>NC_091930.1:49117401-49450401 GCF_041260155.1 Ptychodera flava | reverse complement strand
CATACAAGCAAATTATACTCAGTGATATGCGTTTCAGTTGATGTCACCATGGTGTTTGCGTGATGATAAAAATGGGATCACCATATTCTCTGATTTTTTTTGTATTTTTTACAGTGTCATCTATCAAATTATTTATCTTGCTAAATGTGTACATGCATTTCTAGTTCATTGTTTATAACAACAGCAAGGTCAAAAAACAATAAATTGTGCTGTTCCGATAACATAGTAGGGCCTGGAAGGTAGGGATTTTTTTCAATTATTTTTTGAATATACGCATTTTTCAGGGGTTCAAACCCTGCAACTGTTAACAGTTCCCTCATATTGTTAATGTCACATATGTGCAACGATGAATACATGTAACATTATAATTTCAAGCTGTGATTTTCTCTTTATTTCTCCTGTACCTGATTTTAGTTTTTTTTTCTTTCCTTTTTTTTTTAACTTCAGTGTTTATGTATCCCTAAAAACTTCTCGGGTCGGAGGGTAAAATATAGGATAGGTTGGATTATCGGAACAGCACAATTATTTTGTACTAAGCTCATTAACATTTTAGTAAACAATTTCACTTTACATGCCAAGTCAGTAAAATGCAGAATTGAGTCTTATTTTAATATTTATATGCACATTCACCCACTGCGCTTGGACTGTGTATTGTAGCACAGGTTTAGTCAGTGAAACAAAGACACCTGAAGGGTTTCCCACCTCTACTGTCTGTGTTAAAAAACGTTTACAGTATACATATTTTCAGGGATTTTCAAATCTCCAGGTCTGTGTTAAGGGAGAATGTGTCTGGGGATAGATATTCAGACACCAAAACTTTTAGATTTCTTTTCTGATCTATCACTTGTGGGGATTCATTTCAAAGTTCTTGGTGTAACGAAACTTATCAACACCTTAGTTTTCAAAAATCAAAAAAATTTTCTCAATTGAGATGGGATGGTGGCCATTTTTGAATTTCAAATATCACTAAATCTTGGGTATTTTATTTCTCTAGTAACAAAGTTTGCACAGTGACCTCTGATTTTTATGCATGATTTCAAAAGAGAATGGTTGACAGATGCCCTAAGGGGAGTTCTGGCAAAAGTTCAAGTTTTTTCACTTTCAAGGTGCATACCACCTTAAAATACAACATATTGGGCATTTTATGCCTCACTTGGCAGGACATCACAAGGGTTAATATTCAAATACATGTTATTTTTGAATTTCATTTGCTTCCATACTTGAGCTAAAGAAAACATTTTCCCCCTATTATTTGTACATGATGTAAACATCCACCCTATTCATGTTATGGAAAAACAATTTCTGGCTATAAATATGTCAACAGCACAACAATGGTTTTGCTCACCTAACTTGTGTAGAGCTTCAATCTCCTTCCTCAAGGCAAAATTTTCAGTTTTGAGTCTCTTGTTCTCCTCTTGAAGGAGTAGAATGGAGACTGGCCTACTGAGATCAACATCCATGGAGTCTTGCACACGATCCGGAGATGTACTTGGAGTGGTTGAGTTTGAACACAAAGGATTCTGGGAAGAATGACTGACCACACAAGGAGTTGACTTGGGAGGTTCAACGTGGGTCTCACTTGGTTTTGCAGGTACCGTGGCCTGAGAACGGTGCAAAACAACTGCCGGCGACTGAACTGGTGTGTTTTCCTGCCCTGGTACGGATTCAAGTTGCTTTTGATGGCTATTTGGGGAAGGTACGTGTGAATGCCTGGAGGCACATACACATGTGCATTTATGAAGTTGCCTTGGTGTTGGCTGATGTGACTCCACAGTCTGAGTTTCACCTCTGGGAGTACCTTGACCCGACTGTGACCTGTCTAAAAATCCGATCCCTCACATGGAGTCTCCTCTCTCCAGGAACCAAACCAATCCATACGATCCATACGACATGCTGTTGGATTGGCTGGAGGTTGTGGCTTGACTCGCACTTGATCCGAGGCGGCTGAAGCCCTCTTCAGTTCCCAATTATCAAGTTCGCCACTGAATCCTGTCATTTCTGCCATTTTCCTCACCTCTTCCTCACTCAGTCTTCCCTTTCGTGAATTCCGCGATGCTCTATTCAAACCCTCCTCTGCTTTTTTACGAATTTCTCTGTCCCTTTCCTGATTCACTACTGCTATTTTTTTCACCTGACATTCTTCAGACGCATAGCCTGACTTCCTCTTACACAATTTCTTCTCATCTTGACGGTTCACTTTTTCAAGTTCGGCCACCGTTGAACTTGACCTCCAAGCTCTTCCACAATCCCTGCTGTCTTGCAAGGCTCTTTTACCTTCAGACATCAAAGTTGCAACGTGCTCTGACTTGGGTATTCTTGTTAGCAGTTTTCAAAGAGCGCCTGCTTCTGGGTGCAAGACTTCTCACCTAGAAATACAAACAGATTAAATGATACAGTGTTCACATCAAATTCAATCATCTATACTGGTATACATGTGTATTGAAAAAAGCACACCAAGTGACAGCATACAACAAGATTTTGACCAGTTCACAATAAATATGCACCAGCATTAGCAAGTGCACATATAAAGTGAACTGGTCAAAACCTAGTTGTATACTGTTACTCGGTGTACATCATTACAGTATATATTGAAATTCTGGCATGGAACATCATAAAGGGTTTTTTTTCTTGCTGAGAGCTCGCACATGTGCTAGCTGGGGCATATCACGAAAATACAACGGTTATTTTCACGTCTAGACCAATCAGATCGCTGTATTTGCACCATCAATATATATATATATTTGGACTGATCAGAGTGATTGATTTCAAACAAAAAAAACTTTTCTGTTTGTCCATCACATTTTTTTAAAATTCTGTTCTTTTGCCTTTAATTGTTTTGTTAATTACCTTTTTCTGCATGGTTTATCTTTTTTTTTACCTCACGGTACTTTTAACATAGAATGCACATACAGACAGTACTTTAAATATTGAAATTCTGAAAAAATACTTTCCAGGTCCCCTGCCAGTGTGGATTTATTTTAGAGTATTCACAGAAACGTTTTTGAGAAACAAAAATGTGATTTATTTCCCATACAATTAAAGGAACAAAGTCGGCCAATTTTTCATGAATTTTGTTTGATATGAGACACTATTATTGTTTGACATGTTGAAAGATGAATGGGTGACCATGCATATATTCGATCCCGGTTTTAGAAAAGATACTTGAAAGCAACGCGAGAAAGAATAAATGGTCACGACCATTAATTCTTTCTCACGATGGTTTCATTTGTCTAAAACCGGGGTTGAATATATGCACGGTCACCCATTCATTCATTATTTTTCAATATGCCAAACAATAATAGTGTCTCATATCAAATATTCATGAATAATTAATTGGCCGACTTAACCCAGGCCATGGTGGCTGTTTGAAATTGTGTCGTTCTGATAAATTCAAATTGTATGCCCTTCTATGAAGAGTGTAAAACTTTTTGAATACAGTTGGAGCAAAATTTTGACACTGAAATTACCTTCATCTCTTTTGCTTGCAGCAAATTTCCTTTCCGTTTTTATCCTAAACTTTATTTACAGGAGGGTATGGGGTTGGTGTTTGTACATCCCGCATAATTGTATTATCACTTCTATGGTTTGTCCCTATGGTTTAGTGTTTTATGTGCCTGTATGAGGCACAATACATGAATCGCCACGTCCAGAAAGGTCACAGGGTCAATCGAGCCATTGTAGATGAGAAATCACCACAACAAAAACAGTCTCAATAAATTGCGGCCATACGGCAGTCTAGAGGATGTTCACTCATATCATTAGCTGTGGAAACACAGCTATCTGTTGGCAGCTTAGTATGCGTCGCTCTGCGGGTCATCAACCCGCCAGAGATATCAGTGGCAGGGTTGACCTTTTGATGACTCGCGTAGCAACGCACGCTGCCCCGCTAACAGATAGCTGCATTTCCACAGCTATCATTATATCATATGTATATCATTTTCAAGAGATGCAGTTCAATACACATTGTAATTTTGAACCACAGCATTGACCATATTGACCGCATGGTGGCTAGATTGGCCTCAAGAACACTACAATGTAATATGTAGCAAGTTTGTGGTCTTGGTTACCCAGACTGCACTTGGACTCGGAGGCTCTTCCAGCCACCCCCACCCCATCCCCATGAAACTTCCATTCAAAAATCTCGGAGTTTGGATGGTGTATTACATGCCTCGTATATCAAACGTCGGGCACTCCATAGGATTCAATAGTAACGCACCTATGACGTTGCGGGCCGCAAAGTCATCATTGGACTGAAAGTGAACCAAAACTATTTTCAACTTGAAAACTTTTGGATGTAAAAGTCTTGAAATTTCATGTTTTGCACAGAAAATCCGGTTTTTGGAAAATTTCGCATAAAAATATTGATAAACCGCATAACAGTAGTTAAAATATATCAATACGCCATTCAATGGTGAAAATCTTTCTTTCTTTTTAATCGTTTTTTGTCTAAAACGAAAATAAAGCATTTGACTGTAATTTGCCAATAAACGTAAATAGTTTTTATGCAAACTGAGTAAGAGAGGCATGTAATAAAAACATAGCCCAAACAAGGGACTATGTACCCTGGGGGCAGGAGACCATTTGCCCTCCTTATGTCGGGCAAATGGTCACCTACCCTCGGGCCCGTAGTCCCATGTTTGGGCTATAATATATAATATTACACCATCACAGCTTCTAAACACCTCAACCCCTGACCGTTTTGACCCTGTAAGTCACCCCGACCTGGGTCACCTCGACCCCTCCACCCATGTAACCTCAAACCCCCCCCTACCTTTCCTTCGGTTTTACAGAGACAAACTTGTATCATTACCTCGAAAGCAGATTGTCGTCGGTTGTGCTCGATGCTCATAGCACTTTGAAGGCCTTAGTGGAAGCTCAGTGATGCCAGGATCATAGCAAAGCAAGCGGAGGCAGATGCGTTGTATTATTATGCACGGCCACTTTAATATATGCCACGGTCCCTCCCCTCCACAGTTGTGGAGGGACCGTGTATATGCACATGCGCTTGGTCGTTGTGCCTGCATCTTGTGAATTAAAACGGCTAAATTATTGTTACGGAGCTAGCAAATTTTCTCAAAGAAAAACCATAGGCATCATTTACACGATATTAAAATATCATTATGACAGGAAAAGTGAACTAGGTCGAGGTGAACCGTGGGGTACCGGATCGACAAAGGTACTAGGTGCGAATTACTGGAGTCAAAACAAACAGTGGCCGAGGTGACCTGTTCTCCGCGATGCGCATTACCGCCACATTACATATGGGTCAGTTTTTCTCGATGGTCTATGTATGGGTGAACCAAGCAATGGTTCTGCACCAGGCTAGGACTTTACTTACTTGACGAATGGAAGATCACAACACCTTCGTACTCCACACGCCGTTCATTCGATCGGCCGCCGTCATGGAACACTGTCGTCAGAAATTCACGCTTGACATTGAGACCGATTGAAATGTCTCCTTCGTGTAAATTGAAATCACTGGCTCTTTCAACAGTGAAAACCTTGTCGATGGGAAAATAGACAAGCAAGAAGTTTGCCATGATCTGCGCGTTGCTGGATGTTGTTGACTCCTCTCACTTCTTCAGTGATCGCGCCCTAACTGCAATCCAATCTCCTGAATCTCCCGCGGAGACCCAGCGAGTCTCAAATGGGTGAGTGATATGTTTACGACTTGCACGAGAACACTAGTTTTCGCTGAAAGTGGTCGATACATAAAAGACGGATCATGTCATGTTCGCTTTGACTAACATGGGAATATTATAGAAAATTAGTGGCACATTGTAACATCAACCGCACACAGGTTACGTACCATCTCTTACCCTTTTACGGTATATACCCCCCCCCCTCCGGCGCCCGCCCTCTAGCGACGAAAACTTCAAATCTGTACCGTCCTAACCGCTGTTCACCTTGGTTTGAGCCCCTGTGCCCAAACCAAATATTGAGTGTAGACCTGTTTGTATTTAAATTTTGGGAGAAACAGGTTGAATTGAAAATGTTCTGCCACTGGGAAGGACATATGATAGTAGCAATCATACTAAACTTATTAGAAGACTTAGTCGGATCAGTTGATATACCAGCAAAAAAGCAAGATACAGACATCAGTCATCATCTGAGACATGGCATAAGCTGAAACTAGGTCACCTGACTGGTTTCAAGTTGAAGAGATGTAATTAACTAATCTAATACGCTGTTGAAGCACATTAATTCCACTCGGGTTTTTTTGCGAGTTATTTGGAGTGATGAAAGTTAGTCTCATATACTCTACAAATAGGATTGATCAAATTATGTAATGACATGGTTTCATTTGTCATAGTGAGGCCTACTTGTTCATAGAAACCTAAGACTTGTAATTAGTTGTTACTTACCACTCTTTATCATTTGACATCCCTCTAAAATTTATCATTTTTCTGACAAACTGCTGTCATAAGATTTTCTTATTTCTCAACAAATATTTTGTCAGTTTATGAATGCTTATTTGTCGTAAGGGATTGTCCGGCAGATCATCATGAAGCGATAATGCATGCACCAGTAAATTCTAAATGGTGTCGGTGATGGGGATTGAGGGGGTGGGGAGAGGAAGGACCCAAATTCTCTTTACGTGCGCGAAAAACATAAAAGGATATTGTGGTGTGAGCAAAATAAATAGTCAACCAGTTGTATAGAAAAGTGCAAAGAACACCATATGAATTCGCTACATGTCATGACCCCCGAGTAATCACCTGCATTTGGCAAATATATGAAACTCATCATTTTTTGACAAATTTTGATATATGCCAATTTGTACCAGGAAAAATATTGATAAATCGACACTTTCTGAACTATATTCGCACGGTTGTTGCGTTGTACCCTGCATGAAGAAAATGGCACCTATGGTCAAACTACGTATTGGTACTTTGCAAAATGAACGGAAAGTTCGTGTATCTATTATTCATGACGTGGATTTTACACAACGCGTTTGACTTGCTCCAAGTCTGTCGGTATTTCAATATTGGAACAAGGTATAAACTTCAGAGACTGTTGGATTAGTGGTAGGCTGTTGCGTGGAATCTGGGTTCAATAGCCATGGCCAGCCAATCCGCACTTCGGGCGGCTTAAAAGCAAAGCGACTGAGTGCCAGTCTAATAATACATGACACGATTGTACAATCCACGTAGATTTTCATGTTTGCAATTTGATTGTTTTTTATTCACGTTTTTAAATGAGAATCTCTCTCTCTCTCTCTCTCTCTCTCTCTCTCTCTCTCTCTCTCTCTCTCTCTCTCTCTCTCTCTCTCATTATATGCTGTTGATAATCATTGTTTCAACAGTCTGACGGATCCTAAGTTTTAGGGTGCCTAAACGACGATAAATTCTTGTTGCTATATGTTCACCATAAAATGTATTCAAAAATATATTCCATAAATAGCCCTCATTTGATCACAATAACAACGTGAATACATGAACATATGTCTGTTAAAGCCATAATGAATAATTGATATATAATATTGTGACAAGGCATCTGCTATAGATGCGAACGATTAATAATATATATTATTGCCTAAAAACATGGGTTTATGTGCCCGAGAGCAGGTGACAATTCGACGCCAGGAGGGCAAATTGTCTCCTGCTGCGAGGGCACATGAAGCCATGTTTTCAGGCAATAATATTTATTACATGCCTCTTCAATTAAGTTAATGCTATATGACATTTAGTTACGAGCAGGCCATTTTCAAACAATTTTACCATTATCGACCAGCATCAAACAGATTTTAACGAAAGTCAACATAGCTGTGCGCGCATGGATATTTTCATGTAGTGTTAAGCGTCTACATACTTTGACGTCGAAAACATCGAAAGGCTTCACTAGCCCGGGTAACCATGGAAACCGGTCAGTACATCGTTCACCGGCCCGCTAACATCCCGGATGTTCTATTTAAATCAATGCACTGATTTGCATTCACCTCTAGGCATGTAATAAAAGAAATGTGACAAACTAATATTCACCGTACACGTATAAAGCTAGTACACAAATACACATGATGACGCGATTTTGTATCTAACTTTTGAAGATGCTTTGATTAATACGTCCTAGGTTTGATTTTATGCATGTAAAATTCATAAAAGTAACTATGTTGCACCAAAAGACCCGCCATGTTGCTTTGTATTTCTTGCTGATTCGTATAAATACGGAGGTTCATACTTTGACGATTTTATCATTTTCGACAAACTTCAAGTTGGTTTATCTTAGTCCGAGTCGTTCATGTATCAATATATTTGCATAAAAAATTCCTGTATTTTCTCACCTTTCCGGGTGTACGTAGTTCACTAGTGGTTATTGCTGCAGTTAGTGATCCCTTGGCAATTGATTTTGTAGTTATGTTTTGTAGTTGGCTTTTTCGTTAGTTTATACTTGTCATAGAATGTTGTGACGAAATACATGTCTGCAAAGATTCCCAGATTTATGCAAACATTATTTGTGAAAACATTTCTTTTCAATGACGTTAGGCATGTAGATACCGTGCACGAAATGCATTGCTTGTAAATAAGAAGGTCACACAAAGGCAGTTCCGACGGAACTACAAAATCATTCACAAGAAATTACTTCAGTATTTGACAGGGCAGAGTGTACCTATCAAATACAGTAGGGCAAACAACTTCACCTCTTGAAAGTCATGTGTTTTAATTGAAACACTACGTATACACGTGACAAGGATATGTAAAACGTTAATGTAACTTAGACGAAGTCCATGGCAGGACAGATGGATGGATAATGTTGAAATCAAAAGCCTTTTCTGTGGAAGAATCCCCCCTGTATCTTGTAAGTTTTGGATATCCCCCTGCCAGTAGGTTTCCCGGCCAATCACCGGCTGTAACAAATAACCGCCGTTGAACTGCATTTTTAGTAAATATAACCAACTCCGCTGCTGGGCAGACAACTAAAAGTCACTATCAATGACAAGTCAATCGGTAAGTTTACGTTTCAAATGCTATCCAATGCAAGACTTAGTGCGGTTCATTAAGGGGCGACGTCAAAAGATCGATGTTTGAAAAAAAACTTAATTGCTTAAGTTTGGGGGTGGGGGGTTTTTGGCCAAATTAATTTCTGTGCAGTCAAAAACAATTTAAAAAGTCTTTTTGGCAAATTCAAGGCTGTTTTTGTACGTTAAAACCGATCCAGTCACCCGTATTTTTGTTACTTTATAAAGGTTTTCAATTTTTATTTCATTCAATAGTACATTGGTACGTCGTTTGAAAGAATTAGTACAGGGTATGAGTCCGCAATGTTTTTCAATTTTAGGTCAGTTAAGTTAGAAGGGGGTGGGGGGGGGGGTCTGAGGCCAAACTTAAGCAATTAAGTTAGATTTATAATATTGAACTTTGATGTTGCCCCTAACGGTGCACAACAACATATGTGTGTTGTTACTAACTTCCACTATCTATATTGGCGCCTATCATGGTAGGAGATTTAAAACTAATTAAGCTCTGTTGGTTTAGAGCCCAGCTCACAGTTCGAAGGGAGAACATTCAAATATCAACACACCGAGAGCCCTCTGTAGCTATTGACCGGCCTGCTAGTACTACATGAAATCCATGTAGTCCAGAATCAAATGGCTCCTCGATTACGGTCCTTTTCGAGCAGCTGGCTTCCCCTAAGATAATCTTTGCACAAAAATACCGTCATTGTGATTGAATATCTGTTACAACATGCAGATCGAATTCTACACCCAGTGTTTCACACGTTTGCATGACTCGGTGGGTTGGCGTATACCTGTCATCGACAAATTATAATCCCATACTGTAATTGCTGCAAGCGGATTTCCTTGGACGTTAATTAAATTATCAGATCGACATTGGCCATGTGGTTTGCAATAAGTGACGAGTGATAAGTGAGGCACCGTGGACCAGTGGTTAGGGTAACAGACTCACTGTCGGAGGATGGTAAGTTCGAGACCTGGCCCGGTTCAAGTCCTGGTAGGTCCAGAGTAATGTCCTCACTTTCGGAGGACGGCAACAACGATCTCTATAGGGTCGGCAGGTAAAAATAGTGTAGGTCGGGTTTCGAAACAGCACAAGCAATTTTTTTTTGTTCGACCTGATTGCTCTATAAGTCTCCAACACGTACTGTAGCTGTTGACGTGCACTCAATAGTTCGGTCCGAGTACGTTTGTTGTGGCTCTTGTCGGGGCGACACAGCTCTCCTAGCGTTGTTCATGCGTAGTTATTGCTCGTTGTTTGCATACTTCATGAACATTGAATTGCGACGACAAAGGTTTGACATCATCGCTTAGTATAGTAATACTTTAGGCTGCTGTGACAAACATATATCAGACACATTTCTTGCCTGTCTTTAAAGGAAAGACCCCATCGCACAAGATGGCGATGGCAGGTATACCCATTACAACTCAGAGAGACTTGTGACCAACATTCCCATTGTTACTCGTCCCGTTCTTACAAATCGAGACCAATGTCACCTGTGGTCTATGCCTGAGAAGAAGATATGTACACACGTCTATGGGGCGCATAGACGCAGAGCGGAATAGACCACAGGTGACTCTGTCGAGACTGAGAAGTAAAACGAAAACGACGATTTCAATGACATGCTACATATCTTCATTCAGACCGTTTGTCGTTCAGTAGATATCCTTTCGTTCTCAGGAACGGCACTTTATATTTGGCGGTAAATAGTCAAATGACATACCGTGCATTGTGGGAACGCCTCTGGCCTCACGTTTTATTCGACCTTGATGGAAATTGTCAGGTCCTAGCATGCCTGCTCCAAGCCAAAAATAACAGATCTATATATGAAACTTTATACTCTTTAGTAGACAAACTCAGTAGCTTCTACTCAGTATCAAGGGCATGGGTCACGAAAATATTGCCACAACATGTCGTGCCTATCACGTGGGAACTGGGTGAATGAGGGTGAGACCAAGATTGAACAAAGGCAAAAGACTGTTTATTTCGATGTTAGTAAGGGTACAGTTTCTCGGAAACTTACAGATGCCTCACTTCAACTTTTCAATTTGACTCTAAAAAAGCTGCTATAAAAATCGTAATTGACTTCAAATACATATATGGATAATTACTGAAAAAGTGAAATTGTAATCAGTGCTATATAGTAAATCATGTTTAATTATATGTAAAGTCATAAAGCAGTGTTCCACAGTCGCAGGAAAACATGATATAATAGAGGTGATACGTTTAAAGTGTTATCCCTTTCTCTTTATTCTAGCAAGGTACACAGGACACGTCATCTAAAGATTATTGATAAAATATCAGCAACATAGCTAATTCCTTCAGCCGAGTAAGTAGTCAACATCTTGTAAAATACATCAAATTTAAAAAGTGAACCATTATAAATTGAAGACGGGAAAGATTCAAGACAAAAATAGAGATTGATAATTGACATATTCTGATATGTATGTGTACTAACAACTAAATGCTTTCACTTCTAACAATGGTAAATTTTGTCATCTACTCTGGAAGCATCATGGGCCAGTGGCTAGAGCAGTGGACTCACGATCAAAGGATGGTGAGTTCGAGCCCCGGCATGGCTGTGGTGTTGTGTGGTGTTGTGTCCTTGGGCAAGGCACTTTATTCCTCATTGCTTCTCCCCACCCAGGAGTGTTGGGTACCTGGTAGGACAGAGGTTGTTATGTGTGCGTTTAGCTCTGCTGTGCTTATTGGCTGCACATGTGAGCTGTTGTCTGCTCCCCAGGGAGTTGAGTGGTATCATATTAGGTCCAGTGACCAGGGGTAATAATAAAGCGCCTTGATCACATCTACTTGTGGATATGTGCGCTATATAAGAACCAAATATTATTATTAAATATTATTATACTTTAAAATGTATAGATTAACAAAAACACGACTGGAACTAATTTGGGATAATTGGATAGTGAAGTAATGTCGATATAATCTGCAAATGTAACCTAATGTGCTATCCTTTTTAAGTTTCACACTTATTTTAATGAGTCATTGTAATATCGCAACATTCAGCTATGCGGCGCCTGACACTTTTGAGAAATTGGCAAAATATAAAGATCCAATTATCCAAATTAGCTCCAAGCTTGTTCAAAGCTAGCGCTCTTTCCATTTACGAGATGGTAATATAAGTCACACAATGTTCTATGTAATAAAATCACATTACTTTCGACAGACTAAAACTAAACTGTCTTGTGTTGGTTGGAAGATGGTACAACATAAGGTTTTGTTACATATATTTTGTTACACTGACATGGATATAGAATCACCGATAATTCTCCTTTTTCTCATATTTGACTCGGACATGCGCACACTCTGCAGGTCATACTTAATACAGGGGTCACTTTCTCTATATTTTGTTATTTTGAGGTCAACTTGAACTATCATCAAGCTATTGGCATTCCATGTACAAATTTTCAGTCTCGGGAAATAGGTCAAAGAATAGCTTCAACCATTGTGCTCGCCGTTCTGCCTGTTTTAACATACAACTCTTGTGAATATGGTCACGTATGCTAACCATGGAAACACCCTGTTCAAAACCACTAACGACTTTGTTACAATGGCGGAAAAACCCCTTTGTATGCATTGCAACCAACTTTCCGTCACGCGTAAACACAGGGGAGCCCGATGCCCCATGAAACAGATTTGTATGATAGACATGCCTATCAGAATCAGTAGCTTTCTGTTTTACATCATCTTCTACCCATCCACCGGAACTGATATAGATCGGAGCGACTTCTAATGATTCAATATCGAGAGAATAACAATCTGTGTCAACTCGCAGTGGTTTGAAACCGGGGTGGCCGGCGATTGTTAAGGGGGTGTGCCCATTGCTGACTGGCAAGGGTGGTACGAGATGCCCAACCGGACTCGGTAGTTTTATTCTAGGGTCTGGATTAACCGCCAAAACTACGTAATCAAGTTCGTCAGTTTGACTCATAAAGTAAGGTTTGAGACGAACAGAAAAGCGGAGCTCCAGATTCTCAAGTGGAAGCTCTTCTTGCCAACCAAATACAAGTTCAACATTTTTACTTTCAACCTTACAATTCACTATGTTTTGCCATACATGGTAATTTGTGATGATGTAACTTTGGCCTAATCTGAATGCGGTGCCATTTCAATCTTGTTTCCATTTGGCCAATATATCACCGCAATTGCTTTGCTGTACATGGTTATAACTTCAAAATCTTTTTCATTTCAATGTAAGATTTCTCTCTGCCTTTGTGACTAAAGTTTTCCATAATGTACAAATCAATTTTGTTCTTTCTCGCACTGTCACGTCGTTTATCTTCTTTACTTTCAAAATCTAACTCTGGATACTTATTGTGTATTAAGGATTTCAGTACATCAGTTGAAAAATCTTTCAATTTGAATTTACCACTAGATCCAAACCTGATTTTGACTGTCTTCCCATCGTTAGAGGTGTTTCAACAGTACCGGCTCTTGAAACGGGTAAGACACTTTCGCTTTCCTTGCCTCTAGGTGCATTTCCGACGGCTGGGACTTGAGGATCTCTGATGGAATTGGCTTTGATCGTTTTACTGCTGTCGTTTTCATGCTTACTTTCTTTTGGTTTTGAAGTAGAGCCAACTTTTGGTCTGACAGATTGATCTTTGACTTGACGGGTTTTACTCCATCTCAAGTAAAAAGTATTGCCCTTATACGTACTTGGTTTAAGATCTAATCGAACTTTTGTCTCTGCTAAAGTGGTAAGGAAACAATTATCTAGCTCATCTGTCTTGAATCTCCCGTCTTCATTTAAAGCTGTTAGGAATGATTCTCCATCTAAAAAGTCAACACGTAAGTATTGATTTTTGTAGTTACTTCGAGATAACTTTGTCAACTGTTTTTTTTCGATTTCAATGTATTTTGAATCAAATTTTAAAAGGAAGTAATTTTCCTCTTGAGGATAACAACCTTGCTTATAATGTCGCCTGTACTTTGACATCTTGTTATTCTCACCCTTAAAATATTTTAAATTGACTTCTTTCCCTGCAAACCACCCTGCTCGGGCACCCAAATTGGGAACATGCAGCTGGTCTTCCTCTTTGATTTCAGTGGTAAAATTCTCCGGGTCTCGAACAACATCATTGTCTTTAATACCTTCATAAAGAGATGTTTTGCCGAACACTGAATGTCAACGGAGCCTTTGCTTGTTAAAAGTGTAAATTTCACAAGATGGTTCTCCTTTGGCTTTTCCTGTTCGGACACCCTTGCTTGTTTTTCCAGTAACCTGAAAATAATATTACACACATATTGATACCTTCACTAAAACAGAACATGTATGTTGTCAATCATGGATAGTTCAAGAACATACCGGTACATGTACATATTCAGGGCTAGAAATTAGCAGTAGTCCCACGACTACAGACTACCAACTTTGAGGCTACCAAAATCCATGAAATGGTAGCCAACGCAGACTACCAAAGCCTGAGAGGCTGAGACCTGAAATTCAGTCAGTACTTGGCATGCCATGCCAGGTCCATCACTTTGGGGCAAGCTATTGAAATGCAGTCCAACCAAGCTGGACACAGAAAGGCCAAACTATAACTTTATTATGCAAATTACTAAATTCGACTGGTCATGTGGTGGAAGTTCGCAACAAACTTTCAATATCTGAACTGACGTATCAATCATAATTACACAGAAAAAGGAGGCCCTCCTCCCTTCAGAATGCCCATCGTCTGTTTTTAGCATGTCTCAGTCTTGAGAAGATTATATCGTTGTCATGACGACTATCAAAATTTGCATAAAACTCTGGGAGTATAACAGGTCAATAGGTCACCAAATTTTTGAGTATCACTATCGTTCATTAAACCTGTTTTCTGGGTATTACATGATTGTAAAGGTGTGCAATATTTACATCAAATGACTAGAAAATTCATTTTATGGGCAGAATCTAGAAACATTGCCTTTTCTTGTCTGGGTAACGGAAATAAGATATCCCTGAACTGAATTATGCATGGCTTACCAGCCATTGTCCCTGGGCTACCAACTTCAGAAAATGGTAGCCCAAATGGACTACTAAGTTAATTTCTAGCCCATATATATGCATACATACATACATACATAGATTCATCTATACATAGATAGATAGAAAGAGACATACATGCATACTTACATACATACATACATACATACATACATACATACATATGCATACATACATACATAGATAGACAGGTAGATAGAAAGATACATACATACACACACACATACATACATAAATACATACATATTATATAAAGAGATACATACATACACACATACATATGAAGATACATAGGCAGATAGATAAAACGATAGATACATATAGGTAGATGGAGAGATACACACAGGTAAACACACACACACCACACCATACACAAACACACCCACACACATATACATACCTGTCAGCTGAGTTCGGTGCGTTATCACCTCCAAGAGTACAGTCTTCTGTCAATAGAGATCAAAGACATTTTACCATTCTCAGAAACGAAATCACATACTACACTTTGAAGGGGGACTATCACAGCCAAGAATATGTGGCTCTTTACAAACACCATTAGGATATAATCAAGATTTCAACACTTTAATTACAAATGCACATACTATAGTTATGAAAACTTAACAATATTGGGGAAGCTTGTTAACTCTCTATTGAACTTACCGTTCTGGTGGTGGCTGTCATCACGTATCTTCTCTTCTTTTAGATGATGATGTTTATAGTAAATGCGTCTCTAATGTAAAGATAAATTAGTGAGCACATATTGTGACATAGGCCATGAGATGAAATAATGATATTTTATGATATTTGAGCTCTTACTTCAACAAGGAGCACCTACATTTGACACAATACCAAGAAGAACTGTTTTGCATTTTGTGTAACATTGTTCATGGCATATGGCTGCCATCGAGCGCTTTATAATTACTGGAGGGCTCAGTGAATACAAAAATCACTTGAATGTTTGTTTGTTTGTTTGTTTTTTCCTTTGTTGTTGTTGTTGCCGTTGTTGTTTTATGGATATTAGCCACATGTAAGAAAGATGCACTCACGCATAACTCCAGACTGGCTTCTAATATGGTGGTTTTAGAAAACGCGTACTTTAGACAATTCCTTAGCAATTTGGCAGAGAAATACTGTTATAACGTACACTTGTTAAACACTGTAAAGCTTTGATTTATATCACTTTATTCCCTTATTAGAGTGGCTTATTCCAGTTTTTTTATGGCATGGCATCTTGGGTTTGCGGTGTTATCATTTTGAGATTTTTGAAGGGCTACCGTACAAGTTTTCTTCCTTTCTTTCTGTCTAAATATTTTGTTTTGTATAAAATTTGCCTTATCAAGTTTAAGTAATTTGCATACATCATACAGCAAAGCAACACAATACTTTGAATGGCACTTGTCAATAAAGAAAATCCTAAATTATTTACAATTCAAAATAATTAAATTTCATTAAATAGTAACATACTACACATACCTTTAGAATTGAGCTCGTTTCGGTTTCTGACTGTGCGCATGATCAACTTTCCGCTTGACCCCTTTTTGAGCTGACGTCATACTATTCACGTTCAAAGAAGTCTATAATTCAAAAGATGAAATGAAACCATCAGATGTAGAAATAACAGGGATGTAGAAAATTTCAGTTACAGGTGGCAAAAATAAAAAATACAGGCAGTTACAAGTAGTGTATGAACAGTCAACACATAAAGTTTGTGCTAAATGTTCTGTATTTTTCTGAAACTGACAGAATCACATCATTTCTTGTTACTTCTATATAGTAAAATCTTTTCCCGGTGCATGATTGTAATCTCGTTTCTTATTTTGCCCCGTTCTCACGCCATAGGTTGAAGAATGACGTGATTTGGGGGCTCCAGGTTCTCTATGATTTCTGGAATATGGTGGTATACAATTGTGTGATAGAAATCCCGAAATTTGACTAAAAATTCGATTCTTTAAACTCCTGTTTCAGTTTCGTGAGAGAGATGAAAGTTTAAATATTCAATCAGTAGATGCATCAATCAATAGATGCACACTTTTTTCATTGTAGCGGACTATGTATTCTGTTCTACAGCCACAAGCTAGCATAAGTTGTCCCAGTTATGGCAGAGATAATTTATGCAAAGGAATTAATTAAGAAATGGAAGGGCTCCGAATTTTTTTTAAAAACTCACTTGCCATAGGGCAAGTGAATTTTGAATTTCACTTGTCCGGAAGCAACATTCACTTGCCCTGAATTTCAAATGATTTTGGGAGTAAATTTGTATGGTTTTATTCATGCCTTGTAATGGGTGCATTAAGGTAAGTATGAAATAGGCCACTGGCGAATCAATGTGAAACTTTCAGTATCATGAAGTTTACTGCTACCATGTGTATGTGCATAAACTGCAGGGTTCCCCTAAGTCACCAAAGATTAGCCGACTCATTAGCCAAATCAAAAATCTAGTATTTCAAAGTGCTTTAACTTTTACAAGAAATGCACCCACCTGACTTGCCCATTTAACACCAAATATTGTACCAGGTCATGATGACATACAATGACACTGTATGTATTGTTTTATTGAAATACAAATAATTACATGTCCCTAAAAATTTAATTTGTCCCCCATTAAGACCTACTGTTAGTCACTGTGTCCCCATGCTAGCAAAAGCTGGTTGAAACACTGAGCATGTTGTTACACAAGATATTATTTTTGATACAAAAATAAGGACATAAAAATAAACGAATAAGTTACAGCTACTGTTTCTTTACAAGGCATGAATAAAACCATACACATACCTTTGTACCACTAAGGCAAACTGATGTTATTCTCGTCCATTTTGGCAGCGAAGTCTAGTGTTATTTTTCGTAGCCATACTTCATTAACTATTCTGATTGTGTATAGGCTTTTATGATTCGAAACTTTACTTAGTCATATTTAAAGATAAACAAAAACAACGTATGTACTGATTAGATAAAGGGTCGTGACAGATTATGCTATTTTAATTTATATTACAGATACATATTTCCGCCTCATGAAAGGTGTAACGCATATATACCCTCAACGAGGTCACGGCAACTCGGATACTTTCTTCACAACTAGTACATGGCGTATTTGATAAACTTCCATTAACAGAAAATACCTTTCCTGTAGCAGCACAACTGTACAACTACTGATCTTTTGTTAGGTTACAACATGAAACAACTGCGGCTGGTATACAAAAAATTGAAATTGGACAACAAATTCCACGTTCCTGATGGGAATACTGACTCCCAATTCATCGATCATTAACAATAAAATCATCAGAGAGGCGAGAGGAAATAACTATGACCCAACAAGTTACTTTAGGATAAATTGTTTGAATTAAAGATATAAGATAGTATATGATTTGTTACTAGGATAAGCCCTCGATCGTATTTACAGTAGGGTTGTTGCTGAATTTTGTCGTCGTGTTGAGGGGTTATAGTAAAGAAAATAATAACAAAATATGCATATTTATCCCTAATAGTGAATGATCGATGGAAAAAGGGTCATTTCTGATGACATGAAACATTTTAACCAGACTTTCTCGGCATGAACTGTCGGTATGAAAAGTATATTGCTACTGATTTGGCATGAAGACGGCTTTCGCAACGGTTGCAATTATGACATCGATATTTCCCATTCGACCATGGGACTATTTTAACTGGGTCTCCTCTTCCACTCCTCTTCCATTAAACAGCTGTCACTTGCACAGCTTTTATCGAAAATTAACGTGTATCGTCAGAGGGAATATATAAGGATGGGACGCTTACTCAAAATTCCACATAAAACGTAATCTCATTGACAGTTACTTTATACACATTGCAAAGTCATTCTTGCTACTAATTGACGCAACGATGCATACAGATAATAGTAATTTGTGCAATTGTTTAGCGTTAAAGATTAGGTTAGGTTAGGTTAGGTTTCAAAGAATTCCAAAATTACTTTTTTCAGTCAGACTCTACTTTATATAAAAATAGGACCCTGTGATTTTTAAAAGCGCTTGAAGAATTCTCACAGTGAGTAGTGACAGCAAGTGGTGTGAAGCCAATTTATTTTCCAATACTATCGAACATTCTATCTGCCTACTAAATATATGTAGCGCCATCTGAGTAAACAATGCTTACTCACAGTGGAGCTGTAACTTTCGAACGAAATGAAAATGTCCTCTCAAGATATCAGCGATGTTGCTTATTTTTAAAGTACACAGTATGGGTGAGGTTCTGTCACCTCCAGAAGCAGAGTACAATAAAGTATTGAAGCTGTTGAAGAGATGAACCTACGGTCCTGGGAAGCAAGAGTTTTTTGTGGTGTTTGAATCAAGTACATAAAAATGGAATTTTAATTAATTTGTAAATTGAATTTAAAAAAAAAAAGGTTTTCCTCTTTTGGACGATTTAGTATACTTTTGTTGAAGCACGAAACATCCTGTAGTTTAGATTAATTTTGTCTTTTGTTTTCCTTGTTTGATTTCAAAGTCTTTCTGCAGATTTGTAACATTTGGAAGAATGGTTACTTTACTGTAATATTGAATCATGACCCATCAGACGGAACTATCTAACAACTCGCTCGAGCATTGAGAATGGGCTGAAAGAAAACTCACCCTTTTGGCAGGAGTGTGGTTTACTGTTTCTCCTAAACCGAGTTTTATACTTCGATTGCCGCATCCTGAACTAGATTGTGTTTGAGACACATTGGGAATATCCTCCAGTGGCGAATTCAAAACTGTCGAAAGTCTGGAGGTCGACTGTGGGGGCAGACATCCTACTTGATCCACTAAAGTAGCTATGGCAATTAGCCTAAAGTGAACTCTGACCTCAGAGCAACGGCGATTGTGTAACAATACATAGGTCAAAGAACTAATACGGACTCTTGTCATGTATTCTGTTGTAATTGCCGGCCTTGGTTATAGAGATCATTTGACTTTCTTTGTAATATTGAATCTGGTCCTTCGATGATTCTTCGGATAAAGGAGACATGGCCGGGATGAGGGGGGGGGGGGGAGATGGAGAAGGAGAAAACAATCAGAAAGGGGTAGAAGGGTAAGGGGAAGGAGATAGGAACAAAAAATCATGGCACTCAACGTCTTTATAATAAACATTACCTGGTCACTGGTCAAATCGGATTTCCCTTGAACGGTGGCAAGCGTACTTTCTAATTAACTAGCCTAAAGCCCTTTACAATGAAACCCTTTCTTCCCAAATTCTCTGCGCCCCCATGAATGTCTAGAGCAGTATATGATCAATATATTAACAAATATCGGTAAATTCCGGGCGTGAAAGATTTTCTGAGGTCTTTTGTTCGTTTGTTTATTTTTGTCACAACCTAAAATCAAGGCACTGTAACACAAATGTTAACAATATCCCAAAATTACATGCAAGAGACTTTAGGCTTCCTCTGTTCTTAACTTCCGGGGATCTCCAGTAAGCATATTATTTCTATATGTAAAACACAGACTCGCTTATTGAAATCTTTCACGCAACGAGATATTCTGATGACCAACGTTTGATCGATCTTCCTATTAGAAAGAGTCCTTTTATTTGATTTGTTTTCGGGTGCCGTGCACATTTTCATTGCGACAACGGCAGTCATGTCGATTCTCTTCAAAGGCAGCAATCATCACCTGTCTAGCAACAGATTACCATGCTTTAGTTTCGATAAGACCAAAAGCCAATATGGCATAGTGAGTAACAATACTAGGCGGCCAGAACCATCCGCTATGATTTACTATGTATGTGATTGTAGGTAATTCAGTTTCAACGAGGAACACATTTTTCATTCCATTGACCACAAACACTGCATGATACTGTCTGATACAAAGTAAGATACACAGAAATTTCATGAAGAGAGTTCAAACAGCCATTCAGGGCAAATGTCCCTACTTAAGACCGATTAGCTGTGTGTCAGGCTTAACAAATCCTGACCTCACGTAAAATTACTCAAAGGCCTTTAGGAGGGCAAGCTGCAGATGACCTCTGATCATTGAATAAACACAAGTTTTCCTTACGTGCATGCGTGAGCAGTTGTTGCTGTATATGCTTGGGCTACATAGTCATTCAGGTGAATGAACTTCGAAGCTGCAGTTGCCAAGGCCATCAATAAAGGCTTCTGCGGAGGGTGGCAAATTTAGTAAATATGAAGTAACAATTACCTCAATTAAAAAGTATACGCAAATTATTATTTGGGCTCATCCCCTGGTCTAAGAAAATGTATGTTGTGTTGCCGATTTTTTTTTTGTATTTTTTTTCAAGGAGCATTCAATATGATCCTAATGATGCAGCTTCAAAGCTAATTGAAGTGAGAGGAACCTTAAATTTCGAATCCAATATTATTTTGGGTAAATGCTCTACTTAATAATAACGAAAACACTTAAACTGGTGTTTTTGTTTCTATAATGCAGCCAATTCAAACTGCGGTAAGAGTAAACGAAAGTATAGTTAAAGATTTAAAGCTTGTAGCCCGCTAAAGGACTGAATTCGTTCTTGTTTGACCAGAGTTATGAACTTAGTTTGATGTGAAAAGTAGGCACAGGCCATCCTTAGAATAACCATTTTAGCAATACAACAAATACAACCCTATACGGTATCTCCCTTATCTCCTTGTCACAACTTTCAATCTCCTTCATTCTGACTTGAAAAAAGGTTATTTCTTGTCGCTTCAAGACTCTACACAAATCAGAGAGATATAAACAAGCGATACAAATATATCTTTAACATCATACTGCAGCTTCTGGTATACTCTGACGTCGCTAAGTCCACCCCACTCAAACCTGGTTTCCTAAAATGCGGCCCAAAGAGGGCAGGCAGCTGCAGTGTGTGTACATTTTCATCACATATTACGATTTCGCTAGCACCGCCAATAATACTACCAATGAAATCAGAAACAACATTAGCTGTCATAGTAAGAACCTAATATACCTTGTCACATACAAAAGTTGCTCAAACAATATGTGGGGAAGACTAAGACATCACTTAGACTGCGTTTCAATAATCATCTTTCAATAACACGCCACAAGAATGACGCGCCTGTAGCCACTCATTTCAATACTGACCACCACGATATCAATGATATTACAATTTCTGCAATAGTAAAAATCAATGAGCTAGATGATCAGTTCCGGAAACAAATAGAATCTCTGTGGACCCTGAAACTAAATACACTTCACCCGTTGGCTTCAACATAACATTCAAATAAATTTCTATAGCGTCCCCTCTGTAAGACAGGATAAATAGCGACTCACAAGCCTATCTGCACGCCAGATTTTTGATACCACAAGGTACTGTAAATAAACTTTTTATCTGCAAAACAGTTGGTGGTTATTTTAAAGGACAAAGTGACAAGGAGCAATGAAACAGTACGGTGGACCGTCACGATGCTAGCGGCTGTTTAGACGTAAAGTTGTTTGAGAAGAAGTAGACTTTTGGCCATTCTTCCGGAATTCTTTGTTTGCCTGTTTGCTTGTTTGTTTTTGTTTGGTTTCCTTTAGTAAATGTCGTATTGAATGTCGTTTATGTCGACATTCTCTTCAGTGTAGCACTCTTATTCACGTCCCTTTTGATTATAGACGTAGAGACATTGACCAGTCGGAATGATTGTTTCACTGTTTTAAAACGCATGTGAAATCATGACATACTCCTCAAATTCGTATTGTGGTCAACAAACTTCAAACTACTCGTTTTATTTTGAAGATTGCTATATGTTGCGTTTCATTTTCGCGTGGCAGTAACAAACTCGATGGCAATAATCACACATGCCTACACTCGTACAGGTAAGCACGGCTCTTATATTTACGCGTGGATCGAGTTTGCAATAAATCAAAGTGGCATTCCATTGTAATGAGCTCAACACCTCACATTGTTTGTCTGCAGATGTGAATGACGTGTGTGGTGCGGAGCAAAAATCTGGATAACTGACAGGTACGTTTTATTCCTTTCCAAGTCCTGTATCCAAATAGTGGTTCATCACGTTTTAGTCAATTAAACCCTGCCTTTGTACACGTATAAACGTCAAGCCATGGAACTCAAAGCCGAAGCAAGATAATCGTACAAGATAACAAAGTAACGCCATGTTGTTTTCAATTTGTCAATTATAATACAGTATAACTAATATCAAACGATCTCTGTACAAATGCTTTAAAGTTCCCTTTGCATTAGATACTCTTTTCAGTTAAAGGTTTATTGTGTATCATAAATAATTGTTCATAATATCAGTAGATACGTAGGAATGCTTTACAGAGGGTTTGACCCTGTCTACTGTTAGCTTGACGCACAATCTTCTAAACGCCTACTGCGGTCAAAGTTTTCAACTTTAATGCATGTTGCTGTCTGACTTACCTAGCTGCATGTAGTTGTTCATTCTGTTTTCTTTATGACCATGAAATTTCAAGAAATGGACATCTGACATTATTTTTGATTTATAACCAAATTTTATAGAACCACTCAAAATGCTATTGCATTTTAACAATATGTATTATGAAAGATAAGTTATGTTTACATGCAAAGTTATTTCCTTGACAAGTTCAATAGTTGCCCAATTAACTACACATTTTCTGGGAGGATTCGGTACCATTTTATTTCCATGTCTTATAGTCAGACTTGTGTTTAACAATTGATATTGGCAATCTCGTTTACATATAGTGAGTAATAGTTGTACCAAGGTTAATAGAGAATATATTAACGCCGTTGTTCAACGAAGCTGTCGAAGTAACATATGAAACTGAAGCTTCAGGTATCGAGACTAAATTCAAGTCTTGCTTTTTCAATAATTTTACTCTGCTCAATGTTTAATATTGACGTACATGTCACCAAAGCTAGTAATCCTCTCTATGTTTAAATGTTTGCGACCATCAAGAAATGCCCATAAAATGCTTTGTATTGACTTTAATCACATGAATTACCACATGTTTGGCTTAGAACAGGACAGGTAAATAAATCGGAATTACCCTGCTCTACGTCATCAAACCAAAACTTTTTTTATTAATTAAAGGGACAAAGTCGCCCTTTTTTCATGAATTTTGTTTGATACGAGATATTACTTATATTTTTCGACATGTTGAATGATACTGATTGAATAGATGACCATGCATATATTCGACCCCCTATTTTAGACAAATTAAATGAAACCGGGGTGAAAATGAATTAATGGTCATGGCCATTAATTAATTTTCGCGGTGGTTTCATAGATCGTGTCTAAAGCTGGGGTCCAATATATGCATGGTCACCCATTCATTCATTATCTTTTAACATGTCAAACAATATAAGTAATATCTCGTATCAAACAAATTCATGAAAAAAATGGGCGACTTTGTCCCTTTAATACCATTCCTACATGAACGCCCCGACGATTCCGTGGACAGACCGATCTGTCGTGATCGTTGCCGTGCTCTCGAGATATTTTAACGAAATGGTGATGCGAAAAATTCGGATATAGAAAAATGAAACGCATGTCCAACAAAATTTTAGGTAGCTGAAGCTTTAGCTTTTCCAAAAAATAGAATGGGACTGCCGTCTATCGACTTAAATACTGAATAACGTCGCGGCTGCAGTCGTAAGGCTCAATGCGGACGTCTTACCTGGCGATAAACCCGAAATCTACATCGTATCGTAAGTTAAACTGAATAAATAAGAACAGTGTGATCTTCGGGAAAGCGACATGAAAGGCACAAAAGAAAAATTTATTCAACGAACAACCTTTCTGAATTGAAAATGTCATTAATGACATTTTCAATTCAGAAAGGTCCTAACAAGCTGGAACGGGAAAAAATTATTAACCGGAAACGTTGATAAAATTTTAAGAAAGAAAAAAGTAAAGACCGTAACAGGGTTGAAACATATGCTTTTATAATTGACTCATTTCTCATCTAAATAATTTTTTGTATTAACAATTCACTCTGGAATGACTCATGCACATAAGATACATTTCCGGTAATGAGGGTAAACGATACATTCGATCGCTATATGGTTGTCTAATGTGAAATTTTAGGAAGATTGCGTATACTTGCCTATAACGCAAAAACATGTCAAAAGACATTCTCTCTTACGATGCATCATTAAATCTCATCGTTTGCTTAATTTCAACAGATTGCTTCCTCATGGCTACAGGACAGTTACCAAGTATAGTATCATTACTTATGTTAGTTGCACTTGTCTGTATCAAAAGACAAGGTATGTAGTATTCAAATATCTTTATTTCCAATACACTACTTCGTCACTGAAACGTTAGAAGACAGTTATTTTCAGAGGCTAGTTAGCTAGAAATGCATATACGGACTTCTAAAAGTAACACTAGCCATCGGGCTACCTACAAAATTAAATGCAGGGTTGTCTACGACTTTTGCTAGTTTAAATTTAAATCCTATTGAAGATTAAACGAAAGAAAGTCATATTTGATGAACAAGTACAATTTTAGGAATTATAACATCGTAAACATATCATACTCGATATTACAATAATGGAGGTTTTACAAATGTACACGCTTGTAGCCCTTTATATAATCCCATGGTATTTTTCTCTGTTTGACGTCATCGCATATACGAGAATTTTCCGCGGAGTCGTACAACTTCGAGCCGAGTATAAGGTAACGTCAACAGAAAAACATCCATGTGATTATTTATTTATCACATAAACAATCTTCTTATTTATCTTTTTATGTTGATGGATCAAAATTTTTGTCACAGATTGAAAAATTATTGTCGCAGTCTGTGCTTATTTCTGTGGATTACTTTAATGAGTAAAACGGAGTATCACCTAGGCAGATTTGCAAATTATTCCTGGGTATTTTCATTCATAAATTCTATCAAGTTGGAATTTGATACACCGCAAGTCAGGTCAACCATCAGATGTACGGATTTGGTCACTCGCGTTTGCCAATCATTGCCTCGCGCTGTCCCAACGGTAACGCAAGTCGGCCATCCGAGAACAGAGTTTTGTACCGCGCCAGCAAATGAGTTTTCTAAAATATTTTCGATAATTGTGAAGAAAATACAACGATACGATAGAAACAGTTCATAGTCTAGGACATGTCGGGGCTTTAAAAAGTTATCATAAGCGTGCGATCATTGCTACCCCGAAAGGTTCCGTTCGACGACACCCAGTCAAGGTTACCTCATTGCATGCCCGAGGGCAAAACGCTGCCGTCACTGTACTGGTTCCGCATGTGAAAACTCATCAATCCCGATCACGGTTGTCCTTGTTTACGTGTTATGTACATATATATTTGCAGCACAGTACATACCTTAAAACTTTTATCACTTTACGGAAACTCACTTTTGTTGTCGACTGACGATAATACATCCAGAACGCTGCAGAGTTCATACTACAGGCGGCCTCGATAGCTCTACGCCGCGCTGTAGGTCCCGATTCTTATTGAGAATTTATATATTTTTGTGAAAGAGACATTTATCGTCGTTCATCAAATAACTTGATACTCTAAGGCCTCTATATCTCTTTTCTCAAGATCATACGGTGCTCATTTATTCAGTTGAACTTACGGTAAATAGGTGATGCGTTCGGGTTTATCGACCAGTACGACGTCCACATTGAGCCGTAGAAATGGAGCTGACCAGCGACGTTATAAATCTTTACGGCCCTGATACGGCTTTTGCGGCCCTTGGTCGGACGGCGGAAGGGCCCGAGCGTGCGAGGGCCCGTATGCCGTACGACCAAGGGCCGCAAAAGCCGTATAAGGGCCGTAAAGGTGTATTCATATACCTTATTGAATGATAAATATGTAGTTTACATAGTAGTCAACATTGTTTGGAGATACAAATGCGTGCGATATCAAAAATTCATCGCCATTTGTGTCAGTTTTTCATAAATACGATGGCCGCTTCCCGTCGCGGATTAACATACATATTGACGTCATTTGTTTACCTGCAGAATTTCTAGAACGCGCAAAGCAATATATGCGTACTATTCTCGACCGCGGAATGACGTCACTTTCACCTCACGCACGCGACTGAGGTGAATTTGGATTTGACTATACAGGAGAGTGAACAATGCAGAAATTATGTGACAAAGGACAGAACTTAGTGTTTATCATTGATATAATGTTGAAAATTTGAATACTGGTGTAAAGGTTGAAAAATCCACACTTCAATATTTTGTTCTCATGGCAGTGTGACGCAAAAATGACGTGAAAAACCGCAAGTTCCCGGATGTCGGCGGTCAAGAAGGCTGAAATCGAGGTGTAAGAAGGACAAAAGCGTGATGTCAGTTTTTGTAATTTATACTGATCGGGCATGCACTTAATGTACACAGGATTTCACAAGAATTTAAAGATAAAAGCCGATGTTACCGGCGCGGCTCCATTGTCGCCACGCGCAACTACGATCTGAGCCAGCAGACGTTTTCAAATCTCGCGCTGGCTTTGTGTACGAATGGAACGTTAGCGGATAGCAACGCACGTAGTAACCAGAATCGAGATAGTTCAGAAATGCACGCGATTGTCCATATTTGGGCACCGGGCCGGGGCGTGATACGTAAAAAAAAATATCACCGATCTGAGGACGCTTTCTCCCATAGCTTTACACAGGCACATGAATGTAGGTATATGATAATTAGCGATTAATTCGATCGGCAGCAGTGCTATTCTGCTTAAGCTTTAGCGACAGCAGATTTCGTTTGGCATGCCTTCCGGGTTTCCATGTCTGAATTTATCGCGTCAGCTTTTCGTTATGAGAACATGGCATCCTTGACGACATCGGTCTCATTGCACGCAAGCGTCGGGCGTGACGGACCTTTATTAAATGGAAAAAAAAAAAAAAAAAAAAATATATATATATATATATATATATATATATTATATATATATATATATATATATATTATATAATAATAATAACACATGATTGCGAGGGCAATATCACAATTTGTTGCCTGCCCAAGGGCTGGTGCTCATGACGGTAATATTGATGATGCCCGAGCCGAAGGCGAGGGCACCATCCCTTGGGCAGGCAACAAATTATGACATTGCCCTCGCTATCATGTGTTATTTATTTTATTACACCGAAGATTCACACCAAATAACGACACTCACACAATAAAAATGAATTCAAATCACTAATTAATTTAATGGTTAATAAATATTCGATCAAACATCGGACAAACTAAAAGTGAGTGAACTTTTAAATATTTTCAACTCACTTAGGAACGCATTTCTCTTTTAGGCCTTATTTGAACAGCAAAACAGTTTGAACATTCAACATCGGGGAATTCATTAATTTCAAATAATCAAATAACGACACTCACACAACAAAAATGAATTCAAATAACTAATTAATTTAATGGTTAATAAATATTCGATCAAACATCCAACAAACTAAAAGTGAGTGAACTTTTAAACACTTACAACTCACTTAGGAACGCATTTCTTTTAGGCCTAATTTGAACAGCAGAAAACAGTTTGAACATTCAACATTTTGGAATTCATTAATTTTAATGAAAATATAATTTATGTTCAAATTCAAATTATTTAATTTGAATCTTTGGTTTCCGAAAATATTGTATATGTCCAAATGGACAACTACGAAAAGGAAATCTCGTTCCAGGATTTACTGTTGCTGTCCAAGGAAAATGTGAAAATTTCCGCCAGTGACCATGGCACCCGCAAAAAGAGACACTGCAGCAGATTTTGGAACATCAATTTTTATGTTTGGTTGGATTGTTGACCAGACATAGGTTGAGAAGTGACGGATGATAACGGCATGTGGTTGTGTTGAAGATGGCTAGCAGATGCAGCATGGACGGATGAACTCTGAGTGCAGTTTTCGCTGATGGAAACTTGGCCGGTCGTGTCAATTGCAGATGATAACGTTTCTGCCATTTGCTTCTTTTGCTGGATCGATGCATCCCTGACATACGAACTGATGCTGCCTTCGATGACGGCTAAGGAACTGGTCAGTTTCTTCGGCCGGGGGGGGGGGGTGGATTATTTTTTGCCGTCGTCAAAAAGTGGCTGACCCCCCTCTTCCAAATTTTGAAAACAGGGTGACCCCCCATCCCAAATTCGAAAAGAGGTGACCCACCCGGGCACGCGACAACTGTAAAACAAAAGTGGACATAATATATATATATATATATATATATATATATTATATATATATATATATATATATATATATATATATATATATATATATATATATATATATATATATATATATATTTTAGTGAAATTGTTGACATGTCAGTTGTGCAGTTTTAAGATAGGAATTTCAAAGTGTCAATCTTGAAGTTTGAATATATAGTAGGGTACATTTTGAATGGGTTGTGAATGTTTTTCACATTTTCTATGCTTAACCAGATGTCCTGAACAGAAATGGATGTCAATCATTAATATCAAAGAGGAAAGTGCAGTAAATAAAAAATTTAATGGGTGTTAAGACTTTCCAGCCATCCAATGAAATCTCCTGAGCAGCCATAGAGAGACATTTTCGCTAAATTTGATGTGTGCAGTGTCTGCGATGACCTTTTCTTGTAACATTGAAACCATAAAAGCACAGCTAATAATGACAAAAACTGCCTTTTTAACTCTTTTGTCATAAAAAAGCATCATTCTACAGAAAACCTGAGACACAAAGGAAAACAGTTGCATTAATGACAACGAAAGATATCTTGTCATTTTTCTATCTCTAAAATAAGTCACTTTATCAAATATATATTGTGAAATATTTGTGCATGTTGCTTTCTCATACTGAATTCTCATACAGAGAACAGAAAAGTATCAGGAATTTGTCATACTTTTCACTTTCACTTAGCAAACATCAAGATATCTCTGGCATATATCTTTGATTTATTACAGTATGGCGCCCGAAGGGCGCGGAGAAAAATATGAAACATCCTGATACCTCTGATATATATTTCTTGTATATAAAGTCATGCACAGGAAGGGCGTGCTGAAAAATGTCTGATATATTAAAGTAATGTGCTTGAAGAGCACGCTGAAAAATATTGAATATACAGATATCTCTGATATATGTATGCCTGATATGTCTAATTATTAAAGTTACGCGCCCGAAGGGCGCGCCGAAAAATGCAACTGAATGATGAAATTTGTGGCTGACACGATGCATTTTAGGCAATGATGAGCCTGTGTCGAAATTCAAAAACACACTGACCCCCCTATTGGGCATTTCAAAAACATGGTGAACCCCCCCCATCACCAAAGTCAAAAACAGGGTGACCCCCCCCCCCATGATCCACCCCCCCCCCCCCAGGCCGAAGAAACTGACCAGTCCTAACGCTCATGATGTGCCTATTGTTGAAGCCTGCTTCACTCAGAAGTGTGATTGATGTCGCCCGGATGCTATGGTTGGTATAGCGTTGACTCAATTCTGCTTCTGTAGATATGCTTGCCATCATCGTTGACAAGGTATTCTTGCCTTTGGGTTTATTGTCGAACCATACAGCATCATCGGTGTTGTAGTTATCGCGAGGTCTTTGGAATAAGGCATCACAACGACGATTCATCTTTGAACGGTACAGTTCGAAGGCAAGAACGGGACACTGAGGTGAATTATTGGCATACATCACACCGCCCGATACACCATCGTCGTCGCACTGGTGATTTTTGTTACTTCGCTACCAACTTGGATCACATACTTATTGCCGCAATCGTCCGTCTTTATCTCGAAGTTTTCTGCACGGAGTTCACGTTGTCCCTCCCTACCACGACGACAAAAATACAACATTATGTTGAACCATACCTTGTGCAGCAGTACTCTTGCGTCCGAGTTTGAGCTACTGAAGTACGTGGCTATCTTAGCGAGATCACCGGGCAGTATAGCTGGTTTATGAACAACGTTTCCCTTGCCCTGGCTCTTGAGTTGCTTACATACAGCACTAAACATCTTTCGGCTGTTGGAGAAATCTTCGCCATCAAGTATATCAAAGTTTCGGCGTATTGGCGGCTGATTAAAAAATCTCTGAATGCCGTATCGCAGAGATTGAAGGGACTTTTTGGTATAGAGTTCGCCCTTCTGAGTCCGTACTTCCGCATAAAACGTACACAGAGCTGTGTCGAGGGTTGCCGCTGTGAACGTCTCGATCTCCCTGGGACTGTAACCATACTTCGAACTGAGGTAATTTTGGAAAACCGATACTGCACCGTTTGTCGCAATTCTAGTGTGCTTACTGTCCATCTGAAGCAAAATGTCATCCAGCTAAGCGTGTGTCAATTCAGCGTGTCGCTTGAAGCCATAGTTGCCGGTACGAACAGCTGGGAGCGAACGACAATTTGTTATGCGCAGAAAGCATGCGCAGTACGCAAATGCGGCAGCTGGCTATATCAGTGCACGCGACGTACCCAGCGGGCTATATCAATGCACGCGACAGGGCTATATCACCAAAACCATGCTTTATCACTTTTCTCCTATGTCATGTGAGTGAGAATCAGCCAATCACAGCATCTGGATGATACCTGAGGTGTAATAAACATATATATATATATATATATATATAATATATATATATATATATATATATATATATATATATATATATATAATATATATATATTATATATATATATATATATATATAATATATATATATATATTATATATATATATATATATATATATATATATATAATATATATATATATATATATATGGATGTTTATTGTGTCATTATGGTCTTCAGACTGTGTCCTAACCGCAGAGACTTATATCGCCCTTAGGTTTCCGCTAGGTTTCTTTAATTTTTTTATTAAAATTTTGATACTGCAAAGCCTTACAAAATTTACATTATTTCAAAGGCTGATATTAATGCGCTTCGTTTCTCATTTACCAATTTTGATAGACCAGAATCCCAAGCTCTGCTTAGCTAAGAATAAAAAAATGTCCACAAAATGACATGCGTATTTCCGTGGAATCTGTATTCGATTGTTACTTGACACACAGCCATTGATTATGCCTATTTCTTTTATTAAATATGTGTATATAATGTTTGTCCCAGCGAAGTGTTCGATTCCTGGGCAGTTACACCGAAAGATGCATACGTCAGAGAAGGAGATACATTGACACTGAATTGTTCAGTGAATTACTCTGAGCACACATCACAATTTCTACTTCCTGCATGGACAAAGCGTCCACTGAATGGTAAAACCATTGACGATACATGGATAGCCATCAATGGCACTTCAGTCAATGATTGCTGTGACGTAACTGGTGATAAATCAAAGGGAGAAAGTAATCTGGTCATCAAGAGAGTGACTAAAGAGAGTAGTGGACAATGGCTTTGTATAAATCATGCACTGAGGTCTGCTGTGGCAATCATTACCGTGATTGGTAAGTTTATTATCTATGTCTGATTGGAATTACTGGCAATATGGTAAATTTTACACAGGATATGAAATACTTCTATTATGTGTGTAAACAATATGGTTTTAAAAACATTTCGTGAAATATTATCGTTGCAAACTCGAATTGCTCCTGCTGTGGGCAAGCTCAATCAATGGAATTCATACAAACGTTTATTCTTTTTTGTAACTCTTTAATGTCACTTAATCTTCCGAAAATTGCATAATAAAATATATTGGTCTAGATCAATCAAGAAAATGTATGAATTCATTTCAGTGTTTATGGTTAGTGTCATTTCGACTATGGCGAAGTTCGAACACCGGGTTTTGCCGTGGCATATTCTTTCTGGCTGCGTCAAACATGGCAGCACGGTAGCTTGACTTGAATTTAGCCACGTACTTTGGTAAACCTTGACTTAAACACGGTAGTTGGTGACAATTGTCACATATAGCGAAACCTGCTGCCTGGCCAATTTTACAAACTGCTACACTAATTCGTTAAAAGCCGTATTTTAGTGTATAATCCATGAATTTTCGAAGAGAATCTTCTATGATCTTGATCGAAATCCCTGTCTGTCTTTAAGTTGTTGAATTTTGTCTTAAGATTTGCCATCCTCGTTTTCTAGGGTTCGCGTCGTATTCGGTAACAGTATCGCCAAATACGACAGGCTCTTTTTTTCAAACCCCGTTTGTCGGTTTCTCGAGAAACTGTGTCCAGTTTGTCCTTTTGTCTGGTAATACCTCTTGTACAGATTGTTCTATGCTTTCTAGACAAGGGGATTGCTCTAGCCTCTAGGATGTTGAGTTGTAAAGTTGAATTCATAAGAGAATGTTGAGTTGTAAATGGAAAAAAAAAAAATTACAATAGTAAAATAGAAAGTAGTAATTTTAGCATTGATTGAACCACAATAACACCGCTATTGTCACAGGAACTTTAGGAGGATTTTCTTTTTCTGTGATGTTTCGGCATTAGAAACATGGAGTTAGTGGACTATTACTATATCATGTCTTTCTGACTACATTACGGGTCTTATGTCAGCAAATATCCCTATTCTACATGTCAAAAACCAGGATCCGTACAAAAATGTCGGTCACGCAACACTTGGGTTTTCGACATGAAAAATGACGAGTCAAATACTTCTACTAACAGATCCCGACGACCCTGTCTGTACTGCAGTCAATGGAATAGGCCGATATAATGAAGTCATCGAGAACACTGAGGTAACATTACGGTGTAGCCTAAAGACTGAAAATATCACACCACCAGGCAGACTAGTGTGGTATAGAAACGGAGCTGAAATCCACAGTGGCAACAGTCCCCTCGATATCAAGACAACAATAACAAGAGATGATCATGGTGTTCCTTTCAGCTGCAGATTAGAACACAGTAGAAGTTCCTCGTCCATTTCTTGTTTTAATATTATTATACCAGATGTTCAGTGTAAGTTCGTTATTGTAATCATTTGAAATTATCAGAAACTAAGATTGACATTCCGAAACAGTTTAAAATCGAGACCAAGTTGGAAATACAGCTCCTTAAGGACCTGTTGAAGAGATACACCTTTTTTGCTTTTTGTCTGACCGTACGCTTTCTTCTAATGGTGTGTTTTGCTCATTTCACCCATGCTTACATTGACGGTATCATCATTTTTTCAAAGACCATAACATATCTGATATTTGTCCCTTGTTACATCTCTTTCTATCATAACATGTTGTCTTTCGGAGGCAAAAAACGCGAAACGCTCATCTTTGTTTGTACCTCCAATTTAATCGTTTAGTGCACTTGGATATCACTCAGGTCAATCAAACGTCAAATTTCTCCAGTAGGAACGTGAAGTCGATGTATGTTTATAAATAATCCCGTGATTTTTTCTGTGTTTAACGTCATCGTATACGAAAGTTTTTCACGGAGCCGTACAACGTCTAGCCGAAGGCTCGAAGTTGTATTGTACGACTCCGCGATGATGGTTGATATGATGATTATGGTGATGATGATTGTTGTTGTTGTTGTTGTTGTTGTTGTTGTTGTTGTGGTCGTCGTCATTGTTGTAGTTGTTTCTGTTTATGGTGATGATGTTGTTGTCGTTATCGTTATTATTTGTGTTTTGTTATTCAAACAGATCCTCCTTTAGCAACAACTCCGTCAAATGTATGTGTAAAGGAGGGAACAACACTTCGGATCAATTGTGAATATGTACCGGGTAACCCAACACAGACTGCTATTCAATGGAAAATTCCAGGCAGAGAATCGTTTACACGGCAAAACCCTCTGATAATAGACAAAGTTAATTCAGTGAAACATAGCGGAGTCTATGTATGTAAAGTGTACAACACATATTTCAATGGAGAGCAAGGGGAGAGTTTAAGTCACACTGCAGTACGTGTTGAGTGTAAGTACATTGATTGAAACCATTATCCTGTTTGCAAAAATTCGGTAACTGATAGGCCTAAAGTTCATTTTTATGTTTAAACTAATATTTTCGATGAAATGTGAGAGGTAAGGAAGGACTTAGTGCTGGGTGTTTAGTCTTCGCAGGACTACCTGCGGAAGAGACTTGTACTTTTTGTACTCAGCAGATTTCCATCATACTTCGCACATGTATAGTATTATTAATTTTGCTATCCAATTTAAGAAAGAACCGGTGGACAGATTGTCGCTTTATTGCAATAATGCATGAATAAAGGCATCATTCAGACAAATCTTGATCAATATGACTCAAACTATAAAAAATGCAAAAAAAAAATCTTTATAGGGTATGCGAACATTTTTGACGCGGCTTCTTTTCATGTTGAAACTCATTAAGGCATATGGGTACTTGATCCTGTAATTTGATTCGCCAGTTGGGGAGAAACTAAATAAAAAAGCAACCAACCTTAGCATACGACCTATTTTACTGAAATTCCTTGTAAACCTTGACCTTTGACATTAAAGTTCTAAATGACCAGTTAATCGAGATATTTGATATGATTTACGCACAAATGTCAAGTCAAAAGTGTAGTACAAAGCAGTACGTGTCGACGCAGGATTTTTATCTTCCAAAATGAAGTCCCAATCAACATGGGAGTCGTCAAAATTGACGAAATCGTCTCCGAACTTGTACATAGTTCACGCTGCGTGACTCCACGGCAGGCAGATGTAAACAAACTTTGGCCTTTAGACGCATGCGCAGACAATAATCAGAATGCATTCTGGGAGAATTAAGTTTCTGCTTACGATAATTTTATGCACGTAACTGTTAACACCTCCCGCCGCACGCGTGATAATCCGGGATTATCCCCATCAGTAAAATCAACAGAAAGCCCAATCGAAACCCGGACTATAACAAAAGAAACTGGTGGCGTTTCTTGACCGTTTTGTGGAGGGACCGTGGTTATCTCAATCCTAACAGTGGGGGTGCCGATAGTGAACCTTACATTTTTTACACCGATCACCACTTTGTTTCGTTTATACAAACAGAATTTCTGCTTGCTGCAGACAGGCTTTATCAACACTAAAGTGGCCACGGGTGTAATAAATGAGTACCCTATAATATGCGGGAAAGCGACATAGAAAGCACAAGCATAAAGTTATTCGACGAACAACGATAAATTTCCTTCATCACACAAATTAATCCGTTGTTTCTCGATCGGAATCAACCTGCGGCGTAAGGCTGCAGTGAAGACATAAGCTGTCGAGCTGTAGCCTTAACTCTGCTGTGCAGCGCTGTAGAATCCGATGTATTTCGGAAGTTCACTCGGACAACACTCACAACAGAGTTCCCGTCAAGTAACAAAATTTGGCTGTACCTACGGGCGACATATGTGTTACAGCAAACATCAAAGTCCGTAAGACGAAAACATTGACGACCGAGATGGCCATAGTCGGACATCGGTGACGGCAGTGCCCACTACAAGTGTACATCTCTGTGCGTCATTGATCTGAATCTTTCGGACTCGCCAAGCTCGTAAAACTTGTGATATTTAAAAGCCACGGCATCTCTAAAATGGTAACTACTGTTGCGATCGCGTCATTGCATTAACTTCATAAATATAAGTGTAAATATTCTAAATAACTCAAAATACTATGGTTATCCGTCGCTGGCGCGGTGAAATATATGTCCGCCGATGGCAAACTTGCCTTGGCATCGGTCCAGCGCGAAACAATGATTGACACGCGCACGTGACCGAATCCGTATTTCTTTGTGGCTGCGCGAAAAACACGAGTATACGATGATGTCAAACGGAAAAAAATACCATGGGATTTTATATGAATATGTACCTTGATACCAAATCATTTGCTTTTTCACTTCAAGTGCCAGTTATCTTAGTTTATCGTTCATATATGAATAGTGTTTACAATGGTGTTTTAATGTCTTACAAACCTCTGCAAAATATTATATAATCACAATTTGGTACAAAAATATGCATGACATGAACAACTCTGTACTGCAAGCTGGCCTACTCATAATTGAACGGCATACCTCAATGGAACAGTGTAAAACTATTGAGCATATGCAAAGTCTTTGTAAAAACTATATATCTAATGATAATGTCATTATAAGTAGAAAACGTAAACACTCTTGTCAATGCTTGCATGTAACTGATATAAAAATTCATTCAAAATATTACAGGCTCATATTCTTCGCAGCATACATAAATATCGGTTTGGTTACAGGGTAGCAATTTTCGCTATTGACAATTTTTTTACACGACATCAAAAATGCACTTGAGAAAAGTTGAATGTATGCACTTCCAAGCCACAATCATACAACACAGCAATTGTCGTGTCTACTCGTTGTTCTTTATTGCCACCTTTAAGTCCGATCAAAGAACCCTAAAGCCAAGAGGGACTGTGTCATTTTTGATGACTTACTGTTTCTTTATTGCATTTTGTTTGTTTGTCACTTCAGATGAACCTAGGGTAGAAACTCTTCCAGTTCAACGAGTAAAACAAAGAGATGACACGTCATTGCTATGCGATGCAAAGGCCATACCAGATGTTGACAGGTTTCAGTGGATTACGCCTAGTGGTTCTGTGCTGAATGGAATGACGCTTACACTGCAAAATGTACAAATATCAGATAGCGGAATTTACAATTGCACAGCTAGGAACACTTTTTGTGATGAAATTGGTGGTTATGGACAGGGTTCTAATTACACATACCTTGATGTACTATGTGAGTAGAGGAGAGAGAGAGAGAGAGAAGAGAGAGAGAGAGAGAGAGAGAGAGAGAGAGAGGAGAGAGAGAGAGAGAGAGAGAGAGAGAGAGAGAGGAGAGAGAGAGAGAGAGAGGAGAGAGAGAGAGGAGAGAGAGAGAGAGACAGACAGACAGACAGACAGACAGACAGACAGACAGACAGACAGACAGACAAGGTGTGAGTAAGAATCAAGAATCAGGTAAAAGGACATGACTGATGCTGACTGACAGTATTATTCAAAATCTAACATGTTGCCCGAAAATATGGGTTTCCAAATTTTGTCGACTGTATTTTTCATGACAGTAATAGATTCATCATTATTTCGACGAAATTCAGCTGTTGTAAGGTAATGAAACCAAAATAACTCTGGGTTTCCTTTTATATGAATTCCGTTATTAAAGCTTCCATTGTTACAGAATATCACAGATTACTTACAGCTCCATATGTTTTTACAGACCGATCCAAAGAGGTCTATCTAACAGGAAACACGGCTATGAAGACTGACCAGTCTTTGACACTTACGTGCACAACAAGTCGGAGTAATCCAGCTTCAGCCATCACATGGTACAAGAATGGTTTGCCTTTACAAGGAAATCCCAGTGTCATCAACATTACGACGCTCACTGAGGAAAGTAGCGGTCACAGTGGATTTATAACGAAAGAACAAATACACATGAAACTTAAACCTGACGGTAATGCAGCAAAGATACAATGTTCAGCGAAGAATCCTGACTTCTACGATGCAAACAATGTATTCTCACAGGAAATCATTGTGTCAATTTTATGTAAGGATATGATTTATTCATGACGTAGAATGAAACTAGTGGTAAACGTTATGGACAAACATTGTTTCTTGATCACTAGTTTTGCTTCGGAGTGAATTTTAATAATATATTCGAATGATAATGTAAGTACCTTAGTAAAAAACTATTTCAGGGAAAAATATTATTTTTCAAAACACATAGTTAGTCTTAATTATTTTTTGCTCATCATTTACAGTTCCGCCAAACCAGCCTGAAAACTGCATCACACAGCTAACAACAACGACGCCTGAAACTGAATATTTAGTTCATTCATGGCTGACGCTTCAGTGTACTTCCTGTAGTAGTAATCCGCCCGCTGATATAGTGTGGTACATGGGTGGCGATGTACTTGAGTCAACAAGTAAAGCAGAACACCGGCAAGGCCACCTTAATGGAACAATTTCAGAAGAAAGCATCCAGATCTATTTAACCCATAAACATCACAACGACTTGATATATTGTGTAGCCACCAACCGGATTTTTCCACGACAGACCTATGAGTCACAAGCAGTAGAATTAGATGTACAATGTGAGTATAACAATGGAAAATCTTCGTAGCATTTTTATCGGTTTTTTTTCATCAAGAATAAACTTCACATATCATTGTTTATGATCTATTTGCTTTTAAAGATGTGCCCATTCCCATCGATGAAGAGTATAACAGGAAAGTAGCAGTGAGCGTTGGTGAAACTGCTGCTTTACAATGCAAGATGAAAGGCAATCCTTCCCCGATCATACAATGGTACGACCAACACGGGCTTAAATTACCACATGGTGATAACGGACGACATGTCAAAGAAGAAACCCGAAACAATATTCAGAAAAGCAGGCTGAACATTGAAGATGTTAGTAGAAATGATTATGGAAGATATTATTGCAGAGGTAGAAATAAACACGGATACATCGAGGCTCTCATAGTTCTATCGGGAAAATGTAAGTACATTTTAATGTATTACGTCATGTATATAATGCGTCATGGTACCTATTTTGGTTTTGTGTTTTTTTTTGTCCCTGCGTCAATTTAAATATCGCTATTCACAATATTATCAGAATATGATATATACAAGTCTTTACCCATTGATGCCATTTTGTCTTATGTTTGATACCTCGCAGCTACTCCCGATGCAGTCTCAAATATCAAGATCGGTACAATAGCAGATGTTGTTACCGTGAAATGGACATCAGGCTTTAATGGTGGATCTGATCAGAAATTCTACGTGGAGTACGTGAAATTGCCTGAAGGTGTCATTGAAAAGACTGGAATAATCGATGATAATGAACTCGGAGGCAGCTCTGTCAACATAAGTGGTTTGGTAGAAGGGTCACGTTACAACATAACAGTTGTGAGCATAAACGAATACGGAGAAACCAGAAGTCGAGCATTTACATTTAGGACGGGAGGTAAAAATAATAGGTGCATTATGATGACTTTCGTAAAACTGTGGCACGACCTTTACTTCAAAATTTGTTAACAGCATACCCCTATTACACTACACGCCTAGACATGCATTGTGAAAATTCAAACCCACAATGCCATTCAAATTGCAGTGATGTTCGTCAGGATATCCAAAGATGGATTGTCTGACTTAGCCTAACATAAAATTTTATTCTAAGTTTCAAATCGTGTTTTTGCCTCTGTCCCAATAAATTTAAAATTGTGATAAAATTTTGTGATATATACCTATTGAGTAAAGATTAATATGCTCAGATTTATCACGGAACCAACGTCCAGTATAAACTGATTAGCAGTAGCTTTTTACCTTATCAATAGTTTGTTTGTTTCCTTCGACGCAAAAGCGACGCTTTTCCCTAATATTTCGAAGACTTACAAAGTTTTGAGCTCATGGTTCATCCGATATTGATAAATCACATAGAATACTAGTAAAGTTAGTATAAGTAAGATCATTTATTTGTATTTGAACATGGAAAACTTAAATTACCATATTGTGAGAGGTAATCATCTGAAAGTGTGTTGTACAAGTGTTGTGTAGTGGAGCAAGTCCATATCAAGGTATCTAAATATATGAACTCTCACTTCTGAATTCAAACTTTTGGACATATAGTATTACTTTATAGTAATAGTTTGCGTACCTGGTTTTTTATGTATCTGCTAACTTCATCAGAATCGACAACAAAGTTAAGTAGCTCAGTAGCTCAAACATTCAATATGTCCTTGACGATATATGTTGTACTGCTTTCTAGAATGCCTGAAGTGTTATATTTGTAATTTTGTCAATATCACATCTACAGAGACAAAGTAAACATTGTTGAGGCCGAGCATGACTCAGAAGTAACACGATTGAAAATTTTACAATGTATTGTTTTCATGTTGTTTTAATAGCAACATATTAATTTGTTTGGTTAACTAAAAACTTATTAACTTTCTTTCACACGCATCAAAATGTATTTTTAAAATTTATTTAAATCGAAAAATATCACCATAGTGTTACACCTTTACTTCGTCGATATTTGTGCACATTCATTGTCTTGTTTGTATGTTTACATTAGAAATGCAAGATTACTAGGCAGAGTAATGTTGTCTTTATGCAATCCGTCAATTTAATTGTGTTTTGTTCGCAAGAAACGGTGTGCCGTATATCTTTTAACTGTGACAATACTCTTGAAAATGAAATAATGCTTTACCTCCGAGTCGACAGCTAACAAATGTATGACCATTGAGAATGTTACAACATGTACTGGTGGCGTGAATTTGTTAATAATCGGTACTTTTCTATCAATGCACAATATGCTAGTTGTCAGTGGCTTTCAAATGAGACTTTTTGAAATTATTCTCCTTTCGTTATTGCTTTTTAGCACGTATCAACTCTACTTCTATACAACACAGTGCAACATTGCCTATCATCATTAGCTCTTGTGCCGCAGTTGTTTTTGGGGTCATCGTTGGAATGGTTTATGTAATCCGACGTTGGTCTAAAGCGAATTCACGTGAGTAAACAACAGTTTGATAATGCGTCAACTCATGTTTAACAAATGAAAAGGAATAATTATTGCATATATATGTGAAATTATTTTTCAATCATTACTGTTATTCTCTTTCTTGCAGAACATATGAAATCGAGCCATAGTTATGAAAGCATCAATGATGGTAAGTTTTACGTTAAATATTATGTCTGTCTGTCTGTCTGTCTGTCTGTCTCTCTGTCTGTCTGTCTCTCTCTCTCTCTCTCTCTCTCTCTCTCTCTCTCTCTCTCTCTCTCTCTCTCTCCACTTATTTAGTTGTATCTATAATTTATTGACATAGGCATATTCAGTTGTATAGGGAATAACAATAGTTTGTTGACACAATGCTTTTCGTTGACTGCTTTATGAGTAGATGTACTGTTCAGTTAATCATCGATGTTCTATTCGTCCTACTGTTTACCAACAGTCATTGTTTGTTTGTATAGTGTATGTTTGATATTGCTTTTATTATGAAGACATGTGCCTGACAAACGAAAGTGTTAGTTAATTTTCATTCTGATTTAAACTACTAACTTGGGTTTTCTTAAAACCTAGCAAATGCTCAGGGATAGGAAATCATTTGTTTTTATTTTGTTAATTCTGATGTTTGCTTTACACTTACACTTGTATTAATATACTAATATAAATATTTCCTATGAACAAATCGATAGAACGCCGGCATCATAGTGCGACAGAAATTCCTGATAACAGAACGCCTGAACCCGGCAACTTTGAGAGTATTCCTCTGAGAAATATTGTTACAAGAGATGAAGGGAGCGACAGAACATCTGATGATGATCAAGTAAGATATTTTATAGACTTTTGTTGACTTCATGTGAGATACAAAAATGTTACCTTTCCATCTATTTGATGGAAAATTAGGCTTCACGCCAAAACCTTTCATGTATTTCCAATATGCTGCACAAACACATGAGTTAAAAAATTAAGCTATTTGAATCAGAGGAATTCGTCTAATCAAAGAAACAAACAGGATCAGACGGTATTTCAGTTTTGTTTATCAAATTTAAATGTCTTTTTGTATATATTTATAATTAAAACTGATTTGATCTTTTCAAAACACCCTTTTTAATCTGCTACATATCCACTATACATTGCAAAGCATAATATGCTGTGCATAAATACGCCAGTGTCCGCTGTGTATTACATTTCAGACATCTGATCCTTACACTAACCTCGATGTAAAGAAGATGTTGCAAACGTACTGAAACCTGGAAAGTTTGTAAATAGTCTAGTAACCTCTTTTCATTATATTTCAGACATCCCATGATTATACAAATCTCGATGTTAGAAGGAAGTCAGAAACGTACATGAAACCTGGAAAGTTTATATTTGAATTTCCTCGCGACCGCTTGCATATCACAGAAAGCCTACGGACTAGTAGATTATATCGCATTGGCAAAGCCATAGCTTGGTTTATTGATGACAAAGATGGACCAAGTGATGTTGTGATCAAAACTGAGATCGGTAAGAAATGAGTAAATTTTAGGTACAACATTTTTAGAACGTGATGTTCGAAAATCGATAATATTGTGTTTCTGCACAATATCATTTTTAATTAATACATTTTATTATGGATACGTTCGCACAGAGTCAACAGATCCTGAGATTCGCACTGCCATGTTACAGGAAATAAGACTGATCAAGAAAATTCACAGTGACGAAAATTTAATAAAAGTGTTGGGATATTGCACTAAAGACGGTAAGGGTATTATCTTACATATTAAAAAAAAAGACTTTCATTTGGTCAAGAAAAGGAATATTAGAAAATGTAGACTATACTGAAGCTTAAGATGTACAAGGACATAAATCACGTTATTTTTTCATTACCGTATCATATACCATTTTACTACAATTTAACAACTAAAAAGGTCGAAATTAGGGCGTTTTGGATAAACGTTACCCACAGTATTGAGCGATCGCGAGAAGACTGTGAACGCGTTCATCACGTCCCCTTTGCGCACAGAAATACATTTCAACCCGTGCAGTGCAGTTCATGTGGTAGATATTTTTTATCAGTCCATCATCCAACGGGCGTTAGCCCAATTGCGGGAGTTATACACATAACCCACTAATCTCCAATGGAGCACCGAGGAGAAAAAGTGCCTTGCTCAGGGGCACAACATCGTGATAGAGTCTTGAACTCACAGTCCTCCGACAGTGAGCCCATTACTCTGGACCTACCGGGTCTTGAACCAAATCTCGAATTCAACATCCTCTGATAATTAGTCAGTTACCCTAACCACTGGTCCACTGATATTGTTGGTCAGCGGCATGAGTTTTACGCAAATTCTGAGGTTTCGCATTTACAGAGTGAAGAACGAAATGTTTCGAAGTCTATTTTTTTGTACAAAATGTAAAATATTATCTTGTTTTCCCCCTTGTTGACATAAAGGTGTTATGAGCTCAAAGCTCAAATAGCGTCCAATAACACCTAAGGTTATTGTACTCTGCGTCTAAGCTATTGGACTCCGTGTCCTCCGCTACCGAAACTTGATACTGTATGACGAAAGACGCGAGTGTGTAATGATATAAGGTTATTCACAAAGTACCGGGGTTTATGCCCGAGTACGTAGTGCAGCGGAGGTATTGTCCTCGATGCTACGCGTCTCGGACAATACCGAAGCGAGGACATAAATCTCGTTTTGTGAATAATCATATTATGATACACCTTTTTAGCCAAATTTTACAAGGAATAGGTCAAAATTCAAGCGTTTTTTTGGGTGCCCATTGAGCACTGCACTGAACTCTCGTGAGCAGACTGGGAACTGACACAGCGCGTCCGCTAAGCACACAGAACGAAATTTCAACCCGCGCAGCACAGTGCTTGAGGTAGAAATTGTAGGTCAGCAGCGTCACTTCACTCAAGTTCAAGGTTTTGAATTCACCAATATTCACCTCGTGAAGTATTGAATATTTAGAAGTATGTTTTTTTTTAAAATTTAAAATCATCCTTCAATTTTCTGCACGTTGACTTAAAGATGTTTTGAGGTCAAAGGTCAAATAGCGTCCAATAACACCTTAAGTTACTGTACTCCACATCAAAGTTATTGGACTCCTCTGATACCAAAACTTACTGTACGATGAAACTCCCTAGGTTACAGACGCAGCCGTATAATAATATTTATTATTTAGGCCCTATGACTTTAATCATGGAGTATGCATCGTATGGTAATTTGAAGACCTACCTGAAAGATAATCGTCAGCATTTTACACCTGGTAAAAACGAGTCTGCGAGGAGACAAATACTGGGATTTGCTACAGACGTTGCTAGTGGGATGAAACATCTACAAAGAAACAAGGTAGTGTCATGAGGACATGTTCTGTTTGTGTTATGTGAATTATCATGACCGACATGTTATATATTGAAACGCGAGTCGACTAATAAAAGAGAAACGCCATGTTTATTACATGCCTCGAGGTGAATGCAAATCAGTGCATTGATTTGAATAGGAACATCCTGGATGTTAGCGGGCCGGTGAACGATATACTACACACCAGTGCTAACCAAATAACCCGAAGAGAGTGAAACGTGCAAACGGTGGATAATTTTTGGTTTGCAAATCTTGACTTCACCAGTATTGCTTCAAAAAAGTCCTACCTAAAGTTGTAATCCTTGATGAGAACACCTTGATATCTTAATTAAAGCTACATCATTTTCTGATTGATATTGTTTGACCCGATTTTTGTTTTTTTCCTATGGTAGATTGTACATCGATACCTGGCAGCCAAACATGTGTTGGTGTGTGAAGGAGGTGTCTGCAAGATATCTAACTTCAGTTACACCACCGGTGTGATGAGTGACAAAGCGTTTTTCGATACCAATACAGTAGGCATTTCTTTCTTTCTTTCTTTCTTTCTTTCTTTCTTTCTTTCTTTCTTTCTTTCTTTCTTTCTTTCTTTCTTTCTTTCTTTCTTTCTTTCTTTCTTTCTTTTTTTTCTTTTTTCTTTCGTTTTGTTTTTTCTTTCTTTTTCCTTCTTTCTTTTTTTCTCTTCTTTTCATTCTTTCTTTTATTTTTTTTATTTATATTTTTATTTTATTTATTCACTCATCCAGTTATTAGTTACCTATTAACTTGAATGTAGTAGCTGAAATACTTAAATGCACCATATTTAATTCGAAAATGTATGAAATTTGTTCATCACATCTATCTATTATAATATATTATAATCATTATTAATATTATCGTTCATCATCTTATTTGACGTATTCTTTTTTGTGTTCGAGAAACGTCACCGTACGGGCGTTTTATTGACAGAGCATTTGCAAATGACCGTTTTGTGACTAAATATTGAATGACTCAATACTAGACGATGAAGACGCTTAGTGTGATTTGTCCCAATCGAAGTAATGAAAAAAATTATGGTGTCAAGCAGAAAATGTAGTGGATAAAATAATTATTTCGTCAAAGAGACTAAACAGCGTGTGCGCATATATCTTTATTATTAGACACACAACTTTCCTCTGAAGGGAAGAAAAGCGTTACAAAAACAAATTAGGGCGTTACTCAAAAGAAACAAAAACAGTGTTTCAAAGTAATGATAAGGGAAAAAATATAAGTAATTGTCTGCATCAAGTTTTTTCTTTCTTTCTTTCTTTCTTTGTTTTTTTGTTTTTTTGTTTGTTTGTTTGTTTCTTTGTTTCTTTCTTTCTTTGTTTCTTTCTTTCTTTCTTTCATGCAGACAATTCCATACCAGTGGATGGCACCGGAAACGTTAATGAATAAAACGTTCACGCTTGAGACAGATGTGTGGTCGTTTGGCATCGTTGTTTGGGAGATATTTTCTCTTGGTAATAATCAATTACAGAAATGATGTTCTTGCATTCCGAATGTGGATTTTTTTCATAAGTCTGATGTGTCGTGAGAATCGGTCGGTAAAAATTAAGCACAGCTTGGCATTGCACTGCATACAATTGTATGAGTAGGATATTCTGCCGACATTGTGTGTAAAATATTCTGATATAGGTTGTTACAAAATATTTGCACAAAATTTACTCCAATTTGTTTGCTAAAGCTTAAGAGTCATGTTATTGTTCAATACCATGTTATAGCAAATCAACGTTGTGAAACACTTGGTTTCAAAGGCCATTCATTTGATCAAAAAGAGTAAGAGGTACACCTATTAAGAAAAGTAAAATCATTGCGACCTTTCATTCTCTTCGCATAAGTGTTGTTATCCACACGCTCACTTGATCCTTGGGGGAACTTTATGACGGCAAGAATAAGGACTTAAATCTCTCGCAATTTCTCTTTTACTGTAGGTCGATGTCCTTACAAAAATACACCGCAATGTGAGCTCATATCATTGTTGGAGAAAGGACATCGTATGGTGAGCCCGGACTGCTGTGAAGACAACATGTAAGAAATTAAAATACCAATCATTTTGATTTCATTCGTATGTTTATGCATGACAAATAATGTCTCCATTAAACATTGACATTATGCCCATTATTCAAACAGATACGAAATGATGTTGTCATGTTGGAAATGGCGTCCAAGTTTACGCCCATCCCTGCAATCCATGCACCAGGAGTTGAGGAACTTAAGAGACAATTGCAAGGTGTGGTAACTGTATTAATTATCGTTGTAATGGCAGATTAGACATTAACATATATAATGCATGGGAATATATGTTGGTGAATTATATTAGCATTATAGGAAAAAAATCATCACTGCATCGGTTGGGACAATAATGACGATGTCGAAACTATAATGGTAATGTTGTCGGTGTTGTTGTTTTTTACTATTTCTTAGTTTTGCCATAATTTTCTTTTTATCCTTTTTAGACAGTAAGGATCACAACTGTTGAAACTTTTGACAGGAGAATAACATCGCAGGAATGTTTTTGTTTCAGGATTACAAAGACGCAAAATAACGGCAAGCAAAACGAAAGATGCTAAAATGTGAATAGTTTCTTGCAAGTTAATTTAGAAGTATCTCATAAGTTTAAACCATGATAGTTTGTCCAATTACTGCAAAATGTTTACTCGGTTGAGTTTTTCCCGCTTTATACATGTCGCAAGAATCATTGCCCATGTTCTATGATATTTGTATCGAGTTTGAACTCACACCGTACGTGTTCAGGTATTAAGTAGATAATCGACCAAAACGAACAAAACCAGTACAGCAAATAGTAATAACGCAAAATCTGAACCACGTTATTACACTACTAGTCGATTGATTTTAAATCGGCTGCAGCTTATTCATGTATACACACGATGATTCCTAACAAATTGCAGAGATTATTATACATGTTAATGATTTCGTGGAAGAGAGAGACGTAAAAAGAAAAGAGTTCCCTTGGAAACGACAAATAAGGTTATCTAAGAAGCCTACCTTGTCTATGTAGATGTGACATTTAGACAATACGCAACCTTTTAAGGAAAGGATAAGCAGATGTGCATCTTGTCTCATGATTGTGATTCGCAATGGTCACTAAATTACCATGTTGTTTTGTAATGTTCGGGGATACTGTCATGTGAAGCGTACTAGTGGATACCTGCTACCAAATACCTAGCTGTACTATACCGTCTATCAGCTGTCCAGGAGTGTCATCAGCCTTCCATTTTCGTTATCTCCAGTCTCTAACATTATTAAAGCAATTAAATACATTAAAGAACACATCGGTAAGAAATTCTCTGCCATGGATACTTGGCTAGAATATAAATACATCGTTCACAATAGTTACTTTACACCATTTTCAGTACATTTGCTAGCAGAAAACCTTAGAAGTACGGGGCAGGATAACGTCGAAGTATTTCATTGATAACATATTAAATATTCATTCGTCTCCACCGCTCAATCAGACAAACTGATCAAGCGTTGTTTTTTGTAGAACTTCTAGGTAATACAAAAGACGCTATCAATTGGTTTAGCAATCTTGTTATTTCTTTTAAAAAAGATATTGAAATTAGCTATTTGCTATTATGATAAACAATTGTGCGATATTGAAAGAAATTGTTTTCTGAACATTAAAGCAACCAAGTTCTACTGCACATATTTAATTTGCTTTTAAGCTTGCTATGAAGGAGTATCTGCTTCATATTAAAAAGTAAAATTATTGGTCACTTAAAATGTAACCTTCCCGTTAGTGCTGTAGCGTTTGCTTTTTTGTATTACTTTTTAGAATAATGGTATATTTTATCGCCCATACAACGACTCTTTCTACTTAGGTCGTATAGCTACTTCATATACGTATGACATTACTGACTATAACTTCACCGTTTGAATTTAATTGTTTTTTTGGATGACTTTTATGGTATATTCGATCCTAAACATGTATATGGAAAATTCGCTGTTGTACGCTAGAAAATATAAACCTTCAAATTTGTCTGTCATTTCATTTTTATTCTATTATCGTGTTATTGTTTTGACTGTTCTATATTTTACTCCAACCTTCTGTTCATTGCTTTGTACCTGATCTTGTTTAGATGATTTCCACTGTTTTATAAACCTGATTATCTGTAGACTCTTTTATTGAGTAAAACGGATAAGTTATAATAAATGAATGAAATTAAATGAAGAATGTAATTTAATGTATATGATCATATCAAGTTAGCAAAACATTTAAAAACGATACTTACTATAATATAGAAATAACGGGACGCGCTGACCATTAACTTTTGTTTATGGGCAAGGGCGAGAAGAAAGCCAAAAAATAACGGGCGAGGGCTTAGCGAGTTAGTTAATTTTGGCTTTCCTGTCGCCCGCGCCCATAAGTAGACGTTAATTGTCAGCGCGGAGTCTGATATTTCAATTATATTATCAACAAACCCCCGAAACCGTCAAAATTTACGAACATTTCCCACGCGAAAGACGACGGGGTCCCAGAACTTGTCAGAGAGTAGTGCGCGCGCTGTAAAAATTTTGCAAATCCGGAGATTTTTTATAAAAGTGTCGAAACTTGGGCCAAAGGTGTTCAATTTTATTTTGTGATTGATTATGATCTTTGTACAATTTACAATTTACCCGTAAATTTACAATGTTTACGATATCATTCATATACATTGGCCAATAAACAAACCATTATTGCGTATTTGTGGTTGGTCACATGGTTCAGCTCGACCAATTAAAATGCGACGGACAGGGCATGGTAATATATTATATAACGATGCCTATCCATTGCGTTTAATTGGCGTAGCTGAACCACGTGACTGCCCACAAATACACAGTAATGGTTTGGTTCATGCCCGTGAATATGAGTAATATCGTAAACATGGTAACTTTACAGCTAAAACGAAAATTGTGATTTGTACAAAGATCATAATCAACCAAAATATAAAATGGAGCATTTGTTGGCCTAGTTAAGACGCAATTTTTTGCAGCGCGCACTACTCGCTGACAGATTCTGCCGCCCGGTTTTCGTTTGCACGAGAAATGTTCGTAAATTGTGACGATTTTTCGGGGTTCCTTGATAATATAATTGAAATAACAGACTCCGCACTGACCATTAACGTTTATTTGTGGGCGCGGCAAGCCGAGCCCGTTAATTTTTGGCTTTCCTCTCGCCCTTGCCAATAAATAAACGTTAATGGTCAACGCGTCGCCCGTTATTTCTATAATAAATTCAAAATTCTAAAACAGTGATGATAAATGGTGGAACTGTAAAATCTACACTTTGTGCACAACGAATATGGAGAGATGGACAGACAGAGACAGAGAGAGAGACAGAGAGAGACAGACAGACAGGTAGACAGACAGAGTGTGTGCGTGTCTGTGTGTAAGGGAGACAGACAGATAGATAGACATGCATGTTGTCAACGATTTATGATCGGCGACGTGAGATACTCACATCGTTAGACAAGATCATTTGTAACATTTGTGATGCTGCAGGTTTTCAATGTCTCGTATCGCCAATTGCATAAATGACACTCATGCTTATTCGACACAGGATCAGGCGATATTGGGTATTATATCATACTAGTATATTGATGGCGCAAATACAGCGATCTGAGTGGTCGAGACGCAAAAAAAACCGTGATATATTGGCGATATACCACGGCTAGCATACGCGCGAGCTCTCAGTTTGAGCAAAAATCCCTTTTTTGACGTTCCAAGCCAGAATTTCAATGTACTGTTAAGATATAATAGCAATAAATCACACCAAGCGACGGTATACCAATCGATTTTGACTAGTTCACTCCATCACTCCATATACGCACTCGCTATAGCTCGTGCACATATGTCATGAACTGGTCAACAGCTCGTGGTATACTATCGCTGGGTGTTCATTATTGCTTAGGCCGCGTTCAAAAAATATGGTGGGGGGTGGAGGAATTCAGGGGGGAATTTGATAATTTTTGGGGTAGTCGAAGGGGGACTTGAAAGTTTTGCTCTGCCTATAGAGGGGGGGGGACATGAACAAATTTTGACTCCTAACATTTTGATGTCATCCAATGGTTCTAAGGTTAGTAATAATTAAACAAAATCTAGAACAGTTTTGTCACATTTTATGTCTTTAATCTCAAAAAATCTAAAAATGTTTGAATGCCATTAAATTTTCATAAAACAAAGTGACCTTGTTAAGGGGTCTGAGATGCAACTTTTGATAATTTTTCAATATTTCTATGCAATGTATCAAACACAGTTTCTTGGTGTCTCTCTAGAGCAGGCTGACAAACACAATATTCAGTTTGTCAGCAAAGCCCGTTTGTCTACATATTGGTGATGTGATAATTGAATGATACAGATGCACGGTACACGTAGGCTGTGTTGGCAAGCTGAATACTTGACAGCTCAACATGCTAGAAAGCAATTGTATAAACTGAACAAAAATATTGTCAAAATAAAAAGTTAATACAACTACGGCCCTGCTACTACATACTGGCAGTGACAGTGATACATGTAGCTCTGACTCTGATGTAGTTTAAGAAGAGTTTCGGTCATAGGACGCTCAATTGACAGTGAAACATACATCTACTTGTACACAAGATCCAGCCAGAGAGCAACACATAGAAGGCTAGGGGACTAACAGTTACCATGTTTTTTAGAATTCTGGCATATGAGAACAATCAAATATTAGAGAAAAAAGATTGTGTCACCATACTTTATCTTATACAAATGTACGATGAAAAATCAGTTTTTCTAAAATCAATTAAAATCAATATATAAACCGTTCATTTCAAGTTCGTGCAGTGAATGCAATTTTCACATCTCATTGTACAATAACACAAAAGTAAAACTTTGAATGGTAAAGACTCTAATTTAAATGGAAAAATGTGTGACTATATAAATGAATCAATTTAAGAACTTGTCCTAGGTATATGGCTCTACAATCTGCTGATAAGAGGTAGTGTTGAACATCTGTATGCAGAACGACACATTACATGTTTATTTTTACTCTGCGTGTATTCCTAATAAATATCCGGTATATGGTAATTGGGGGGACTTGAAAATTTTTGAGGGTATTGAGGGGGGACTTGAAAATTTTTGAGGGTATGAAGGTTGATCTGAAAAAAAAAATCAATCGCGATTTCTCCAGCCCCCTCACCATTTTTTTTGAACGCGGCCTTAAATAACCTCTAAATATGATATGATATGAATTATACGGCTAGTTTTCAACCGGGTTCGAACCCACAACATACGGCAGGATAGAAAATACGGCTAGTTTTCAACCGGGTTCGAACCCACAACATACGTTGTGACGTTATGGAATGACGTTATATTGAGGTTATCACCAAATATCGTCTATTCCTATGTCGTATAAGCATGAGTGTCATTTGTGCTGTGTCAGAAACCAGACGAAGTCTACTGTCTGAGGCAGCACAAATGACACTCATTATTGCAGATACGACGCGAGGAACAGTCGACATTTGGTAATAACAGATTTATCATCCCCAGAATTTTACTAATGATAGAAAAACCATAAATTTTGAGGCTTTATTTTTATTACGCCATCCGCATAAATATGGAATTTTTTGTGCGAACGATACGAAGAAGTCAACATCACGATCGACATTGCGATGAATCCTCCAAAATTCACTGAAATCTAAGAGAAATAACACTGCGATTAAAAATATGGCTGGATGTTCTGTAATGTGATATCAAAAGATACACTGTAAGGAATTTTATCTATGCAAACGTCACCCTACAGCGCCATCTGTGGCATTGGTCACAGTTGTCCCAGTTCTGTCCTCTTTTTCACGAGCACGTCCGCCAGACAACATGGCCTTTAACCGGCTCTACCCTTGGTCAGTTTTAACATCACCCGCCTCCTCCCCACACCACCTCAGACGGCCTGTAGCCAAATTCCATACTTTGTATGAAATTATATGATATAATGTGGTTATGTGATACGTGGTTTTTACAGAGTGTCTTCGAACATTAACACCTAGCGATAATCTTGTGATAAACAAGGCATTTATAGAGTGAAAGACTTTTCCGTAATTTCTTTTTAGGATTTTTATTTTTTGCATGATTTGTAAAAAAAAAGAATTTTCTTGTGACCGTTTTTAAATCCCGGAATCATCAATTTGAGAACAGTTCTGGTTCATCCTCAATCAAGTGATAACTATGCGGCCCGCAACGTCATCAACAAGTTACCATTCGATCATTGAAGCCAACGATCTTTGATATACGAGGCAGTAAGCAAAATAATATGTATTTGTCATGTTGTGATTTCCGTTGGAAACAAAATCACCCTTCGAGAACACTGCGCTTTGCTGTCGTAGATAATTCTTTTTTTTTTTTTTGCTTTCGCCGAAGTACTAAGGTCGACAGCGATAATCGCGTACCGTAAACTACCCGTGGGCCGGACTTTCGATAAATCAAATTTGCATTCCATTGTACTGAGCTAAAAACATCACATTGTCTTCATGAAACATTACGGCCACGGTTGCATGTTATAGAGAAAGAATCCGGTATAACTGACAGGTATGTCTGCAAATTTATTCATTTCTTAGTCTTTTATCAACACATGAGTTCAACACGTTTGAATGAATCAAACCCATTGGCAACTCTTGTACTTGTAAAGACGTCCAGTAAAAATCAAAGCCAAAAGTTAAATAGTGTCCCTGGTAACAAATGAACCATAATTATGCGATTTTCAAATTGTAAATTGTCACACGGTACGACTACTAGCAACAGTTCTCACTTCGAGTATAGTAAAGTATCTCCTTTTTGATAATCGTTCGTAAAAGCAACAGATATGTAGAAGTGCTCGTAAGAGAGTTTGATCACGTAAAAGATTTATACAACGCAAGATGCGAGGTACATGACTATGCCAAATTGAATAAAGAATCATTCGTATAAAACCTTAATATCGAAACAATGCTCATTGATATAATTTGCATAAATAAAAACTAATATATCTAAGATCATTTTAGTGTTAAAGCGATTATGGAGACTACACTTAAGACGATTACAAAATAGCAGGAATGGTAAGCTATGCTTACATGCCGGGTTAATGGCTCTTTCTGTGACAGGTTTTACAGCTGCGAATTATAACAATAATTGGATCAATGCACCATTCCCTAGGGAATCTGTTAAGGTACGGTGGCCCAAAACTACCTGTTCTCCGCATTCAAAGTCTGCGTCGCAATCAAATGTTTTTCTCTCACATATGTCTCTGCATTCAAAGTCTGCGTCGCAATCAAATGTTTTTCTCTCACATATGTCTCTGCATTCAAAGTCTGCGTCGCAATCAATTGTTTTTCTCTCACATATGTCTCCGCATTCAAAGTCTGCGTCGCAATCAAATGTTTTTCTCTCACATAAGCTTATGTCTCCGCATTCAAAGTCTGCGTCGCAATCAATTGTTTTTCTCTCACATATGTCTCCGCATTCAAAGTCTGCGTCGCAATCAAATGTTTTTCTCTCACATATGTCTCCGCATTCAAAGTCTGCGTCGCAATCAAATGTTTTTCTCTCACATATGTCTCCGCATTCAAAGTCTGCGTCGCAATCAAATATTTTTCTCTCACATATGTCTCCGCATTCAAAGTCTGCGTCGCAATCAAATGTTTTTCTCTCACATATGTCTCCGCATTCAAAGTCTGCGTCGCAATCAAATGTTTTTCTCTCACACGTCTCCGCATTCAAAGTCTGCGTCGCAATCAAATGTTTTTCTCTCACATATATCTCCGCATTCAAAGTCTGCGTCGCAATCAAATGTTTTTCTCTCACATATATCTCCGCATTCAAAGTCTGCGTCGCAATCAAATGTTTTTCTCTCACATATGTCTCCGCATTCAAAGTCTGCGTCGCATTCAATTGTTTTTCTCTCACATATGTCTCCGCATTCAAAGTCTGCGTCGCAATCAAATGTTTTTCTCTCACATATGTCTCCGCATTCCAAGTCTGCGTCGCATTCAATTGTTTTTCTCTCACATATGTCTCCGAGGTATGCCTCAGTGTACGTTATTCCGCGAAGCATAATTTCTATCGAACAGCGCTCTCAGACGGTCGCTATTGACAACGACGAACATTGTATCAAGTTATTTTCAATAGATTATCGATCGAAAATTTGTTTGGACGGGCCGGGCGCTCGTGTGTTGAGGTCACGTCATAAACATTTCCACAATAACCCATATATTGACTTATACACTTAAATATCAACATTGAAGGTATCCGTTGGTTTCCTGTACTGAAATTAAATCGACGACAATTTTTTTAGTTTTGGTGATACTTTTACGTACGTTTCGGCACATTTTGGCGCACCTCGGCGTAGTTTGGCGCCATTGTGAACGGGGGGGGGGACTACACGCGAGTGAGCGAGACAACAATGTATCAATTTCGGACAAAAGGATATCGATCGATAACGTTCACTGCACGATTACAGTGGAGACTCTACGCCCGTTCGCCTCTGTTCTGTGTTATTCTTGCAGTTTACTGGGATTTTCATAGTTAATATTCGCCAAAATTTGGTATAAATTACAACAACCTGACTGGTATTTGGTCTGTATAATTTAAGAGACGCTAACCGATTAAAATGGGTCAATATTAGACCCTGATTCTGCATATGCAAACGCTGTAAGATCGCCATTTTATTGAGGGCAGGAGCAAAAATTCAGCGATCGGAAAATAAATAAAAATAAAATGCAACTAAAACAAGTTTCGTCGAGAAATTCAAAAAACTAAAACGACAGCAATTTTGTATATATATCAAGGAAACACCGTGCCACTTTTCACTATAATTGGTTCAGAATTGAGAAATTTGAACGAGCGATAGTTGTACGGTCTGTTCAGTACATTAAACGCAATTGTTTTCTATGGGAAATCGAGCAGAGTAGACACATCGTAAAATGAAAAATACATCTGAAAAAAACCGTTGGTTTAACTTTTTCATTTCGCTGTTATTTTTTATAATATTTGGTATGACACATATCATGAAGGGTAACTAAAACTATGGTTTTATTTTTTTTAGTTTCCCTCTTTTTTTATGAAATGACGAGTTGAAGATCGTTTTGCTGTTGACTGTGTTTTTACTTGATTTTGCATATGTCTCTTATCGCTTACGTATTTTTGGAATTCCCTTGTGAAATTCTTCCCAAAATATTATAATTGTAAGGGCAGCATATACGGGAAATAGGACCTGTTGCTCTTTCATTAATATTTAGATGTGCAGCAAGGAAATACGGCGAAATTTTCAACATGACGCGGGAGGTGAAATTGACTCTCCGAACGCGCACTCCACGTATGTGTGGCAAAAATTCGGGACGCTATATACCGTACAAAATGGGGCGCCTTTGGGCCGTAGTGCACTAGCGTCTCTTAAATTATACAGACCAAATACCAGTCAGGTTGTTGTAATTTATACCAAATTTTGGCGAATATTAACTATGAAAATCCCAGTAAACTGCAAGAATAACACAGAACAGAGGCGAACGGGCGTAGAGTCTCCACTGTAATCGTGCAGTGAACGTTATCGATCGATATCCTTTTGTCCGAAATTGATACATTGTTGTCTCGCTCACTCGCGTGTTGTCCCCCCCCCCCCGTTCACAATGGCGCCAAACTACGCCGAGGTGCGCCAAAATGTGCCGAAACGTACGTAAAAGTATCACCAAAACTAAAAAAATTGTCGTCGATTTAATTTCAGTACAGGAAACCAACGGATACCTTCAATGTTGATATTTAAGTGTATAAGTCAATATATGGGTTATTGTGGAAATGTTTATGACGTGACCTCAACACACGGGCGCCCGGCACAAGGCGTCCAAACAAATTTTCGATCGATAATCTATTGAAAATAACTTGATACATGTTCGTCGTTGTCAATAGCGACCGTCTGAGAGCGCTGTTCGATAGAAATTATGCTTCGCCACTGAGGCATACCTCGGAGACATATGTGAGAGAAAAACAATTGAATGCGACGCAGACTTGGAATGCGGAGACATATGTGAGAGAAAACATTTGATTGCGACGCAGACTTTGAATGCGGAGACATATGTGAGAGAAAAACATTTGATTGCGACGCAGACTTTGAATGCGGAGACATAAGCTTATGTGAGAGAAAAACATTTGATTGCGACGCAGACTTTGAATGCGGAGACATGTGTGAGAGAAAAACAATTGATTGCGACGCAGACTTTGAATGCAGAGACATATGTGAGAGAAAAACATTTGATTGCGACGCAGACTTTGAATGCAGAGACATATGTGAGAGAAAAACATTTGATTGCGACGCAGACTTTGAATGCGGAGAACATTTGATTGCGACGCAGACTTTGAATGCGGAGACATATGTGAGAGAAAAACAATTGATTGCGACGCAGACTTTGAATGCAGAGACATATGTGAGAGAAAAACATTTGATTGCGACGCAGACTTTGAATGCGGAGAACAGGTAGTTTTGGGCCACCGTAGTTAAGATTATCTTTATAACTTTGACTTGTTTTTATCCCGTTTACAAAAGCTGTTTCATAATTGTGGCAAGTTTTTCCAACAAATATTCTCGTCATTATTCATCATTCATGAAGCTGTCAAAATAACATATGGAACAATGTTTGAGGTTTCGACACTTAAATCTAGTCTTGCTGTTTATAATTGTAATTTGTTCAGTGTTTAATATTGACATACAAAGCCAACAGTGCTGTCTAAATGTTTGGTCATCAAGAATTGGCAATTTAAAAATGCTTTGCCTTGAATTTCAGATTCATGAAGTGACGCTGGTCGCCACCAATGTGAAACTTAGAACAGGAAGTGTAATAAATCCGTATTAACCGTGTTTACGTTATTAATGAAAACAATGCTATTTTGATACGAATACATTAATTCTGTTCCGATCGAAATTATTATACTGGTCGCATAGTACTGTACTACATAAAATTACGACAACAATGACATGGTACTGCAGTAAAATCAAATAATGCAAGGAATATCCAATGAAATTTGACGAACGCTTTATCTTAAAGTTTCCCTATTAATTTTCTTTATGTGCCTTAACCCGGCGTCCGACTCTATTAAACTTGATTGCTGAGACCATGGTCATGGTCAGCAGAATGCTTCACTTCATGTGCTATCGAACTAGCTCTACGTATAGCAGGGCTGTGTGTTGTTAACGCTCGAATCCGCATCAGTTTAGTGGAGGAAGGTTTTCATGCAGTAAACGGAAGTGTATCCAAAACCCGCGTCGACCTTCGTTTTCGAGCACAGTTACCTCGTCTAGGTACACTACGTGCTGTTAAAATGTCTTGTTAACTTATGTGTCGATGCACGGAAACCATCCGTATCCAATGCCGGTTATAAATTCAGTAAATTTACGATGGAACTCTAACTCTCTAGCGAACACAACACAGTCAAAACTATTCGGTTAATCCCCCCCTCTAAAGTTGTTCACTAACTGTCAGCCCAGCTACGCTGAGCTACTGTTGAATGGTTCTTTTTGGCTCATCATGGATGAAAACTTGATATGTTTTACAAAATGCAATACAACCTCTTAAATGAGTCAACAAACTGTTTCAGTGAAGTGAAGTGAAGAGAAGTCCAAAAGAGGATTGATTAAAATGACAGCACGCTTCGTAGTAAAGGATTGGACAGAAAATACTGGGAGTGTTTGGGTTTATTTTTTGATTGGTGGCCATTTTTCGCGCAAGCAAGTTGAAGAGAAATTCACGTGCATATGTTCTGCTATCGGCCGTTCCACTCATTGAAAAGAAGTTAATCCCGATAAATAATAACGTTGTTTTTCATTTAGATTCTAAGGAAATATTTTGTTATTCTTTGTTGTCAGACTAAAAATCAACTGTATGTTGTTCTACTTTGCCAAATAAAAAAATCCCACAACGTCAAACTCAGAAAACATTCATAAAATCGATATTTATGTTGAATTGCATAACAGACTTTCGGAATACACGTACACTTTGCCGTTTTTTATGATAACACATAGCAAAACCCTTATTGTGAAGTTTGACTGCTGCAATAATTAAGATATTAATAAAAAATACAAACAAAATAAAATGCAGTAAAAACCTCAAAAATCAAAAAGAAACAAAGTGCTGTGTATCGTTGTCTGTAAAGAAATTAGCAGGCCTCGCCGAGCTTCAGTCTGTAGCGTTAAGGATTGTAATGGATTAAACAATAACTCGATAAACAATCTCTGAACTACGTTGCACCATCATAAAGATCGAAAACATTGATAACATTTTTAATGAGAAAATAAGCCTTATCTTAAGTTACAGGCATATGCTCAGTACAAGCCGGCCATTGCCATTGAAATTAATTACCAAGGTTTCTCTCAGGAATGAAACAAACATTTACGTTGAAAAATGTTTCAGGCACTGCAGGTCAATGGTACCGTTTTCTATGTACAATTATCTGACAATTATCACTCATATGTGGCATTTCGGAAGAATACAAACATCCCTTTATCAAATAAAATGTGCAAAGACATTCACTGGAAGTAGATGACGTAAGAAAATCCACCCTTTGCTTAATTTCAACAGATTGTTTCCCAATGGATACTGTACATTTACCAAGCATAATATCACTGACATTACTTGTGTTAGTCTGTATCACCAGACCAGGTAAGCACTGTGTAAATTTTCTCTCTTTCGATACATTTTAGGTTCAGATGACACGGGGAAGCTTGCTCGTAGGCTTGGTTGCTAGACCTATACATACGGCTATAGGGCTGTTCAATCAAACACTGGTATCAAGTTTCTGGGACTTTGACTGTAGCGTTGGCTAGGCCTTCCGCATTTTTGAAGAATGTAAATAGTTTAGGAAGGTTAAACGGATTAAGATAATTTTAAATAAACAGCAGTTTCGAGAATTAGAGGATTATAATTAGATCAAATTAAATGAATAATAATATTATTAGACAATTCAGTAATTTGTCGATCGTATTCGAACTCACAAAGTATGGTACCAAGTAACTTGGCGAAGACATCATAGTCAAAACCACTCGGCCGTTACATTTTTGACCACGACCCGTCCACACGCTGTAAAGTTCATGAAGCACTCGCACTCACATACTCGCTATTACACATCTCACACACACTTTATCAGAGCAAAAAAATCAGAGAAAGGAAATGATTATTCTGCAATATTACAAAAAAGGAATTACAAACCTGCACGGTTACTACCCAATATATCCAATGCTATATTTGCATTTAGTTGCTCTCTTTAAGGGTGCATGTATGAGGAGCAAATGTATTGTCATAGCGATATATGCTGTGACACATCGTTTTCAGAATAGGTCGAAAAGGTAATGCTCTTATCAACAGTGTTCGGGGGAAGAAAAATATATATAATTGAAAAAACTAGTAACATTTAATCAAAATTAAAACAATTTTAATGTCTAACATGCTGTTTCTCACTCACACTGTTTTGAAAAGGCCGAATCCAAGGCTCTCAAGCAGATGAGAATAAATCGATATGATGATATCTCTATTCCTATAGTCTCTACTTCCGATTTGCATCAAGCATATGAGTATTGATTCGAGGGGAAAAGAAAAACCAAATGGACTTTTTGTAAATCTTTTCATCTCAAATATTTATTAACTAATTTTATAACAGTGACGAGTTCGGTTTCCTGGGCAGTTACACCAAAAGATGCATACGTCAGAGAAGGAGATGCATTAACACTGAATTGTTCGGTGCATGACTCTGAGCACAGATCGCAATTTCTACTTCCTGAATGGATAAAACGTTCACTGAATGGTAAACCAATTGACGATAAATTGTTAGCCATCAATGGTACATCAGTCAATGATTGCTGTGACGTAACTGGTGATAAATCAAAGGGAGAAAGTAATCTGGTCATCAAGAGAGTGACTAAAGAGAGTAGTGGACAATGGATTTGTGTACATCATGCACTGGGATCTGCTTTTGCAACCGTTACCGTAATTAGTAGGTACATCCTCTTCGTCTAATGTAAATTACTGGCAAACCGTAAAACTCCAAAGAGAGTAACACATTTTTAGCTCCGCTGTCAGCGACGTGGAGCTTATCAAATAGGTTGATTATCCGTCGTCGTCCGGCGTCCGGCGTCCGGCGTCCGTAGTCCGTCGTCGTCCGTCAACAATTGCCTTTTCCTCTGAAACCACAAGTCCAATTGCTTTGAAATTTTATATGCAGTTCACTTGGGGTGACCTTACTTCAGTTTGTTCAAATCATGGTGAAATTTGCATATTTGTATTTTTGGGGCATTTTTTGGCGTTTTTTGTAAAAAAATCTTCTGCTCTGAAACCACTCGTCCGATTGCTTTGAAATTTGATATGCAGTTGCTTAAGGTAACTTAAATCAGATTTGTTCAAATGGTGGTGAAATTTGCATATTTGTATTTTTAAGGCAATTTTTGTCATTTTGGTAAAAAAATCTTTAAAAATCTTCTTCTTCAAAACTACTGGTCAGATAGCTTTTTTATTTGGTACATATGTCCCTAGCGATGATCTATTTCAGATTTGTTCAAATTGCGCAGAAACATGCAAATTTGCATTTTTAAGGCAATTTTTGCCATTTTGGGTCAAAAAATGTATTTCTCAAAAAGTACTGGTCTGATAGTTTTGAAATTTGGTATACAGGTTTCTATAGATGAACTAAGTAATATATATTGAATTTCTGATGAAATCTGTAATTTTGTATTTTTTGGGACAATTTTGCCATTTTTGGTCAAAAAATGTGTATTTCCAAAACTACTCATCTGTTAGCTTTGAAATTTGGTATACAGGTTTCTACAGATGAACTAAATGATATATATGGAAATAATGATGAAATCTTCAATTTTGTAATTTTGGGGCAATTTTTGCCATTTTTGGTCAAAAAATGTTTTTCTCACAAAGTACTGGTCTGATAGCTTTGAAATTTGGTATACAGGTTTCTACAGATAAGCTTAGTAATATATTTTGAATTTCTGATGAAATCTGTGATTTTGTATTTTTTTGGCAATTTTTGCCATTTTTGTTCAAAAAATGTGTATTTCCAAAACTACTTATCTGATAGCTTTGAAATTTGGTATACAGGTTTCCAAAGATGAACTAAATGATATTTATTGAAATAATGATGACATCTGCAATTTTGAATTTTTGGGTCAATTTTCCCATTTTTGGTCAAAAAATGCGTTTCTCAAAAAGTACTGGTCGAACAGCTTTGGAATTTGGTATACAGGTTTCTATTTATGAACTAAGTGTGATATTTTGAAATTATGATGAAATCTGCAATTTTTAGCTCACATTTGGTTATACCAATGTGAGTTTATCGTATAAGCTGAAGTCGATGGCGTCTGTATGTATGTGTGTATGTATGTATGTATGTATGTACAGTATGTCCGTCAACATCAAAAACACGCAAACCGCTGCACATTTCAGCTTGGTATTTGCTGGGTGGAAGCATCCTGGGCTAAAGATGGGATTTTGTTCAAATAAAGTCTGCATTGCCACAATTATGCAAATGAGCTTACAAAACGTGAAAATGGTCAAGAATTAATATCTCGAGAACCTACTGTTTTGATTGCTTTGAAAATTTGTGTGCAAGTACCTTAGGTGAACCTTAGACAGTTTTATGAATATTGTGAAGATATCCTTAATTTTGTATTTATTACTGAATTTTTTGGTGAGTTTTCTCATTTTCAGTAAAAATTTTTCTACTCTGAAACCGCCAGCCCAATGGCTCTCAAATTTGGTTTAGATCTTTGCGAGGGTGTTACTCTTCTAATTTGTTGAAATTATGACAAAATTGGGAAAATCACTATTTTGGAGCAATTTTGTCATTTTTGGTCAAAAAATCTTAAACAGTATTTTGTTTTAAAAACCCCCTGGACAGACAGCTTTTGTATTTGGTACACAGATGTACAAAGATGACAATAGTTGGATATGTGGAAATTGTCCTGAAATATACAAATTTGTATTTTTAAGACAATATTGTCATTTGGTCAAGAAAACTTGATCTCAAAATTACTTTTTTGAAAAGCTTTGTAATTTGGTATAAAGTCCCGAGGGATGTTATTAGATACATTTTCTGCTCAAAGTGTTGGGAAACCCCCAAATTTGTATATTTTAGGTAATTTTCTCAGTTTGTGACCTTAAATGACCTACACCAACCAAGGATATGTTGTGAGACAGTTTTGAAGGCTGTGAACATAATTTTGTCATATATGGTATCAATTTGTAGGAAAATTTGATCCAGAAAACAAAGCTTAGGTGATTTTTTTCATTGTGGACCAATTTTTGCAACTTTTCTATGTAAGACATACAAGAACTGATGAGAAATTTGGATCCGGGATAATTCCAGATGTTGTAATCACCATCCACAGTGGAAGGCATTTCACCATCTGTAACTAACTTAAGTGCTGTTTACATTAGAATGATAACACTCATGGCATTAATTAAAAAATCCCCAAGGTTGTAAATATATTTCCTGTCATCTGGCGTTATGTAATACCAAGGGATGGAACATTTGATATTCAGGAGGGGGTAGGGTCTAGAAGATTGATGAGGTAGCATTACTTTTTTACCATGTTTACCAGATCCCTTGTACATTTTTTTACCCACTCCCACCTTTTCTTCTTATCAAACCTTCTCTGTCTATTTTTGTTGTTGACATTTGCTTATGTATTTAGGATCTGCTTGTCCCATTGCTATAGAAGTTGATATGCATGTTCCTGAAGATGACCTCCAGTACCTAAGTTGGAGACCTAATTTGCTGTTGTTATTCTTTGTTTTTCCTGGTTTAAATATTTCTTGAATGGACCAATTCAAACTGAATGTGAGCACACTGTCCTTGACAGTATTTTTATTTTTGGGGGCAATTGTTGCCATTTTTGGTCAGAATATTTTATTCTCAAAAAACTACTCATCAGATAGCTTTGGTTGACATGTTCTTAGGGATGATCAGATGTGATATATTCAAAGTATGATGAAATCTTCAATTTTGTATTTTTGCAGCTTATTTTAGCCACTTTTTTCTGGCCACTGCATTGAGTTATCAAAGATTCCCACCTTCTTCATCAACATGTGTCAAAAATAGTTATTCTGTACATAAACACAGCGGAGCTATATCGGCCGCTAGGTCGCTTGTTTCAAATATATGTCAGGGAAATATTTGATAAAACACGTCAAATACTATCAACGCAAACTTACTTTCGCTGCAAGTACTGGCTATCTCTATCAATGGACTTCATTAACTGACGAGTCACATATTTTCGTTAACAGATCCCGATGACCCTGTCTGTACAACAATCAATGGAATAGGTCAACATAATGAAGTCATCGAGAACACTGAGGTAACGTTACGGTGTCGCCTTCATACTGAAAGTATCATTCCAGTTGGCAAACTAGTGTGGTATAGAAACGCAGCTGAAATCGACAGTGGAAACAGTCCCCTCGATATCAAGACAACAATAACAAGAGACGATCATGGTGTTCCTTTCAGCTGCAGATTAGAACACAGTAGAAGTTCCTCGTCCATTTCATGTTTAAATAGTATTACACCAGATGTCCAGTGTAAGTTCATTCCGAAAAGTTTATTCTTGTAATACAATCCCTTAAAAGTCGCCGGAAACTTGTATTATTTTCTTCTAAATAACTAATAGTATATAATTTCGATGCAAAGGCAGGAATTCAGCTCCTCAAAAGAAGTAATGTTTTTTAATTTTCTGTCAATGCTAAATATTGCACAACAGCGCTTTGCTTATTTCTACCGTCGACGAAAACGACAGTTCTTCGCGCTCATTACTGGAAATTTTCCGCGCTGTTGGAAATTTATCTCAGCGCTGTATAATTTTTTCTCTACAGTTTATAATTATCTGCGCTGTTGGAAATTTCTCTCTACTCTTTCAAATGTTTCTACTGTTTGAAACGTTTCTCTGACCTTGAAAGATCACATTGGATTTTGTCGATAAAGTGTTCTCATATATTATACCATGATTTTTTCTCTGTTTGACGTCACCGTCTCTTCGTACACTTCTCGCTTTCGACTCGAAGTTGTACCGCTCCGCGAAAAACAGGAGCATTTGATTACCTCAAAAAGAGAAAAAAAAAATCATGGGATTTTATATTTATTACATGAACAGTCTTCTTGTGTTTCGGTTGATGCGGAGTGATCAAAATTATAGTCAAGGATTGCAAAAATATTGTCACGATCTGGGTTTTATTTCCCTAGATTACTTTCATTCAATGAGTAAAACGGTCCATCGCCCTGAAGATATGCAAATACTTACTGGATATATTCATTAATACATCCGATCAAGTTGAAATTTTGAAACACTAAATGCCATCTTAACCGAGGAGACATACGGATTACAATCATTGTCTTGCGCTGTCCCGACGCCAAAGGAAACCTGCCATCGGCTGATAAAAGAGGTTTCACCGCGCTAGTGCGCGACAACCATAGGACTATAACCAGATTTATTTAGACTATTTTCAAATACATTTGTGTAGGGAAGGCAACAACAAGATCGAAACAGTAGTGCTTATTCTAGGAGGTGTCGTGGCTTTCAAAATATCACAAGCTTACGATCTTGGCGAGCCCGGAAAGTTCAGTTCTATGGCACCCACTGTGACCCAGACTAAGTTATATGTACGTGGTCACAATTACAACGGGTTGTCACCACCGGTCTCCGCCGGTGTCTCTCCGCCGGTGTCAACTCGTCAATCCCGATCCCGGTCGTCAATGTTTGCGTCTCACGAAGTTTGATGTCTGAAGTGACACACATCTCGCCCGCAGAAACCTCCACATTTTGTCACTTGACGGGAACTCTGTTATGTTGTCCGAGTCAACTTTCGATAACATATCAATAGCGCTGCACTGCAGACTTCAGCTACTGCCATAGCTTACAGCTGATATCTTTGCTACAGCGCGACGCTGCAGGTTCGATTCCGATCGAGAATTAACGGAAATTATTAGATAAGGAAATTCATAGCTGCTCGTCGAATGATTTAATGATTTTGCCTTCCATCTCGCTCTCTGAATATCATATGGTACGTATTTATTCAATTGAGGGGTTTCACCGCGCTAGGGAAGGCAACAACAAGATCGAAACAGTAGTTCTTAGTCTAGGAGGCGTCGTGGCTTTCAAATTATCACGAGCTTACGATCTTGGAGAGCCCGAAATGTTCAGTTCGATGGCACCCACTGTGACCCAGACTGAGGTATATGTATGTGGCCACAATTACAACGGGCTATCACCACCGGTCAATAGCGCTGCACTACAGAGTTCAAGCTATAGCTCTAGCTGACAGCTGATATCTTCGCTATAGAACTACGCTGCGGGTTTGATTCCGATCGAGAATTACGTAAAGTATGTGATGAAGGAAATTAACAGATGTTCGTCGAATGATTTGATATGTTTTGCCTTCTATGTCGCATTATGTCGCTTATTTATTGAGTTGAATGTACTTTGAGGTGCAGCTTTCGGGTTATCGCCAGTATCAACGTCTACAATGAGCGTCCGAGAGCTAACGACAAGACTTGAGCGCTTCTTTGGAATTGCTAAGAAAGCTTTAGCGCGACTCAAAATTTCGTTGGACACGCCTTCCATGTTTCCATGTCTGAATGTATCGCATTTAAGAATTCTTCGTAAAAATGTCATGAGAGCACGGCATCGATCGCGATAAATAGGAAAGGTCGTGACAGATTGAGGAGTCCAACATGCTGCATCCTCACCCAAGCGGCACTTTCAAAGGCTTCATTAAAGGTGAACTCCTCCGATATGCTCGCACATGCAACAACAACAACACAGACTTCACGAAAATGGTCACCTTTTTCACACGAAACGTCAACATTGAGCTTATGAAACAGAAAAATCACGTATCAGACAAAAAAAATTAAGCTAACGAAGCGTCAGCTATACATCACCGATAAAGATACGAGGAATGACGTCACAAGAACTGGTACACCCAACGACCTGAGTCAGTCCTTTCGTCTTAACCAGCCTAATCAAACAATGTTAAAATTAACTGGGAAATAATAGAGGCCGATTAAACACTGGCCAAAGTCTTTCCAGTACAAACTGTTATAGCGTTTAAAAAACATTTATATAGCATATAAAAGGAATAAACATAAAAGACATCCTCGTTCAAGCATCCTCGTTCCACTCAGAGTTTGGCAATGAACTTGAATCTTTTTGTGATTCTCTATTAACAGCGCGTCGTCTTGATCCACGGTACATTTCACTTGTGTTTATAACGGTATCATCACTTGCAACAACCACACCATTTGGGACTGATATACTAAAATTATGGTTGTCCAATGTAACAACAACGTTAGTTAAACGTATGGTCCTTCCAGGGCAAAAATACTTATCGCGTATAAGCTTATTTCTTGCACCTTACATCCATTTGTGCAGTGCGCCCTGAAATATAAATTAAGGTAATCGAACATTAAATTTGCCCGCAACAGGATGAATAGGACATCAAGTGAATCTAATAGTGGAAAAATAATCTTTTACACGACAGCACCGCTGTTTACTACATCTAGGACATGATATGTTTGTACGAAGTTTATGCATTTCGGTTGATTCAATCGAAAATGCAATATATTTACCAATTAATATGATCGCCTTTTCTGTGTTACCGAGTAATAAAGTTATGATCACGTGTGTCTTTTGAATCTTGGAGAGAGTATCAATTAAGGAACATTTTATATTTATTTCATCAATAATAATGGATCACAAAAGTAGCAAGTCGCTTTTTATTTAAATACTTTTTCGTATTCTTATTGATCTTTTGTTAAAAAAACAGACCCTCCTCAGGTGACAACTCCGTTAAACTTATGTGTACAGGAGGGAACAACATTTAGGATCAACTGTGACAATGTACCGGTAACCCGACACTGACTGCTATTCAATGGAAAATTCCAGGAAGAGAGTCGTTTACAAGGCACAACCCTATTATAATAGACAGAGTTAATTCATTGAAACATAGCGGAGTCTATACATGTAAAGTGAACAACACATATTTCAATGGAGAGCAAGGAGAAAGTTTAAGTAAAACTACTGTACGTATTGAGTGTAAGTACAAACCCATTATCTTGTTTGCAAACAGTCAGCAACTTCAATCGCTAAAGATACGAGGTGTGTTTACTCTTATACTTGGGATAATAGTGAGTTATAAGAAAGGACTTAGTGTTACGTGTTGTGTTTAAGTCGTCCTAAAGAGACTGTTTGTACTTTTAGTACAGTTATCTTAGGGCATACAATTTGACAGTAATTTATGTTATCTAATAAAACAGGTGATTGACGGTCGTTTATTGCTGCAATAAAGTGTATGATTAGAGCTATCATTCAGACACACCTTGACCATTATGACTCATAGCATCAAAACAGTCAATAAATTATCACGCCCATATATACTCGTACGTTTTCTTTGACGGTGTTTCTTTTCATGTTGCAAGTGATTATGGTATCACGACTCATTCATCTAATAGTAGTTATGGTGTTGTCAAAGCGGTTGATTGACCCGATAAAACAAGGGTCAACATACAACATCGTCCCTCTAAAATATGTCTCCAATGAACGTTAAATTCAACGGTTTTGCCCACTACCCACGCTGAACACGTTGACATACAACCGTGCTCTCCTGACTTTCCTCATTAACGTTGATCCTAGACATTCAATGAGTTCAAATTGACTTATGTCTCCAGACGTTCAACAAGATTAGAGCATAGACATATCAGCAAAATGCGTACCTAATTTACCAAAGTCAAGGTTGCGTCATGCGGAAATATATTAATAGCATTTCAATATCAACTGTACTTTTATTATCAATTTTATAACTTATTGAACCGGCATGTTTATTTTAGATCGCAACAACGGAAAAACCCAGGACACAAAATTTCAACAGGAGAGAGATGCGGTGGCAAATAAATAAATGTTTGTAATGTCTAGCATAGGGTGGAAAATACTTAGGAACATAATCTTGTACAATTACATGCATATGAATGGCTTAAATAACCCCGAGTGCTTGCCTATACCCACATGCTTGAAATGTATCGTTGGAACAGTACGGCTATTGAACATGTCATCGACTTCGGAAACGTATTGAATGATAGAGTTTGTACAAGTAGAGAGAGAGTAATAATATTTCTCGTACTTGTAAACAACAGATCTTAAATTTCATTTCAACTGTTACAGACAGATTTCTTCTGTTAGGTCACCTTGATAACAATTTTGTTATTGACAATGTAATTCATAAGTTGTGGAAAATGCACTTGGGACTAGCTGGATGTCTGCACTAGGTATTCTCATACAACGCAGCAATTTAATAACCGATGTTAGACCAATTAAAGCACCTAAGAATAGATGGGCACTGTGTAATCTTCAGATAACCACTTGTTTCTTGTTTTCCTTACTTTATGTCTTATCAGATCACCCAAAGGTGGAAACACTTCCGGTTCAACGAGTGAAACAAGGAGATGACACGTCATTGCAATGTGATGCAAAGGCCATTCCGGATGTTGACATGTTTCAGTGGATTACGCCAAGTGGTTCTGTGATGAATGGACGTAGGCTTACACTGCAAAATGTACAAATATCAGATGGTGGAAAGTACAATTGCACGGCAAGAAACACTTTTTGTGATGAAATTGGTGGCTACGGATACGGTTGGAACTATACATACCTTGATGTATTATGTGAGTATTTGAGTTTGAGAGAGTGTGAGAGAGTTTGAGAGAGAGAGAGAGTTTGAGAGAGAGAGTTTGAGAGAGAGAGAGAGAGAGAGAGAGAGAGAGAGAGAGAGAGAGAGAGAGAGAGAGAGAGAGAGAGAGAGGGGGGGAGGAAGAGAGGGAAAGGAAGGGAGGAGAAGACATACAAATTAAGAGAGGAGGAGGGAGGGGTAAGCCAGCAAGATTGACAGAGGCAGGGACACACAGAGAGACAGACAAGCGAACACACTGGGTACAATACTTAATATACGTCCAAGTATATTAACGTATATTTCTAACTAGTGTTAACTACAGTTAGTGAGAAACATATTAAGATGACAGAAAGGACACAAACACTTAAACAGATAGGCATAAAAAGACAAATTCAAAAACGTATTATTGTAATTTCCTTGAAATTATAACTAATTCAGACAATGTATAAACTTACGTTTTCCGAAGGGAAACGTAACATTCAGCACCTTTCCTCTAGAAGGCTAGATTTGTCTCCTTTTCAATCTTATTTATTTCGTTTAGTTTTATCGTCATGCAATTATAACATACGGGCCGATGGTATGTGTTTAAAAAAGTATTTCGAGTGCGTTTTTCACGCTATTATTAAATAATCATTAATATTTGCAGAAATTTTGTTTCGGAACCACCATTGCTCTCAAATGACTTTTTAAAGTTTGTTTTACGAGTTACCAATTTTACTGATTTTAAAATGCTGAAAAAAAGTCATTATTTACTTATTATTTACTTCATCTCATTGTTTTTAAAGATTGGCCAAAGGAAGTCTTTCTGACTGGTAACACGACTGAAAAGACAGACGAGTATATGACGCTTACATGCTCAACAAGCCGGAGTAATCCAGATTATATCGTCACGTGGTATAAAAACGGTTCACCTTTAAATGGACATTCTAATGTTATCGATATTACGACGACCACCGAGGAAAGTAGCGGACACAGTGCATTTATAACGAAAGAACGACTGCAATATAAAGTTACACCCGGCGACAATGCAGCAAAAATACAATGTTTAGCAAGTCTTGATGATTTCCCTAAAACAGCAAGTGTATTCTCAAGGAAATTACTATTTCTATTTTCTGTAAGGATACTTTTCAATTATTATTTACCTTGAAAGATTTTGTAAACGTGATGGACAAACCATGTTTCTTGATCGCCTTTTTTGCCTTAAAATCATTTGTGATCATCTTTTCGAAATGGTGATTTTAAGTTACTAAGTAAGCAAATCGAGTGGTTTTGAGAAACAATATTATTTTTGTAAAACTACAATACCCGTTTTGATTTTCTATTCTCACTTTTTTACAGTTCCGCCGAACCATACTGAAAACTGTCTTACTAAGCTAATAAAAACAACCCCAGGAACAGAATTGATAGTAGATCAATTGTTGACGCTTCAGTGTACTTCCTGTAGCAGTAATCCGCCCGCCGATATATTGTGGTACATGGACGATCGTGAAATGAAGTCATCGAGTCAAGCAGAACACAGTGATGGTTACTTCAACGGTACAATATCTGAAGAAAAACTTCTTATCAATTTAACCTATAAGCACAACGGCCTTTCGATAGTCTGCGTAGCAACCAGCCGGATTTTTTCAGGACAGACATATGAGTCAAAGAAGATGAACTTGGATGTACATTGTGAGTAAAACAATGAACAGTACTAGTATTTATTTAAATATATGTTTGTTCCTTTTTAGAGCAAGAAAAACTGCGTATATGGTAAATGATTTCTTTACAAATCAGTAAACTTTATTTCTGAAGATGCACCGTTTCCCGCCGATGAAAGATTTAACAGAAGAGTAGCAGTGAGCGTTGGTGAAACTGCTTCTCTACAATGCCAGATGAAAGGCAATCCAACCTTATCTATCAAATGGTACGACCAAGACAGAAGTGAATTACAACCTGACGATAACAGACGGCATGTCGAAGAAGACCCAAAGAATTTAACGCAAGAAAGCACGCTGTACATTAAAGATGTCAGAAACAGTGATTATGGGATATATTATTGCAGAGGTGAAAATAAACACGGAGATGTCGAGATTGTCATAATTCTCTCAGGAAAATGTAAGTTTCCTGTGCGTATTTCTCCCCACAGACGGAATATACATCGTATATTATGTACGATTTTGTTTATTGTTGTATTTCTGTGTTTGTGCCCGCTTCAATATATAAGGCTCATTTTAACAGCATGTAGCATATATGCAGTCTTTCAATTATGAATGGCATTGTCTTTACGTTTCATACATCGCAAAGCTGTTCCGGATGCTGTGACTAACATTGAAATCCACATGCAAGCGGGCGTCGCCAACGTACATTGGAAAGCGGGTTATAACGGTGGCGACGATCAGAAATTCTACGTAGAGTATGTAAAATTGCCTGAAGGGGTAAAGAAAACGACGGAGCTGATCAACGATAATGAAGTTGGAGAAATATATGTCAATATTAGTAGTTTGGTTGAAGGGTCACGTTACAGCATAACAGTTGTAAGCAAAAACGATATCGGAGAAAACAGAAGTCGAACGCTGACGCTAATTGTAGAAGGTAAGGACAGCAATTACATTATAATGACTTGCCCCATCTACGTATCGATATTTGTAACTTTTGACAAGCCCTGCGGAATAGGGTAAGTAAGGCGTGTATGGTGTCAAATTTCTAAACACTCAACTACACAAATTGCTGTGATTATTTACAAACACGATCTGCAGGCTGTGTAAAACTGAGATTGCCTCAGTTAGCACTCAGCTTTCTTAAATTTTCCTCGGATTTTTTTTAAAGGCGACCTTAACCATGCCAAGCTTCTACAACCTTATTTTGCTTCTGACCTTACTTATTTTAAAATAAGAGGTTAATGACCATTTGATCAGTCTTAGCCTATTGTAGAAGCAGCTTTCTAAACACCAGTCATCACCCTGTACCTTTTGTTACGCAGCTGTGTTACATCGAGCCATAGTTATGAAAGCATCAATATAACATTCTTGTTAGTGTGACGAAAAGAGCAAGTCTCTTTGTCTACGGTGAAAAACTTTATTTTACCAATTTTTCGACAACACACAGGAGGCCTTCCTCAGGGTCTAAAACATAAAAACGAGATGATAAAACAGAGTAAATTGATTATAAAATCTGGATACAATGTGTAAAAACGAAGAGGACTGTGTGAATCTAACAGGAGTACAATAAAGTGAGGCGGATACCCCAGGTGTTAATTTGAAAAAAAAAAACTAAATGAAACAATGCTGGATACAGGGTGATGGATGTATATTATTTAATTCGTCATCAATAGCCTATGTAAAGTAGCTTAAACTTTAACCAATTCCTTGACGATGTCTGTCGTAATGCTAAGAATGCCTGAACTGTTATAGTTTTATCACTCTATTTGACCTCATCGAAGACAAATGTGATTTAGACCAACCCTATGCCATAAAAAAGATTGAAACAAAAATTGTTTATCTGTAGTTTTTCATATCAAAATCTGTGAAAAAAAGCAAAACGATTACCATACCCTCATGTCGTCAATGTTTCTCTGCGTTTTTGTCGTGTTTTTCAGCGAAATTAAGCTGTGCAAGATGGCTTATGTCCAATCAATGTTATGCAATCGATCTATTCAAGCAAGATCTTTCGTTCACATGGTTAATGATCGGTACACCCTTCTGAATAACACGATGTTTAATGTTGATAGCAAACATATGTATGACCTGGACAATGTGTCAGTATGCCCTGGCAGTGTGCACATTTATTAATGGGAGTAATATTAAAATCGGAATTATGCTTAAATTCAACATTTTAGTTTTGAAACGAAATAATTTGTTTATAGCCTTAGTGTAAGCCTTCTGCAACACTTTTGCATTCCTTTTGCCTTCTAGAAGGTAACAACGCAACCACAGTAACTACGCAGCCAGGTATAACGGTACTCATTATTTTGAGCTCCTGTGCTGTTGCTGTACTTGTGGTCATCGTTGCAGTTCCGGTAGTTTACGTTATCCGACGTCGCAACAAAGCGAATTTACGTGAGTAAAACAATAAATAAAATAAAGTGTCGAATATATTGAACAGACGAAAAGAAATACACATAGCACTTAATTGTAAAATAATTTATCAGTCATTTCTTCAACTCTGTCTCTCTTGCAGGACACATGACATCGAGCCATAGTTATGAAAGCATCAACAACGGTAAGTTTCATATTTTTGTGCTGTCGTAGTAGGCTCTCTCTCTCTCTCTCTCTCTCTCTCTCTCTCTCTCTCTCTCTCTCTCTCTCTCTCTCTCTCTCTATCTTTAGGGTTTTTTGTATTACTTTATTTATATCATTAGTCAATAGATTCATTCCTTTAAACTGTATCAGCAACGACATAAGTTGTTGGATGCCTACTCTATGAGTAGATATTACCTAAAGGTAATGAATATAATGATTGATGTTTTTTGACATGATGATAAACGTCCCTGATGTTTGATTACATTTAGTTTCAGATCCACATCTCATTCGAACACCAATATTAACCAAACAACTACATTGTTCCACGTAGTGTTATGCCTTCTGCATGTTGAAAACTGAACTAAACACAATTACAACTAAATTGGGAGAATTGGAACTATCAATTGTTGCAATTTATCAAAAGTGTTAGGTGCCCTATAGGTGAAAGTTACAATATTACAAATTACCAATAAAAAGAAGTTTATTGCAAAAAAGAGAGCCCGGTATACGATGAGCTTACATGTTCTTATTAAAAGTTCACTACTACGATATTCAATTATCCCAAATTAGTTGCAATCATGTTACAATACTTTGATGAATACCCAGTGAAAGGTAACGGTCGATGTTTTTACCTTAATTTCAATTTACATTCTTTCTGATTTAAATCACTAACCTAGAGTACCTACAAAGCCAGCACATTTGTCAACGAGAACAAAGTATTAATTTGTAAAAAATATATTATCTTTGCTTTACACTAACGTTTATATCAAAATATTCTTTGATAAAATCGACAGAAGGCAGATGTCATGGTGTATCAGAAAGATCTAATGATGAAATGGATGAACCCGTGAATTATGAAAGTATTCCTTTAAACAATATTGTTACAGAAGACAGTGAAATCGACTGTACATCCTCTGGTGATCAAGTAAGTTATTTAGGGGTTATTACACAAATCTTGGGCGATACCGCGTCGTATTCGAGTGATGTGTTCGTATTTTGATGAGTTGCGAAGCAACGAGTCAAAATGCGGACACATCACGAGATTACGACGCGGTATCGCCCAAACTTCGTGTAATAACCCCTTTACTATACATGCGTGCTTTGGTTATGACTGTTTTTCTACGGACGTTCCGAAATTAGCGACGAAATCAACTGAATTCGACCTTGCTTGCTCGTCGCTGTACTCATAAAAAGTTGATTGCAAGGAGTGATGGCAACCGTATCTCTTCTCGATATTATTATATCACTGTTGGGCCATTCCACTTCAAAGGAGGGTTTATGGCACACTTTTAAAGAGAACAATTTAAATCTTAAGATGTCGACACAGGTTTCTACACTTTGAAGAAGGTTTAATTTTATCTTGAAATGGCGGTGGATGTGAAAAATAAGCTAGAGTGTGTAAAAATCAGCTCTGCGACATGCACAGTGGATATAATAGCCGTACCAGTCATTTTATCTCCAAGAATTATACATGTCCTCAGTCGTCAAATATGCCGAATTTACCATCTTAGAACGGAATTTGTGAGCGGATTAGGGACCACGTGAAGTGAGTACACTGTAAACTGTAGCGTCGTAATTCGTTCGTGATTATGTTGCTGTACGAATAAAACATTTCAAAGGTATTTGCGTCGTTTGCTCGTATATTTTCGTTACTGGCTTGCCTAAATAGAACTAAATTTCTATCACAACAACCTCAACGAAAGTTTTACTTTCCCTTATATCTTACATTGTCTCTGAAACCCGCACCGGTGCCACCGGACAACTATCATGACCTGTGAATCTCACTGACAGGTACAAATCGGAAAAATAATATATGGGCACCTTGTCGGTCGCGAGTATTTTCAGTGCGGTTGGATTTTTGAGGCTCATTTATGGCTGTAAACGATTTAATTCACCACTCAGATACTTAAACTCGTCAACAGGAAACTTTTCATATAGCTGTTCTGTCAACCGAGATCGTAATCTTCGGCGGCGCAGAGTAGACGACATGTAAACACCGCCGTATGGGACTGGCCGTGAACGATGACAGGTGTCGGGTCGGCAAAACATACACATTTTCAATGCATTCGTTTGTATGTTTTTGGTATAAATGTACTTGTACCTAAGTGCAATGCCCGTGAACTGACTGCAAACAACAAAATTTTGACCATAATCACATTCACAATGACGTTTCGGAGTGTCACAAGTCTATTTGCTCAGCAGTTTTACATGTATGTGAACATCCCATTGAAGGTCACGCGTACGCGTCGCTGTAAGTAGTTCGGTTACAGGGAAGATATATTTCGTATTTTCACTAGTTAAAATACGGGTTCATATTAGTACCGTCTAAACAATTGGAGAATGGCAATACAGGCATAGCATGTACGATAATATTTTAGATTATCGTTAACGTCATGTTTTACAGCAAGCTGAATACAAAAATGAATAACGTTCGCTCTATATAATGCCAAAACTAGATTAAAGGGTTTATACGTAGCTCAACTGAGTTTCATGCAGAGTAAATATAATCAGATATTATTCCCTAATATTTTTCTTCGTTCAGCGAAGGAAAATACGAGTGACGTAATGACCGTGTCACCACGAGTCGAAGATGAGTGGTGACACGGTCATTACGTCACGAGTATTTTCCGAGCTGAATGAAGAAAAATATTAGGGAATAATATACTTATCACATGCACAAGCCAATAATTCGTTATTTTTTGCAAAAGAAAATAAGTTTTCCATGACGATTCCGCGTTTAAACTTTTGAACTACTTTAGGAATAAATATCAGTACGACGTGCACAAGTTGTCAATCACTCCCAGTCGTCCGTCGTGTGCATTTGCGCTCACGTTTGTTCATGTGTGGAGCAAATGACAGCTCTCGGTCTACATGTAGGCTACCTTCCGCAAAGTTATACTCTATTTCAAAGATAGCATAGTCCTAGAAATTTATCACAGACGAAGATACGCTATTTTTCGGGAACAAATATCGACTGAATCTCGACGGCGCGAACACTGTAAACGTCGCGCCTGACCCTGTTTGCAATGTGTACGGAACCCACGGTATACGCGACCAGCTTCGAGTTCGTTGTTTCCGCAAATTATTCACGTAATTCCTTCGGAATATACAGGCGGTACACTCTTGTGTTTACATTGTTCGGATTAGTAATGTCGTAGTCTGTGAAAATATCGATTTCATTACATGACTTTTGATCGTTGGAGAAACATCGGCCACCATGTTGTTTGTTTACATATTTACGAGCACACCGAAGATCGGCAAAAAAAGTCCGACGCACCAAAATTGATGACATAGACGCGGGTTGTCGTGACGTAGAACGACCAGAGAATAAATCCCGTATTTTTTGTTCGGAATCGACAAACTTGGCTTGTGCATGTGATAATAAATCGTATTTAAATCATGGTCAGCATTCATCTATATAAACCTTAAGCAAAATATGTTTATACCGATGAAACGTTAAAGCACAGGAGGAAAATTTTCGAGTTGGAAGGTATTAAAGTTTTGATCGTTAATGTGTTTATAATTAAAACTGCTATAAATTGGATTGGTCTTCTTCAAAATGCTCTCAAGGATTCATTATATATCCATTATGCATCACGTAACATACATTTCTTTTATATTAATAGTCCGGGAATATATTTTCATCACATTTCAGACATCAGATGCTTATAAAGACCTTGAAGTCAGGAAGACGTCGCAAACTTACATGAAACCCGGAGAGTTTCCATTTGAATTTCCAAGTGACAGACTGCATATTACAGAAACCCTATACACAAGTACATTCTTTAGAATTGTGAAGGGCATAGCTTGGTTTATAGACGGCAAAGATGGACCAAGTGCTGTTGCAATTAAAACTGAGATAAGTAAGAAATGTGTAAATGTGAATTTCAATATGCTTTAGGACCTATATGCATGGTGTCGAAATGAGTTAATGAATTGGCTTGTGTAATTGCAAACGTAATTTACGGTCTGGGAACTTACTTAATATCGTAGATATCTTCACGCGACGAATGTTTTGTTCCTTTCCGTCATTGGCCCGGAGAGATACATTATTGCTTAAGCACTTGTCGCTTTGAAACATCCTTTTTTCAAGGTCATAGTTAAGGTTATAGCGTCATTTTAATGACAAATGTACTACATATAGAAAAAATATTTTACTATATTCGTAATGCTGTTGTTGATTTTTTCACATAGAGTAAGCAGATCCTGAGCATCAGACTGATAACGTATATATCATATATTGCGACTGTCCGATAATTCGTAATATCGATTTGTTCACACAGAGTCTAAAGATCCTCAGCATCAGAGCGATTTGTTACAGGAAATACAACTGATGAAGAAAATTCACAGCGACGAAAATGTGATAAGAATGTTAGGTTACTGTGCTGAAGAGGGTGAGTGTGCACAAAATAGACTCTCACTTGATCATGACACGGAAATATTTGAAACAGAATATGTTGCTATTTCGGCTTTTTAAAATAACTTAATTCTTTTATACTTTATCACGTTCAAAAATGAGTGTTTAGTCATATATCTGTCATTGTCGGTCATAATAATCTTAACGGCCCTGATATGTTTTTTACGGACCGAGTTTGTACGGCTGAATGGCCCGTGTGAGGGCCCATATGACGTACAACCGAGATTTGCAAAAAACCGTATCAGGGTCTTAAAGGTTTGATTATATACCTTAAAGGTTTGGAGGTGTAATAACTAGAATGATGCTAGTCTGAATTATACGAGTTTGCTCATATTCGGACAAAGCAAGCCTTGGCGCAATAAGGTACAATATGACACAAATTAATGTGGCAGCGTCTTTTCTTATAGTGTTACACAGGAACGTGGCTCGACGTATTTCATAATACTCAATTTGTAGCTGTTATTTTGCATATTACGCAGTGCCAATTGTTTTAATCATGGAATATGCATCGTATGGTAACTTAAAGACTTACCTGAAAGAGAATCGTCAGCTTTTTACACCTGGTAAACACGAGTCTTCAAGAAATCAAATGCTGGCATTTGCTACAGACGTCGCTAACGGGATGAAACATCTACAAAGAAACAAGGTAATGATTCTAAGGAGAGGTAACATGTTTAATGCAAAAATTCAATGTCTACGTCTTTCACAATAGACGAAGGATTGATGGCTATCAAAAGGTAAGTCATGTGCAAGGTACTACTGTACCATCGTGTCTTGTACCTACAGAATACCAAAACACAATACGAAAAGTAGATAGTGTTTTGACTAAACGCTTTGACTTAAGTCATGTTGCAGCCGACATATTTCGCCCAAACGAGATAAGGGTAGAGAAAAATAAAGGCTTATTAAAGCCGGAATGTTAAGTTTCAGCCAGGTTTTATTTTTATATTGTGACAGATTGTTCATCGGTACCTCGCAGCTAAACATGTGTTGGTATTTGCAGGAGGTATCTGCAAGATATCAAACTTCAGCTACGCCACTGGTGTGATGAGCGACGAAAGGTTTTTTGCAACAAAAATGGTGATTACGTACTTAATAGTGATTCATTCATTCATTCATTCATCCATTCATTCATTCATTCATTCATTCATTCATTCATTCATTCATTCATTCATTCATTCATTCATTCATTCATTCATTCATTCATTCATTCATTCATTCGTCCATTCATTCATTCATTCATTCATTCATTCATTCATTCATTCATTCATTCATTCATTCATTCATTCATTCATTCATTCATTCATTCATTTATTCATTCATTCAGTTAGTTTGTCTGTTGGTGGATGAGTACTCGTTTGTTGGTTAATTAGGTAGTTACCAATTGTCAGTCAGTCGGACAGTCAGTTAGTTAGTTAGTTAATTAGCCAGTTGCCAATGTTAGTTAGTTATTCAGAATGCTAGATCGTGTGTTTGTTATATTGCCAGTTTTCAGATTCTGTAATTTCTGTGCAAAATTATGGAATTTGTTTATGCAAAATAAGCATCATCCAATTGACTAGTCTACATCTTATTGTCTTTTCTGTATAATCTGCCTTCAGCTAAGTTATAAATTGATATTGTGGTTCAGAATTGTCGCTTTCGAAGCGTACCACTAATTAAGCATGAATTGCAGAAGGGTACTAGAGCTTGCATTAGATTCTTTGAACACTCAAAGTTAACACAAGGGGCTCGCCGCTTCTACTTCAAAAGAAAAAAAAATAACTGTTGACTGTTCTGGAAGTTACCAAACTTAAAACGTATGTACATGTGATTAATATTTAGCAAATAAAACATGCTCTCTTCTTAGCAGGAATATACACGGGTTATGCGAAATTTAGTGAATTCATACAAGTTTAATGCACATATTGTAGAATAAAGCGTATAACAATTAGTTAAATGCGATTCAACTTTATAAATTAGGTTTCAGAATAATGAAGTGAGTCATTTTCTCATTTTGTTTCTCACATAGAAAACCCAATATCAGTGGATGGCGCCTGAATCATTGATGGAGAAATCGTTCACCTTGAAGACAGAAGTCTGGTCATTTGGCGTGGTTCTTTGGGAGATATTTTCTCTTGGTGACAAATGATTGCAGAAATGACGTTCTTGCATTCTGAATACAAAATAGCTCATGTTTGTAATCTGTCTTTTGAACCAGGGCCGACAGTTTTTAGAATTTCACGCAGTATAGTTTTGTACTACATACTGCCCCAGTTCATTAATTTGCCGACCTTACAGTGGAGTACATAATTTCGGCATTCATATATTCAATGTCAGGAAAATTAAAGAGGTTTGCACGCTGGAGTATTGCCGTTATTTATAGTGCCTAAACTACCAAAAAAAACCAAAAAAAACAAAAAAACAATGTTCAAAATTGATAAAGAATCGCAAGAGTAAGGTGGCCGAGTGTCTTAAACTCACTGACAATTATGAAATTAGGCAATGTTAATTTGCAAAGGAATTATATTTTTTGATAAAAGAGATTTAATTGTTTTCCTTGGGTTGTGTGAAACATGATTTAACTGTGTAATAAGTGTACCATAAGTATATATGCATTGAATACGTTGTTTAAGGACGACGTTTGTTAGACAAAACAGTATAGGGAACATGTTGTAAGACAATTTTTAGAATGCATATTAGTGTAAATTCGTTATAATCTTTTATTAAAAGCCCTTGAAGAAGTATATATCAGGTGAATTCATCTAGTCTCTGGTGCGGTTTTCAGTTAGTTGGCCTAGTTAGCCCTACTCAGGTCTTTGTTTCGAAGTTTTGAGAACCGTGACACGGGCGTGGAAACAAACTAACACCTAATTACTGATATGTAAACCAGTTATTAGATCTTACTGATTTGCAAATACGTAATTATATTTTAGTAACTACAACCGAATCCAAATCATCCACTCAGTTTGTATAACAGCGTGATAGAAATCACCTCATCACTGTTGAATATCATAGTAACGGTAAGAATGATAACCAATGTCTGCTGTTAAATCTTTTCGATTTTAGGTCGATATCCTTACAAACATACCACTAAAAGTGACCTCCTGGCATTGCTAGAGAAAGGGCAACGTATGGTCAGCCCGGATGGTTGTGAGGACATCATGTAAGGAACTTAAAAATATCAATCGATTAATTTTAATTTGTGTGTTGCCGCTCGATAAATATTTTTTCTCTTTAAAATTGAAATTATTAACATTATTTAAACAGATATGAATGGATGTTGTCATGTTGGAAATGGCGTCCAAGTTTACGTCCATCCCTGCAATCTGTCCACCAGAAATTGAGGAACTTAAGTAAGAATTGTAAGGTATGGTAGCTTCAGACCTATTGTTGTAATGCAGTACTGGATATAAACGGAATCCACAAACGTATTTGTCTACAAAAGCTGTAAAATAAATGTACAAAACCTATCATGATGACATCGATGACGACAAAGGTGATGATGAGTATAATGATCATTATGGCTATCGTTGTTGTGGTGTTTGCGTTATATAATGTAGCTGTTACTATTTGTTACTCGATAATTTTATCCCGAGACTGTAAAATTGAAACTTTTTACTTGACAGTGATATAAAGAACGTTTTACTTGCAGGAATACTCGTATTCTGAGGATGCTTAGGGGAAAAGATCAGCAAGTAGATAACAACGAACGTTTCTTAATACTTACTGCAGCTCAATTTTCAAACATCATATGTTTGAAAGGTTATGCGTGTATTTGTATCATCTTGAGTTTCCAACCAGTTCAGGAACAGAGTCAATATAGTTTATCTCCCAACGTGACGAATATGTACCAGATATAGCTTTCTAATTACAAAGCTAAGTAGACGTTCATCATTGTAATGATAAGGGCACATTAACCCGAACGGCAGCTGCAAGGAAAAAAAATTATATTCATGTTGTTATAGAAATTAAAAGGAAAAAAATCGCTATTTTTATGCTAGTAAGCAAAGTACGAAACCCCGGTCGAAATTTGCGACGGGCTTACTTCGAACTTACGACTCTAATATATATGACGCAAAGGCTCTACTTGTCAATACACTATTTCCAAAGTCGGCCATCTTCCTTTTGTAGAGGTTAGATAATCTTGAAAGTAAAACGATACAAACACATTTTAAATATTGGGCATAGATTCTATGATATCGTTACTTTTTTTTGCGATCACAGCACTATATGAAGACATACGATAGAATTAAATTAGACAAACGGTGATTTTCATACTTGTTCCACTTCTAGAGATAAATTCAGGTGGAGATGTATGATGCCAAAACAGTTTTTTCAAAGAAATATTTCTGATCAAAGATGACAAGGAAACCCTCATACTCTATATTTTCAAAAAGCAGAGACTCTAAAGTTTAGTATGATAGCAGTAGTTAACTCGAAAAATAAAGTGGGTGTAAACTTGTGGTAAAAAAAACCAACAATTGTTTTATTATTGATAAAAATTACTTAAGTCAAAAACTTGACACTATTTTCTGAAATGTAATATTTAACTTAAAGGGACATTAGCTGCATCTTTTGACCTTATATTGTTGCAAACGAGTGGTTCATGATGTTGTTCTACTCATCGACTGATGTCTGTAAACGGTCGCCCATTGACAACTTCCATACCGTTTGCGTATACTGTATAGACAAAGCTTGGGTCAGAGGTTAATGGTGGGCTACTTTTAACCTCAGAGTTAGCAAGGGTTGACCCGCGACCAGGCCATAGTGCGCATGCGCCGTGAATGTACAAAAAACTGAGACGTCATCGTCTGACGTCATGCACACGGATAATGCATGTACTGCAATGCAATGGCGACTGCCGAGAGTCCTGCGGATAGCACTCGTCAACGAAAGCGTTCTGGTCGCCCGTTTCTCAGTGATTCGGCTCGAAAGCGTTCAAAAGCTCAACGTTCTGCAAGTCGGATAAATATCTTTTCAGAATTTCAGCGTTGGAACGAAATTAAACGTTCATTGTCGTTGGAAACGCACCGTCAAGTTGCAACATTTCTGATATCAGAACATGTGAACCCTAACAAAAAGGCAGAGGTAGTAAGTACTCCACATATTCAGGTAGGTCATCGCAGCCCGAACAAACATAATGAATATGTGTATTATACGATGTATATAATATATATATATCTTGTGTACGTATGCCAGCGGACATCCATGGTTAGCTCAGCTGCCCAGTAGCGCGGTTTGTCGCTTGGTACATTTTGACATGGTAGCGAGACTCCGTGAATTTTGATGATGCTACATAAATACGATGTCTCCGACCCTATGTCGCGGGCATCTTCAAAATTTACAGACCATCATGGGCGTTCATTTTCGGCCTCAGATGGTCTCCGCATTAGTGTCTTTACATCACGTACTGCATGGAGCTAGAAACGGAGTGACGTACTGCATGGAGCTAGAAACGGAGTGACTACATAGATAATGATACGAGCGGAACTTCAGTTCAGAGGCTATAACTCGACAATGTATTCCATGATTTTCTGTGCATTTATGTTGTGTGTTTGATTTTACTAGTGGCTAGTTTTTATGTGTGTGAGTGTGTGTGTGTATTGAATTTGGAATGATTTTGTCAATCCTCCATTCCTTATAAAGAAATGCAAATGCATTGATCAAACATTTTCTGTGCAGGTACTATAAACATCCAGATGTTGAAACAGAAAAGTCTAAGACTTTACATGAGAGCCAAGACAACGAAGGACAAGAAATTGCAGTGTCAAGAGGAAAAGGGTAATTCTTTTTTTTTTATTTTTGAATATTTTTGAAGTATTTGTAGATAATATTCATGCAAGTATGCATGGAGCTAGAAACATTCAAAAAGCTGGCATGTTTGATTGTAGATTATGCAGATTACACTATGCATAAATAAACAAATGCGTTGATCACAAATTTTCAGTGCAGGAACTGCTCTTTTTAGCTCCATGGTACTATTAACATGCAAATTTTGAAACTGTAAAATCTAAGACTGTACATGACAGCCAACACAACAGAGGACAACAAATTGCAGTTTCAAGATAAAAAAGGCATTCTTCTTTCAGTTTAGATATACTTTTGAAGTATTTCTAGATAATGTAAGTGCCTGCATGCATAGAACTTGATACCAAAAAGCACATTCAAGCTGACCCTGGTATGTTTGTTTGTATATTGTACAGATTATGCATAAATAAACAAATGCACCACAGATTTTTCTGTGCACTATAGACACTCAAAGACTACGCTTAGTTTGAACACAGTCCCTCTATCCACGAGGGACTGTGGTTTGAAAATAATTTAAAATCAGATTTGAATTGTTTGCTAACACTTATATGTATTTGTTTCATTGCATGTGTTGAAGGTCTGATAAGCCAAGCCCTGCCACTCAAGCTTTTCCTGTCACATCAACCCCATGGCAAGGCAGGTCTTCTGATGCACGGAAAACCAAGGAAACTCCATTTGTGTCAGAAATATCTTCAGTTGAGTCAGACAGGTAGATGCACAGGAATTACTATGGCATTCATGTACTCGGCTTTGACTGATATGTTTACAAATGTTTGTCGTCTCTTTCTACAGTACTCTCATGCATTGTAGTTTTTCAGTAGTTGATTACAATATGTCAATGGCTTTAAATGTTCTATAGCGTTTTCAGAATTATTGTTTTTTTACGCTCATGTTTTCCTTCTTACAGGGGTGCGTCAATATCTGGAATTGAGGAGCTCAGTGGTCAAGAAAAATCAATTGTGCAAGATCCACCTGTAGAGTCCGTGCAGAACTCACCCAAACCTATTCAAAGTGGAAGGTAAGCCTTTCTGCAGTCAAAAGCCAGTATTTACAGGTTGAAGAATTTAGTGTATATCATTTAAGATTATAATATGCTGTGCCTGAATCCATAAATATGATTAGCTGAAGACTTGGTTCATATTTTCAGTAAGATGACCTGGGCCCTTGATTGTAAACAATCAACAAATTAAGACTGTGATTGGCCTCCGTAATCTCATGCAATGTATGGAATTTGAAAAGTTCTTCAGGTCACTATTTTGGCACAACATCTGAATTCTTGCACAAATTACTATTTTGTGACAGTTATAATTTGCACCATGCAATGGTTCCAAATGACAAATCATGGTTACATGATAAAAGCCAGGAACTAGCATAATTTACTCTAGGATGTTGAATGGTCGCTGTAGTTTTGTCATTCATAAATAAAAAGCACCCTTCGTAAATTGGCTGATCGAACAGATTTGATAGCATTGTAAGAATTTTCTGTTACATTGTATATTACTTGCCTTGCCTAACAACTTGGTTTGTTTTGATTTCAACAGAACCTTTCTTTCTCTGGAAATGTTCAGTCTAATGTTCAGAGTGGCACATCTCAACATTTGCTGAAACCATGTATGCAATCTAAAGAAGACACATCCAAGCTTGTTCAAAGTGAACGGTAATGTGTGCTTTCTCATCATTGTAACAGTAACTGTGACTAATAGAAACAAATTTAATGTTTTCATGTAGCTGGCAGTATACTCAAGCTTCTTGTATGTACTTTGAAAGCACCCATCTGCCATGTCTCAGTTAATGGGGGATTGTGAATGCTTCATGTGTCTTAAAATAATAATACACAGGATTTATGTCTAATTGAAACATGGTTACTACTTGTCAGACCTCATAACAGATCTGGTGACTGAACATGGCATACACCTTAGCCCTTGGACTGACATTTTATTCCTATGGTTACAGTGGTGTACCAATTGCAAAACTGTTGGACTGACTCTTTTTAGAACACTCTATGTAAACAGTATTTACAGGCCTGATACCTATATCTTAACAAGGCCTTCTGTTCTGATCTTTGTCTGTTAAAGGAATGCCCTGTAATCAGCCTGTAATTTTCTAAGTGTGATATTTTGTTTATGCCATTTTGTACATTGCGTAACTTACTCCTATACTACCTCAAACATGCATTTTCAAAGATATGGTTCAGTACATGTAACCGGTATGGCAAAGTATAATATGTTTTTTTTTTTTTGATTATTTTTATCACAGTCGTGTGAGATGTCCTAGAAGTTTTTCAGAGTCATTCTTGGACCCATTTGAGTAAGATTATTTTTCCAAATTTTCTCTGTCATCCTAGCCTATTTATCATCTTTGAAATGAATGTGCCTGTTTGTTTTATATTAAATACTTACTATTTTCATGAATAGAAAGGCCTGAGATCCCTTCTTCATTTTGCACTTTTTCCATTACATATAGATTGAGCATTGACATATCTGAGCCTGAAGTGAATTCAAGTGATAGTGATGATGATGATGATGATGATGATGATGATGAGGACTATGAGCCAAGTTTTGATATGTCTATTTTGTAAGTAAATACTTTCATTTATATTGTTAATACTAAAGAACAATACCAGTTCCCAATTATGAAGTGTGTGCCCCTGACAATCACTTGTTTGTAGTGCATTTGTAAATTACTAGAAAACACCTTTTTTCCCTGTTAGAGTTTTGTCTTCTATGTCACCTTCCTGAAAGGATAAATTAGACAACTGTTTGTCCTTTATCCCTATATTATGGGTTATCGTAAACATTTGCTATGACTACTGTCCAAGCTGTCATAAAGTCACCAGCAGTGTTTCAGTTGTTTTACTTATACTATTTCTCAGGATTGATGGTGTAGAATTTTTTCCTGCCTTGAGTGATGATGAAGTTGTAGAAGATGGTGGTACATACGATGACGATGAAGAAATCGAAGATGACATAGATGATATACAACTGCCAGGTCTACGAAGAGTTCTCACCGAGGAAGATGGAGCACGCCTTCTTGATGACAGAACATGTCTTGTGTTCCTGGAACAACTCATTATCTTAGGCAAACAAAGTATTCGCCGTATCTGTGCCGTCAAATCGTGTAATGGTGAGATTTCACCCACTTCATCGTTTGTTGGCTCAGCTTTGTATTTAAAGTGGGTAAGTCTGTACTATCAATGTATGCCTTTTTATACTTGCACATAGAAATACTGTTGATGGCTTGTATTGAGTTCCACATATAATTGTCCATATATGTTCACCTTACACTAAGATAACTGTGGGCTTTGATAGACACAACAGCACCAGGTAGCGTCTTCCTTTCAATGTCTTGGTATGCCATACCGTAATAGGGGTGTTGTTATTTTTGACTAGCCTTAATATGTATTAATAGCATAGAAGGAAATGTGACACTTTCAGCTGGTACACTACAGTGATGCATGCAGAAAGTAAATTGGTATTTTTACCGACTTCCTTTACATCAGTACTGATTGTGGATGATATGTGCTGTTACAGACATGTCCAGCTGGGCATCTTGAATATGAATGGTGTTCCCAACCAATCCTCAAAAGGAGGCTCCATAGTGGTGATTTGTTGACAGCTGCTGCCATTCTACTCTCAGGAAATAATTATGGCAAAATTAAGTTTTTAGCTGATATTTTATCATTAAAATTTGTAGTCCGTCAACATATTACAAGATCCAAAGTACATACCTTCTGCCTGCTATAGATGAATATTGGAGACAGCATCAACTAGAGGTATTAAACTCATTTGACGGCCAAGAACTTGTGATACTAGGTAACTGTTGTTTAATTCAGATCAAGTTTTGTTCCTTTAATTTTGCCATTGTAATTTTTTCCACCATTTTAATAAAGTGCAAGCCCTTGTTCACAGTTGATGAGTAATATATCTTTAGGAACACAATTTATTCTGGTCAGAAGCAGTGCTTGGGTACACTTTTATATGTTTGACCAATATCTTTTCTGCTCTTTGTCGAAAGGGGATGGACGAATGGATTCACCAGGGTTCTGTGCCCAATACTGTTCATACACAATGATGGAAGACACCAGCAAGAAGATCCTGTCTATAATAACAATGGACAAGAGGGCCACAGACAAGAAATCAACGAATCTAGAAAAGGCATGCTTTCAGTTAAGTCTTGATGCACTACAAGAAAAGGGTCTACAAATAAAAGAAGTGGTCACCGACGCCCATATGCAGGTTACATCACTGATGAGTAAGGACACCATTAATGTTTCAGCTTTGACATGTAGACATGTTTTTGTGAAGTAATCATTGTGCAAGTAGTAATTACAGCTATGGTCATGGAGATATTGTTTCTGAAAAAATACTGATTACACATGATTTATGTATGAAACTATCATGATATTAGTGAATTTTTATTGTTCAAGTATCAGTTTAAATAGAACTTCCTTGCTTGGTATTACAGAAATTTATAAAATCATACATTCCCTATCTTACAGAGAAGTCATATCCTGGCATCAAGCACTCACATGATATGTGGCATGCGGCCAAGAATTTATGCAAAAAGATTGTGAAGGTTTGTAAGTTTTTCATATGAACCAATGCCTTTCCAGTGATGTAGATGTTGGCAGACAGCAAAAGCAATCAGGTCTGAGCAAAAATGTGCTGGCTGTCAAAAATTTTACAGTGTTCATTAAACATTTGTAACATTTTCTGGCGACAGCAGGTTTTGACACAACTTGTAACAACCTATGATTTTACATGTGCTGCTTGCAACAAATTTTTCTACGTCCATGCTCTCTGTTTTATTGTTTTAATTTGTAATGTGTAGATTTGTAATCATCAATCTCTGGGCATTACACTAAGATGATATCACACATGACAATTTTAGTGCACAATCTGTGTAAAAACAAGTCTACTTTTCTTTCAGCCTGCTGTAAAGACATACAATAACATTGCACATCATTCGGTGTCTTCAACATCCTGAGCCACTCACATTTATTACATCATTAATTTGTCTCACCTAAACCATTCGGATATGTACAGCTGACATACATGATAAGCTGCATATAACATGTATGAACAAACATGACAAATCAGTGTTGTTTATTACATTTCTTCATGTTTTTTAAATCATTAGGCTGGGCAAAATAAAGAATGCAAAGGGCTGCTGAAATGGACTTCACACATTGTAAATCATTTTTGGTATAGCTGCCAAAAAGCATCTGGCATTGACGAATTTCTGGTAGGTTAAAATGATTATTGATATGTTTCATTGTTGATGTTTCTTTGCTCCTATTTTGAGTGTATTACACGGCCTGTTTCAGATATTAGTGTGTGGTTAGACCTGAATAAAGTCTACATATTTCAATTTGTTTTAAAAAGAACAGTAGCTAGCACACAATAATGCAAGCTACAGAAATCTATAGCTGCCAGAGCAATGCCCACTCAATCTGTTCCGTAGTCTGTGTGAACGTCCGTGTCAAGAGAACTGGATATATGGCACGCCACACTCGCTTTTGGAGAGTCGTACTCCACTACAAAAGTCCCCCCCCCCCTGGTTTAGTGCAAACAGAAATTCTGAGTACAGGTATCAAGTCAAGGGAAGGACCTTTCATATGTCTTTTTTGTGGAGTTATCTCATTTGAACAAGGATTCAGACCTGCTGAGCTATCATGAGGTACAGCAAGGAAGTTTGCCTAGCAGACCAGTAGCGTACACTAGGCTGTTCGATCAATGTTATGACCGCTGTAGGATCAGTAATGGTGTCATGTTCGGTCTCTCGACATCTCCCTTTGCTTAGCCATGCGATTTTCCAGTCAAACACTGCGAAACCCGCTTGTTTTCTCTATTTGACTATTTCTTGCCATGTATTACAAGAAGAAGTTAGCAAGTGGTGGTATCAAGAGTGGGTCGTGGGTCAAGTCTGTCGCTGGGCTGGTACATTGTTGGACTGGATTTTCTTATATCAGTGTAGGTCAACACGGCGACCATCTTCCCTATGGATACAACAGCATCTCCCATGTCCTGCTCTGGCTTGCTGATCATGGTCTTGAGTGTAATTTTTGTGGGGCATTGTGCTTGTTGCTGGCCTATGAAAATACATGTATATATACAATGTTGATCATTTAAGTGATGTTTTATTGCTGTACTGCACATACCATTGTGTACAACCAATCTGAACATCTGCGATCAAAGCCCATTTTGTTCACCGTGACTGTGTGTAGGAGCTCGTATCTCAGCATTTGTCAGAGAAATGCTTCTATTTCCTATCCAGTACTCTGATAAGTATTCTGATGGAGACATTTTTAACATACTAACACTTTGTTGTTGTTTTACAGGAGATCTGGTGTGGTGTTATTCACCATACAATAAATGAACACACTTGGGGGGTTGTGTATGGTAGAAGTAACAGAATGCAGTGTGACCATGGACCCCTTGCAGAACTAAGTGATGATAGAGAGTACCTCCAGAAGAACAGCACTGCGCACCTGGCTCTTCGGAATATTGTCTTTGACAAGGCTTTCCTGAAGAAGATTCACTACCTCTTAAATTACAGGTAAGCATCATTCAATATCTAGATTGTCCACAGTACTTTGGTAATCTTACCTGTGCTTGTTTTGTTTATTTGTATCTTCAATAAGTGAATCGATGAACTGCTATGGCGATGTTTTTAAATGTGATAACCCAAAATAGTAAAGACCTTAGGTGATGCAGGTTGGTAAGTATGGTGTGTAGACTTTCTGACAAGGTTCTGAACGTTAGGGACACAAATAAGTCAGTCGGAGATGCAGCCTTACATGTATTTTTGCTGGTGTGTGTAGAATGGGAGGATTGAGGTAATTTGGTATGTAAAGTTAACATTTTACTGTGTTTTTCTTGTGCAGATCAACAGCTGATTTGGAGTCATTCCAGCAGCATATTTTGATGTATGCCTCTAAAAGGAATGCATATACACCACCAGCATATAGAGCCAGGAACATCTTAGCAGCATTAGACCATAATGCACACCATGACAGGGGAATGAGCAAAATAAGGAGGGTCAAGATATGTAAGTCTGAAAAAACTTTATTGTAACATCATCAAACGTAAATGCAGACTAGAACGTATCTATAAATACAGATGTTTTGTGGTGCTGCTGTGTTCTTAAATTAAAGGCCCTTTTGGCAATCTCTAGGGTTATGTCTTTCCAATTTTAAATTTGTCTCCCACTGTTCATTACATTATGCAAAAGACATCAAACACAAACCAGATGGATTCATTGGTCATCATTTGGTACTGATAAGCATTTATGCATACACATGTAGTTATCTCAGGTCATTTTATATGGTTGCAAGGAAAAATGTACAAAGAAATAGCATATTTAAATACAAGGGAGGTATTCCTTACATACTGATGTTATGAAAGTATAATTATTGTGATAGTTGTGCAGTCAATAGACCCTCAAGCGTCAGTGTGGTGTAAGTTTGTAAAGTTGGCATTTTGTTGAAATTATGTCAAAGTTGTTTCTACTCTAAAAGCCAACATAATAATGAGAAACAAGGCAATAAGTAGTCCTTTCATAGCAAGAATAAAAATGGCATTTGGTGCATGAAAAATTTTGAACAGCTTATTATCTAATCTTTGCATTGTTGTATATGAACCCTGGTACTGATGGCAAGGGATAGAAAAAAGAAAGAGGAATTCAGTATGATATTGCTAAGCAGTAAGGTTGGTTTTCAGAATAACAGTGGAATTAATATCTTCATTTATACGTCACAGATACCACAGGAAATACAACAAAAAGAGCAGCAGATGGTCTGCAGCTCCCGTTAAAGCGCCTAAAACCTACCCATACATTGCACCATTGAAGAAACTAATATTGGACAAGCGAATGCAGGATACACACGGAATGCAGAAAAGAAAAGAGCTTGAGGCGGATGACCCAAGAAGAATTTCACTTCATCTTGCACCAACTGCACCACCATCCACTGCCACTCTAGTTCAAGAGAAAATATCCCGAAGAAATTAAATTCAAAGTTGACTGACACTGAAAACCAAAATGAACACTATTCTAGTCTAGACGGAACAAACCCAGTATATCGGCTGTAGGGGTCAGGATATCTGTCCCGAATTGCCCAGACACAACAACTGGGAATCACCATACGGTTCCCTGTTCCAAGACGGCCATGTTGCCACATGACATATTGTCTGTAAGCAGCATGTCTGTTGGCATCATTGTTGTCATCACTGTCGTCTGTGGCAAATATCTCTCTTCTGTATATCCTCATCATGGCTAGTACTGCTTCGTTTAATATCAGCACATCAAATTCCTAATAAAGAAATGAAAAAATAACATGTCTGTATCAAGAAAACAAGAACAGACACCATCAGTATATAACAATTGGCAATATTTTTCCCTTCAGCTGGATTACCCACCCACATACATAGTATCAACACACACCCCTCCCTTCCTATATTTTGGTGGATAGCACCAGTTCATGTGTTCTTTTGTTCCAGTCAATTCTCCTGTGTGCGACAGTGAGTGATATCTCATGTAGCTTAGGTCGCCCCTCTGACAATCATATCAGTAGAGCAGAGATTGACCAATTACCCTAACTGAAACATTCAACTAGCAGCATGCTAGGAGCTATGCAGTTAAGTACAATCATTGTGCGCATAAATTTTGGAATTTTAAAAGATGTTTTTCACCTAGCAGTGTTTTGCTTTGTTTTTTTCTTTCCAATTTTTGACAATGACAATCTAAATAAAACAGTTACCTGGAGTTCATTCAGTCCTTTTTATACAGACCCTCAAATCATCAGGTAGTTGCAGTTGTCAGTTTGCCAAATCAACTCAAAATAGCAACAATTCAGTGTACAAAGTACACTAGTTTTGATATGAATTATGTTTTTATGGTCAAAAATTGATATCCATACAGTTTCATGTTATGAAGCTGTAACTTACATGTCATATATCACAGAAGAGGTGTATCGATTGCTGAGTTGTTTTTATAATTCAGAGTGAACTCTGTAAGGCTGTATCTCTTCAGAAATGTTTATGTCAGATTCACTTTCAAATTGTTACAGTTTATCTGAACAGCATATGTGGTAAGATTATGTCTGTATTTCAGTCAAAGGTGTAAGACTAGTACTGTACTGTTGTCAACATTTACACAGGTTCTCAAGATTACTAAATCTGAAAATATCAATTTATATTAGTCCTTGACAACCAGTTCCCTATTACTTTTTAGTCAACCAGTCAAATTAGTGAGTTACAACAGAATTTCAGCTGAAGATTTGTTAAATACGTACTGGTGTTCTTGATTTACAGTTTTGTGGATGCATTTCACAACAAACCCGCTCAACTTCTGTTGGCATCTGCCGACATCTTGTGCATACACACCAGTCAGGAGGTGGGGTCGTTGGGGGGGGGGGGATGGTATCCCTGCTGTTCTGGTACAACCGGAAAAACTAGGTCATGCACCAGCCCAGGATCACGATCCACCATCCTTTTCACCAAAGTTCGTAACTCTGGAGCGTCCATGCTTTCAACAGCTGCCTATACAGAAACAAAATTTTGAGTAGTTTACAATGAGAATGAATGAGCTTTATGTTTATGGATTATTGAATTATATTTTATATCAATATTAAAAATATATAAACATGTTTATACTTTACCTCTAGTCTTTGGCTTCTTTGATGTAAGCGGGCTACAGCATCACCTATCGAAACTGACAGAGCCCCCCTACTAGTGCCTCGCCCACGTCTTCCTCTTGACCTTGTAGCTCCTCTCCCCCTTATGCTAGTGCCCCTGCCTCTTCCTCTACCTCTGCCACGACCCCGACTTCTATGCCCTCGTTGACCTCTGTCTCTTGAACTTGAACTTGACTCGTCAGTTGAACTTGCCTGAAATAATGACATATTAGATTTACCGTCTGCTACTGAATGCTAAAATTTTTCAAAAAAATCAAAGGAAAACAAAGGCTGACAAATTTTCAGTGGCCATGTTATTATAGGATAAATTGACATTTCAATTTTTTGGTTTTTGCTAGAGAAATTAGCCTTGCACTATAAATTGAAGTAATTTACCTGATTTAGCCCTTCGCACTGGCAAAAGACTATGAAAACATTCAATTCCAAAAGGAGGATGGGACATTGACAAGGCTTGTTATGATCAGTGTTCTCCCCAGAGCTATTTATTATAGAGTGGTGGCCGCCACTCTATAATTTTTGGTAAACAATAGGAACTCATTACCATAACAATTACATTTATTGTTATGCAAATTAGCCGCTACTCTATCAGAAAATCCTGGGGAGATCACTGTATAATTGATGTAAATAATGCCAATCCTGCCCTGAACGTGACCTTCAGGTATAGAAATAGCAGATTTTTGCCAGAGTCTGACAGATTTTTAAACAGGCTCGTCATGCCGTTGAAGGACAGGCCGCAAAACATAAACTCTTGTTTTTTAACATGTAAGGAATTTTACCATGATGAATCCATAATTCTGTCATTCGGTAGGCTGAATATAAGAATAATTGGGGTCTGATGGCTTTTTACATCGCTAGTTCAAGAAATTTTGTCAAATCGGTTGATCTAGTTACGACCATGGAGCTAAAATGTACCATGATACAACTTTCGCAAACATTTTCTGAAACCACTCAAACCTTTTCTTTGTTCATCATCTTCAAACCATGGACGTACCATGATCAAGCTTAGCTTCAAACAAATGTTGTTTTCACGGTTCGCTCATGAACAGTTTGTCTACCCTCCATGAGTTTATAGAACAATAAAATTTATAACAAAGACGTAGATCAAACGTTACATTTTTTCGTACGCTGGATTTTTGGAAATAATTCAAGAACAACGCTATCACAGCTAGCTAGCCCTTGGTACGATGCTGTGTGTTCCGCTACAGCTAATCGCCCCGCTCACCACAGCTGTAGCGGAACACACAGCATCGTATGCAGGGCTAACAGCTAGTAAACTTGGCCAAATTCAGATTGAGGCCGTCCTCAACACTGTATTATGAACTGTATTGCATGAAAAAGAACGTTAGCTTTATCGTTGGCGATCGGTTGTAGCGTTGTGATTGCAAGCATGCGGGTATCGCCATTCAATCACATCGACTTCCTGTGTAATAATGTTTACGCTTTTGGCGTTCATTAGCTATTGTTTCGACTTCGCGTGTGTACCGGTAATGATACATTGCGAAAGTGCGTAACTTCTATCGATCAAAATTACGATCATTATGATGCTCGAAAAAAGTTTTGCTGGTAGTTTTTATACTAGCGATTCCACTTTCTGCTGTAATTGTTCAAGAAAAAAATATATGTCAGAAATCACCTCGCTTCTACGGTGTTTGGAGAAATACACAAACGAGACATAAGAGCATAGACTGCCAGTCTGCAGAACGGAAAAGTCATTTTGCCGGTACCGGGATGTCATCGTTGTTGTTGTGTCTTACTTTTAGATAAGTTTCTTTATTCTCTGATCGATGCAAGTCAATGCGGTTACGATTTTCATGGACTATTTATTATTGAAAAGAACAACTTGTTGTATTTGTACTTACCTCGTAATCCATTGTGCTTTGTAAATTGCTCGAGGTCAAGGAGATTACGGGCTTGCAAATTCAGGCTTACGCATGCGCACTCTTGTCGACTGACGTAATTACAGTCTGTGTAGTTCGTAAGCGCGCTGTTCAAACATGGCGACTTGTGCAAATCGCGGCGATGACCGAACGAACATTAAACGGCGGCGTATGCCTCATTTGGGTAAATTCAAACACTCTTATAATGATACATTGACTTTATTGAAGTTCCCGGTCACATTCGAGTAAATAGTTTTGGGTTTTTTAAATCGAAAAAATGTCAAAAGATACAAATAATGTCCCTTTAAAAGAATAGTATATGTAGAAAAACGACTATTCTATTTGCATTATCTATCTTCATTCAAAAAATGGCAAGGGTTGAAAAACTGACATTCAAAAAAGTGATTAAAATCATGATTAGTAAAATTCAAATGCCTCTTATTTAAAATGTAAGAATTTTATTGTCATACAAAATAGTCTCTTTTTCAAAGAGCATTTAAAGAACACAATTTGAAAATTTCAAATAAAAATGACTCTGCCAGAGTGGAGTTACATTCTTTGGAAATTTTAAAATTGGGAGGGAAGAGAAGCCAGGAAATCAGGCGATTTGCATTCATTTGAATAAATAAACACTTCATTATCACGAAACGTAATGACTGCTTGACAAGCTAAAAGATAAACCCCACCAACATGTTAATCTTGGGTCAACATAACCATTAAAATTGAATTAATATTTGAAAAAACGTGATTGTTAAGCAAAATATGCTATGTTGGGTGCAGCACCCCTTAAGACGATAATTCAACAGGGCCGATTTTTTATCCTCTACGGAAGGGGTAACACGTTTGTTAAGCTAAGGTTGCATGCCATGAGGTGTTGGCTGACATTATTTTTCGATTACTCATTATGCTGTCGACAGGAAAGATTTTTTTAAAGGGGGAATCCTTAGAGTTAATTATTAACACATAAAATATACAAGGCATTGTAAGTAAGATGAGTGTAATCAAGAAATTGTAAGATTATTCCACTAGAGCAAGCTCTCATGTGTTTGTTATTAATGTACATTAGTTTTGGAAAACAGTCTATCGATGTTGACTTTGAAATTTATGTCAAATAATTCTCATACATGTGACTAAATATCTGAAAAATATTTCACGCAAAGTTGATGCCAATATTTGACAATACACGTAGCTAGTTGATGTAATGACAAATATAATTATTGCATTTTTCGCTTGCTAATAAAGCACTTCACTAGCAACTCATGAAATAGACTGACCTTGTGATTACATTTTAATAAACATGCGTATATCATTATTGACTGATTGGAATATTGGTTCATTTCAAATATATGCTAGTCACACTGCTAACAGGTTCATGTGGTTCAATCAATGCCAATTTGGTCAATACGACTTAAAAACACTTCAATATATAACCAATACAAACAGTGTGATGATGTACGGTAGAACTAATAAATATACATCATACATGTTGAACACCAGAGAGAGAGAGAGAGAGAGAGAGAGAGAGAGAGAGAGAGAGAGAGAGAGAGAGAGAGAGAGAGAGAGAGACAGACAGACAGACAGACAGACAGACAGACAGACAGACAGACAGACAGACAGACAGACAGACCAGCAGGAAGGCAGGTTTAATAAGTGTCGATAATCTCATTGTATGGTAAACCATTTTGATAAAGACCACTTTACAGGCAGTTTGCATGCCTCCGTTGAAGCTAGTCATTTTCTGTGTGGTGTGTTACCGACATGCAACGTAGCTTTTTCATTTGCAAACAAAAATAAAAGGTTCAATTATCCATCATCGCTCCAATAGTGACTCAGCAATTAGAGTATACTTTACCGGTGTCAGTGATAGGAAATGTGTGTGTGTTTGTGTGACTGTAAGTGTGTGTGTGTGTATTTTTTGTGGTTTACCTTTGTACCACTAGGGCAAACTGATGTTATTCTCGTCCATGGCAGCGAAGTCTAGTGTTGTTTTTCGTAGCCATACTTCATTAACTGTTCTAATTGGGTATAGGTTGTTTTGATTCGAAACTTTACTTAGTCATATTTAAAGATAAACAAAATCAACGTATGTACTGATTAGATAAAGGGTCGTGACAGATTATGCTATTTTAATTTATATTACAGATACATATTTCCGCCTCATGAAAGGTGTAACGCATATATACCCTCAACGAGGTCACGGCAACTCGGATACTTTCTTCACAACTAGTACATGGCGTATTTGATAAACTTCCATTAACAGAAAATACCTTTCCTGTAGCAGCACAACTGTACAACTACTGATCTTTTGTTAGGTTACAACATGAAACAACTGCGGCTGGTATACAAAAAATTGAAACATAATGTTTCAAGTTGAATGCATCTGATCTGATCTCAGCAAATGTAAATTTGAATACGCTTATCTTTTCTGTACAACTTGCCATGTTAAGAGTAATTAACTGTAACATTCCAATTCAACAAAAAAACAACACAGCATAACAAGAACTATCACCCAAAGCCGAATTTCATTTTACATGATTGAATATTTTTATATTCTCATTTTTTTTTCATTTTTATACTTCTTAACGATGATTGTCGAAACATAAAGTATGCTGAATGTTATTTACGGCGCGCCAAATGTTACAAAAATATTTATCGATTCAGTGCAAAAATAAACTGTCTTTCTCAATTGAAATAAAAATTCGGTCTCATTAGGAAGGAAAAAGTAAGAAAAGTATAATTAAAAAACAAAAGACAGAAATGTCATTTAATACTTCATTTTAACTTGAGAAAAAATCTTTAAGCGTAATTAGGAAATAAACAATTTTCAACGATTTGAAAAAGTCATACATCCATACTTATCGACATACATACACGTATAATAGTTCGCGAAAAAGGTGCAATGAGTGCTGATTTTACAAAAAGAAAAAAAGAAAAATATGTTATACAGTGATACGTCCACAAAATTCACAAGAAAATCACTAAAATCACTACTACCACCCGAAAAAAATAGTACAAAAAATAAAAACGTGAACCACATACAGAAAATAATTGTAAAAGAATCAGACAAAAAAAGCCATGCATACATAAAATTATTTATGTACTTAAGAAAATTAAAAAGCACTACGTCTCATAATAAACGTATTATAGATAATCAAAAATATAATATGAATCACCAGCCGCTTTGACAGTAAAGAGAGAAAATCGGTGAAAAAATTCGGCAGTGATGGCTCTAGACAAAAGTGGATCTCATCTACAAAAAATAAAATAAAATAAAATAAAAACGAAAAAAATAAAAAATGCCATGAACAGAGATACAAAAAAACGCGTGGGCCTGTGGAAAGAAAAAATAAATGAGGACTCGCCACAGCAAAAAAAAAAAAAAAAAAAAAAAAAAAAAAAAAAAAAAAACGAGCACTCGCCACAGAAAAAAAACAACAAGCCCGAAATTACAATTATTTTATTCAAAAAACTCATGGTTCACGTTCAGTTTCCTTCGATCGATGAATCCCCAACAGCGGGGAATCCGATCACCACATACTCCAATGTTTGACGAAATATTAATTGAGCATTTCAGTGATAACGTGACATCTTGAAACCTAGCTCTGTTTGGCTGGGCCTGCTCTACTTGAAACCATACTTGATGAAATGAAGTGGGCAATATTTTCTAAAGAACGTCCAAGTTAGCAGTGAATAGTTCCAGCGAGTCAAGTTAATTTCAGGCAGTCCACAGGTCAGATCACGAGCGAGACGTACAACCCATGACCCTTCATAGCAACACTGCGAACAAATCGATGCCTTAGGCGCGGTATGGCAGGTAGCCCACTGCAGGCCTTCCACCGAGCCGCACTGTCATCGCCGTTTGGCCTACATGATTTCTACACAGTTTTATACGTATGGTTCGATACATCGGGTTCAAATACCACGATAATAAACCACCTCGTTGTTTGGTAATTCCTCGTCTATCCTCAAAGATCACCCAAATCATGATAAAATGAATAGTTTTGAAGAAATCTGCCGCATGTTGAGAGAACGTCCATCGTTTTCCGTGTTCGACAAGACGAGCGACGCAACTGTACAAGCCTTACGACTACGAGTATGGCGAGAGTGTCCGGCCTTCGCAACGCCAGACACTCTCACTATACTCGCAGGGCTATACACGACATGTCGATCCCCATTGCAGAAATCTTTATATCCACACAGTCCAATATATGGAGCTACGATATTTGTGCAGTAGCCTATACATAGCTCTGGGTGGCAGGGCAGGGCTGTGAGTTACCGGCGTTATACGGCCTGGCCGTATCAGGTAACTCACAGCCCGGCCTTGCTGCGGATCCGTAGCCCTACCACTCCCTTTGCTGGTTGTGTTGAGCTACAGTGTATAGAGAAATAGCGGCTGCTTGATCAGTGTTTGTCAAGTCGGGCGCGTTCGCGTTCTACAGGTACTACTACTACTATATATAGTGAAAACGTTGCCTCGAATTTAGACGGAGTGTTTCAGCCCGATTATTTTTGCCTTTGCCACACTCCGTTTAGAGGCTAAACCCACGGGATACGTGTGTGGCTCAATACATAGCGGCCGCTGCTAGCTTTGCACGGCAGGGCTGTGTACGTGTTACCGGCGTTATACGGGAGGCCGTGTCACGCCGGTAACACACAGCACTGCCATGCAGAACTGGGCCACAGAGTGCTGCGTAGAATGCAATTTTACTATGCATACCCACACGGCGGCCGCTGTGTATAGAACCACACGTAACCGTGGGCTAGCGGCAAGCCATCGTTTTGTTGGGGTTTGGGCACAGACGGTCTATGATTTGGGAGAGGCGGTGTTCTGCCATCTATACTCATTGCCATCTACACTCCATTTGACCTTTGACACATACACTGGCATATCACGCGATTGTTATGCAAATAAAATATTGCATTCAATCTATACTCTGCCCTTGACATGGCTCAGGGAAATCGGGAGGAAACATCTTTTACAAGTTGAATTTACGATCAACGGGCTGACTTGCCCAAGCTGAACCATGACAACGACTCAGAGCGAGGGCTAGTATAGTCTATGGCCAGAAGAAATGGTTGCAGGGAGTAAAGATGGCAATGGATTGAGTATAGATGGCAGGAGTATAGATGGCAAGTGCACTTCCATTGCTGTCAACAAATATACTTAATTGCTATCTATACTCCATTGCTATTTCTATTCATTACTATGACAAGAGAGAGGTTTTTGAAAGGTACACAATGGATTCTAAACTTAATTCATTTGATCTAAGGCCAATTCATTTAAATCATATACTGTTTTTATTCAGAACAATGAAACTTCAATAAGGGTGTTTTTTTTATAATAAATAAAAAAACTGAGAAGAGACTTCTTGGGGCCGGTACATTATTTCTTTGTTCATTATATTTCACTAGGATTTAATGAATTTTGGAAATAAGTTTGACAATAACTCGACAAATCGAGGGCAAGTATAGTGTATGGCCGGTAGAAATGGTTGTACAGAGAATAGATGGCAGGAGTATAGATGGCATGTGTACATGCCATTTATACTCCACTGCTATCTACACTCTTTTGCTGTCTATACTTTGTTGTCATCTATAATCAATTACTACCTATATATGATAGGTTCTGAACTAAATTTCTGATACGGAGCTTCATTGTAAAAGCTGCACTGACATATTTTATACACCAGAGGGACAGTGAATAAAGACGATTACTGCTGTTAAAGTTAACGGAATCATTGACAAATTCTGCCAGTCAGCGACTATGGTAAATGGATGCTTGGAGTACAGTTGGCAATTGCTTCAATAATCAAGACTACAAACTACGGGCGTTTTGCAAGGAAAAAATGTTAGAAATGGATCTGAAATATATTAAAGCATTAGTACATTACGGAGACAAAACAAAAAACAAAAAAAAAACAATGAAAACATGACTGACAACACAAAAAACTACCAAACTTCAGAATGTGAGTTCACACAAAAATATCATGATTAACCAATCGCCAGTATAGCTACGAGACCCGGGCACTAGCCATGCACTGTACACCCTATGAAGTTCATACAGATCCGATCTGGAAACTTGTGAGCTTAGGTGTGCACAGTGCAGTGGATTCTGCAATGAAATCAAACATTTATATCCCTTGCAATTTCTTTAACATTGGGAAAATGATATTTTTTCTGTTAATAAAAGTGGAGTATAGATGGCAAGAGAGCATAGATGGCACCTTACACTGCCATCAACACTCACACTGGCAGTTATTTGCATAACAATGGAGTGACATGCCAGTGTATGTATCAAAGGTCAAACGGAGTGTAGATGGCAACGAGTATACATGGCAGAACAGCGGCCCTACACTTTACAGCGAGGGGATCGCTGGTTGCCGGCGTGTAGGCCTACTGTACTAGCGACGGGACCGCCGGCCGCTGGCTTACCACCTCGAGTGTACATTGGAGCGAGGGGACCGCTGGCAGCCGACGAACCACCAAGAGTGTTTTGTCCATTTTTAAGCAAAACTGGTAACTGTTTAATATAGAATGGGACGTGTCGATAGCTTGGACGTCCATGAGATGATATTGAAGACTAGAAGCTGAGAGTTATCGCTGAAATACCCCAAATATCATGTCCAACATCAGAGTGTGATGATCCAAAACCCTCTGGCATTAAACTGTAACAATCATGACGTTGACAATTATTCAATTTTCATGCTGGGCTTTTTCTGCGGGGTGTCCCACTCTGTTTTCTTTTCTGGAACGGGCCTCTTTTTTTTCTACTGAGGGTTTGTTTTTTTTTTTTTTTTTTTTTTTTTTTTTGGTAACCCTTTTTTTTTGTAACCTCGCTTTGGTTTTTTTCCCAAGCTGACCTCGTTTTGGTTTCTTTACAGCCTCAACGCCGGCGCGATCTCGGTCGACTTTTCAATTGTGATTCTCTTTCTTTTTTTAGTCAGACCTGATGGTGGTTCGTTTTGTTTTTTGGTAGTAGTGCAAGTACTATTTGTGGTTTTGTTTTTAATCATTTCAATATTTTGTGTGTGTGTGTGTGCTTGATTTTTTTTCTTTTTTCCCTTATAATCAGCATTCATTGCACCTTTATATCAATAAGTATGGGAGTGTGGTATTTCCAAATTTTTGAAAAGTTTATCTTCTCATTACGGTTTAAAGAATATTTTACAATTAAGCATTACATAACATTCTGCCCTTTTTTGCAATAATACTTTTCTCGTTTATTTTCTTCCGTAATTCCATCGAATTTTTATTTCAATCAAGAAGGACGGTTGCATGTAATCTTTATCTGTACAGGCACATTCAAATATTTAATGACACGTATTTTCAAATGAATGCTATTTTTATGAAAAGGTACATTAATAAAATGCAATGATATGGACGAAAGAACTTTTTTCTTTATTATTCATACACGTTTAAGACTTAAATTTTTAGAAAGAAAATTTGACAGTTTATTTTTACTCTATGACGATAAATATTTTTGAAACATTTGGCGCGCTGTAGTTATTGCTGACGTATTTATTCTAGTGTGGACTGAAATTCAGTCTTCAACAAAGCATAAGCCATGACACACAATAGCCTCGCTGCTGTGTTTTCAATATAAACACAATGCATCTCGACATGATTTATTTTCTATAAAATGGAGCTCTAGTTTACAGTTGTGATAAAATACATTGAATACGTAACTATAGAGCTGAGAATGACTCATCTTTCTAGTTTAAAACCAATCAGGTTAGTGGGGCATTAGTAACAATGATGCCTTCAAAGGCGTCACATTTGGTAAAGATTACATCGACTCTTGACCCCAGTACCAGTCACCCTGTTTCTTACCATTCATTGCAAAGAACACAGTAGAAACTGCAAGCCCTGTCGTGAGGTTGTTAAATCTTGACGTGTAACTTGGCGGCTAACTGATGTTTCGATTTCTTAATCTGGACGATGGGAGCGCCCCACATATAACCGCAAGTATGCAAACCAACTTAATGTAGCGACAGAGCAAAATATACTAGCATCACTATTCTCTTGATCAGGTTTATCAAAATTGCCTGTGGCTTAATCGTTTAATGCACAAAAACTATCGTTGACGCATTCGTGACCACCACACATCTAGATACATCATTATTTAGCCTCATATAATATTTGAGATTTTCAAAAAAATATTAAAGAACAGAGTGATCTTTGTCTCTGCAATCGTGCGTAAGATTTTCCGTACTGTTTCAATCACCTTTCACTGACCTTCGCAATCCCGGGTATTAAGTTTAAATAGCGAAATATTGTAAATAAAATGACATTCAACGTTTGGACAACAAAGTCCACGTTTCTGATGGGAATACTGAATCCCAATTCATCGATCATTAATAATAAAATCATCAGAGAGGCGCGAGGAAATAACTATTACCCAACAAGTTATTTTAGGACAAATTGTTTGAATTAAAGATATAGGATAAATGATTTGTTATTAGGATAAGCCCTCGATCGTATTAACAGTAGGGCTGTTGCTGAATTTGTCGTCGTGTTGAGAGGGTTATTGTAAAGAAAATAATAACAAAATATGCATTTTTATCCCTAATAGTTAATGATCGATGGAAAAGGGGTCATTTTCTGATGACATGAAACATTTTAACCAGACTTTCTCGGCATGAGCTGTCCGTATGAAAAGTATATTGCTACTAATTTGGCAGGAAGACGGCCTTCGCGACGGTTGCAATTATGAAATCGATATTTCTCATTCGATCATGGGACTATTTTAACTGGGTCTTCTCTTCCACTCCTCTTCCATTACACAGCTGTCACTTGCACAGCTTTTATCGAAAATTAACGTGTATCGTCAGAGGGAATATATAAGGATGGGACGCTTACTCAAGATTCCACATAAAACGTAATCTCATTGACAGCTACTTTATACACACTGCAAAGTCATTCTTATTCCTTGCTACTAATTGACGCAACGATGCATACAGATAATAGTAATTTGTGCAATTATTTAACGTTAAAGGTTAGGTTAGGTTAGGTTAGGTTAGGTTAGGTTTTCAAAGAATTCCAAAATTACTTAATCGGTCAGACTGTACTTTATATAAAAATAGGACCCTGTGATTTCCAAATGCGCTTGAAGAATTTTCACAGTGAGTAGTGACAGCAAGTGGTGTGAAGTCAATTTATTTTCCAATACTATCGAACAATCTATCTGCCTACTTAATATATGTAGCACTATCTGATTAAACAACGCTCAATCACAGTGACGCTTTAGCTCTCGAACGAAATGAAAATGTCGTTTGAAGATATCAGCGGTGATGCTTATTTTTAAAGAACACAGTATGGGACAGGCTTTATCACCTCTAAAAGCATAGTGCAATAAAGTACTGAAGCTATTGAAGAAATAGACCTACGGTCGTGGGAAGCCAGAGTCATTTGTGGTGTTTGAATCAGGCAGGCCTACATCAAAATGGAATTTTAATTAATTTGTAAATTGAATTTAAAAAAAAAAAAGTTTTTTCTCTTTGTGCGATAAAGTATAATTTTGGTTTAGCACGAACATTCTGTAGTTTAGATTAATGTTGTCTTGTGTTTTCCTTGTTTGATATCACAGTCTTCATGCAGATTTGTAACATTTGAAGAATGGTTATTTAACAGTAATATTGAATCACGCGCGACCCATCAGATGGTTGGACGGAGCTATCTAACAACTAGCTCGAGCATTGAGAATGGGCTGAGAGAAAACTCACCCTTTTTGCAGGAGTGTGGTTTACTGTCTGACTGTTTCTTCTTAACCGAGTTTTATACTTTGGTTGCCGCATCCTGAACGAGACTGTGTGTGAGACACATTGGGAATACCCTCCTACTTGATCCACTAATGTAGCCATGGCAATCAGCCTAAAGTGGACTCTGACCTCAGAGCAACGGTGATTGTGTAACAATACGTAGGTTACAGAACTAAAACAGACTCTCGTCATGTACTCTCTTGTAATTGCCGGTTTTGGTTATCGAGATCATTTGACTTTTCTTTGTATTATTGAAGCTGGTCCTTGTAAAGTGTTGATTCTTCAGATAATGGAGAGATGGAATGAAGGAGGGGAGATGGATATGGAGAAAACAATCAGAAAGGGATAGAAGGGTAGGGGGAAGGAGATAGGAACAAAAAAAATCATGGCACTCAACGTCTTTAAACAATACCTGGTCACCAGTCACATCGGATTCCCCCTTGAACGGTGACAAAGCGTACTTTCTAAATAACTAGCCTAAAGCCCTGTAAAATGAAACCCTTTCTGCCCAAATTCTCTGCGCCCTACGAATGAAAAGAGCAGTATATGATCAATATATCAACAAATATCAGTAAATTCTGGGCGTGAAAGATTTTATGAGGTCTTTTGTTCGTTTGTTTATTTTTTGCAACAACCTAAAATCAAGGTTCTGTAACACAAAGTGTTACTAACAATATCCCATAATAACATGCAAGAGACTTTAGGCTTCCTCTGTTCTTAACTTCCGGGATCTCCAGTAAGCATAATTATTTTTATATGTAAAACAGAGACTCGCTTATTGAAATCTTTCACGCAACGAGATATTCTGATGGATCGATCTTCCTATTCGAAAGAGTCCTTTTATTTGATTTGTTTTTCGGGTGCCGTGCCAATTTTCATTGCGATAACGGCAGTCATGTCGATTCTCTTCAAAGACAGCAATCATCACGTGTCTAGCAACAGATTACAATGCTTTAGTTTCGATAAGACCAAAAGGGCAATAGGGCATAGCGAGTAACAATACTACGCTACTAGAACCATCCGCTATGATTTACTATATATGTGATTGTTGGTAATTCAGTTTCAACGAGGAACATATTTTTCATTCTACTGACCACAAACACTGTCTTATACAAAGTAAGATTCACAGAAATTTCATAAAGAGTGCTCAAACAGCCATTCATGGCAAATGTCCCTACTTAAGACCGATTAGCCGTGTGTCAAGGCTTAACAAGTCCTGACCTCACATAAAATCACTCAAAGGACTTCAGTAGGGCATGCTGCAGATGACCTGTGATCATTGAATACACACAAAATGTCCTTATGTGCACGTGTGGGCAGTTTTGTGGTGTATTCTTGGGCTACATAGTCATTCATATGAATAAACTTCGGAGCTGCAGTTGCGAAGGCCATTACTAAGGGCTTCTGCGGAAGGTGTAAAATCTGAAGAAAATATATTCTCAGCTACAGGAATATTCGCAATAGTCAACCCCTTTGAAAACACCTCCTGTCTGAAGAGAGTGTCTAGACCAGATTGTACGCCATATTGTACATGTAAAGCTTCCTAAGGAGGCTCATACGCATGCACATCTTTTATTTGGGCAAAGACGGAGTCTAAGAAAATTGATTTAGTGACCATTCCAGTGCACCTTAAATGGTAGGTGAGGGGCGCTTTGTTTCGAACGCAACATTATTTTGGTGTACAGCTTTACGTAATATTAATGAAAACGGTTTAACGGATGACTTTGTTGCTACCATGCAGCCGTTTAAAACTGCAGTAAGAGTGAACGGAAGCAAAGAAAGCTTGCGTTCCGCTAAATGATCAAAATCGTTCTTGCGGACCTTTCCATAAACTTTGTTTGGTGTGTTAAGTAAGCAGAGACCGTCCCTAGAATAACCAGTTTTGCAATACAACAAAAAACAGCCTGATACCTATCCCTAAATCACCGCCCATTATCCCCGTCATTTTGACTCAAAAATGCCATGTCCTTACGCTTTAAGATTCTACACAAATCGCAAGCATGTATACAAGCGATACAAATATTAGATATTATTCCCTGATATTTTTCTTCGTTCAGCGAAGGAAAATACGAGTGACGTAATGACCGTGTCACCACTCGTCTTCGACTCGTGGTGACACGGTCATTACGTCACGAGTATTTTCCGAGCTAAACGAAGAAACATATTAGGGAATAATATACTTATCACATGCACAAGCCAAGAATTCGTTATTTTTTGCAAAATAAAATAAGTTTTCCATGACGATTCCGCGTTTAAACGTTTGAACTACTTTAGGAATAATATCAGTACGCCGTGCACAAGTTGTCAATCATTTCCAGTCGTCCGTCGTGTGCGTTAGCGCTCACGTTCGTTCGTGTGTGGAGCAAATGATAGCTCTCGGTCTACACGTAGGTTACCTTCCGCAAAGTTATACTCTATTTCGAAGATAGCATAGTCCTAGAAATTTATCACAGACGAAGATACGCTATTTTTCAGGAACAAATATAGACTGAATCTCGACGGCGCGAACACTGTAAACGTCGCGCCTGACCCTGTTTGCAATGCGTACCGAACCCACGGTATACGCGACCAGCTTCGAGTTCGTTGTTTCCGCAAATTATTCATGTAATTCCTTTGGAATATACAGGCGGTACACTCTTGTGTTTACATTGTTCGGATTACCAATGTCGTAGTCTGTGAAAATATCGATTTCATTACATGACTTTTGATCGTGGAAGAAACATCGGCCGCCATGCTGTTTGTTTACATATTTACGAGCACACCAAAGATCGACAAAAAAGGTCCGAAGCACCAAAATTGATGACATAGACGCGGGTGGTCGTGACGTAGAACGACCAGAGAATAAATCCCTTTTTTTTGTTCGGAGACGACAAACTTGGCTTGTGCATGTGATCAATACCTATAATATCATCAGGTATACTCTGCCATCACTACGTCCGACCAGCCCAAACCTTGTTTCTTTTAATGTGGCTTAAAGAGGACATGCAGTGTGTGTACATTTGCTCAAAACAACATGTCGGGAAGGATAAGACATCCCTTAAACTACTTTTCAATAATCATCTTTCAACAACACGTGCACTCCACAAAAAGACACCACTGTAGCCCCTCATTTCAATAATGACCACCACGACATCAGTGATATTAAAATTTCTGCAATAATAAAAATCAATAAATTAGATGATCTCTTCCGGAAACAGATTGAATCTCTGTGAACCCAGAAATTAAATACACTTTCACTCGTTGGCTTGCACATCCACTTAACATTCAAATAAATTTCGGACAGGATAAACAGCCGCTCAACTGCCTATACGCACGCCAGATTCCAAATGCCCTGTTGCACTGGTTTTCTTTCTTACTTACATGTGTATTTGAAGCATTTATTATTCAGTGCATTCTCTATATTTTGAATTATTTAGTTCAGCTGAAGAAGCTATAGTTTTGGAGTAAAATGTGTGTTACGTTTTGACCATACAACCCGGTGTGGTGCTTCAACCAAGTTCACTTATCTCATGCCACTCCAATCTTCACTAGGATGTCATTTACTTCGAATCTCTTCAGAGTTGCACTTTCACGCAAGTACATCCATTCTGATGATAGACATGGCATTTAGAGTCGTTGACTACTCGGTAAAATTGTTTTACTTATTATATTTTAGCGCCTGGCAAGTCATGACATGGTCCTTAAACTCATATTGTGGTCAATATTTCTTGCATAAGTGTGAAACACAAAATAAATATAAACCATGGCTTTGATAACTAAATACCTTCCAGCATTAAATCAATGCCTTGTTAGATTTGTGATACTCATACTTATCTATTTTTCATCAACTTTTTCGTCTTTTTGACCAATCGATATTTCTTATTATAATAGACACATTTCTTGTCACATTCACTAGGTATCTCTTTCATCAATGTTTTCGTCTAAATGTTTTATATCTCAATGGCTTACTATAGAAATATTTCCTGTAACGTTCACTGGTTTCATAATTTTTATGACACATCTATGCGGCCGTTTATAGAATTAACTACCTCTAAAGCAATAAACGTATTTCAAAGGACTGCTGTGACCATAGACTGAATATGCAAGCGAAACATTCTCAAGGGTCGATTTCTGTATTTTGAGTACGATTTGCTATAATAATGAGTTCCATTCGATATAAAGACAAGCACGAAAGAGGTCATAGTTCAAAGGAACTGCAAACGTCGTAATGATAGTAAAGCTGTGTTTGACGATTTAGCCAGCGTATGCCGGCGTATCAAAGTTTCTCTAAAACGCTGTCTTACGTTGAACTATGATGCATTTTGTAAATTAGGGTGTATACATAGCGTATTCATAACATACTCATAGGTTTAAAATACGTTTTAGGTGCGCTAGACAATTATGTCGACACATTTCGACTTTTGAGTTACTTACAAGTAACGTGTCTTAACCTGTGTCAACGTGCGCATAACCTACCTACAACTTGTGGACTGCGTGTGCGGGACGTATTAGCAATGCATACACTGGCATATGTCGAAAAGTTTTGTGCATGCACAAAGTTTCGACGACCTCGACGTACTACGACGTATACCAGCGTGCTTCAGCGTGCTCTTACTTATACAAAACTTACTCATAACGTATTTGACGTACGCAAGAGTATTCGCCACATTGTTCATACCATGGCATACGGTGGCTAAATCGTCAGGGTGTGACAGGGTCATAAGTTATAAACTCCAAACTAATCGTTCTTTTTGGAGAGTGCTATTTTATGGTTTTCGATGTTTGCGTGGCAATAACAAGGTTGACGGCAATAAACATCGATGTCAACACGCGTAACGGTTACCGTGGCTCTTACATTTACGCGTGGGTCGAGTTTGCAATAAATCAACGTTGCTTTCCACTGTAGTAAGCTGAACGTCTAATATTGTTTGAGTGAAGACGTAAAGGACGTGTGTGTCATCTGGATAACTGACAGGTACGTCTTATAAGAATCCTAAGTCTTGTATCCAAATAGGAGTGTATCACTTTGAGTCGATACAAACCCCGCCCTTGTAAATGCATAAACGTCAAGCCAGGGAACCCGAAAGCGAAGCAAGATAATCACGAAAGATAACAAAGCAACGCCATATTATTTTCAATTTATCAATTATAATGCAGTATAACTAATAGCAAAATTTTTTAGTCCAAATGCTTTAAAGTTCCTACTGCACGATCAGAATTTGTTTATGTATCATAAATAATCCTTCGTAAAATTAATAGATATTAAGTAGCAATGCTTTACAGGGAGTTTGACCCGTCTACTGTTAGCTTGACGCACAGTCTATAAAAAGCCAAATGCTGTCAAAGTTCTCAACTTAACGCATTTTGTTATGTCATATACCTAGCTGTATGTAGTTTTTCATCCTTTTTCGCTTTTGTCCGTGTAACTTCTAGAATGTACATCTGACTTGATTTTATGGTAGATAACGAGATTTCATAAAGCCTACTCTTAAGGCTATTGCATTTTAGCAACATGTATAAATGATAATATGTTTACATGCCCGTTTAACAGTGATTTCCTTAACAAGTTCAATAGTTGCATAAATTAACTGAACAATTCGGAGAAGACTTATTACTATTTTCTTTCTTACCTAATGGACACTTTATCACTTGACATCGGCAATCTCGTTTAAATATAGCGTATCATAATGGTAGCAAGGTTAATGCAGTAATTATTTACACCATTGTCCAATAAAGCTGTCAGAGTAACATATAAAACTGACGCTTGAGGTATCGAAACTTAATGCAAGTCTTGCTGTTTCAATAATTTTACTCTGTTCAATGTTTAATATTGACGTACATGTCAACAAAACGAGCAATCCAATCTATGTCTAAATGTTTGCGGCCATCAAGAATTTCCCATTTAAAAATGCATTGCATTGAATTTGAGTCATTATCACATGAACTGCCGCGAATGGCCACCTGTTTGACATATACCAGCAAAGATAAGAAATCCACTTTACCCCGTTGTACGTCATCACCCGGCATATTGTTCCTGCATGGTGCCGTTCATACATGCACGTTGATCGCGAGACAAACCGATTTGTCGTGATCGATGCCGTGCTCTCATGAATTTTTTACAAAAAGTGACCCGATAAGTCCAGATGTGGAAACATAAAAGGCATGTCCAACGAAATTTCGAGTCGCTAAAACTATGGTTATTTCCGGGAAAGGAATGGGGATGCCGTCGATCGTTTTATTTTCATAGTTCAGTAACGTCGCGGCTTCAGTCGAGTCGTAAGGCTCAATGTGGACGTCGTACCTGGCGATCCAGGTTGGTGATAAACCCGAAATCTACACCTCAACGTAAGTTCAACTGAATAAATGAGTACGGTATAATTCTGGGGAAAGTGACATAGAATTCACAAACATCGAGTCATTCGACGAACAACTAACATTCCTTCATCACACAAAAAGTTTCGTAAATTCTCGCCCGTAATCAAACCTGCAGACTAAGGCTGTAGCGAAGACAAAGCTGTCCAGCTGTAGTCTTATGCAGCAAGCAGCGCTGTTGAATCCGATGTATTTCGAAAGTTGACTCACACAACACTCACAACAGACAGAGTCTCCGTCAAGTAACAAAAGAAGGATGTATTACGGGCAAGTCCGTAAGACGATGACGACGATTGACGAGTTGACACCGGAGGAGACAGGTGACGGCAGCGTTGTGGCCACGAACATGCAGTGACTGTACTACGCGTGTCGTCGAACGGAATCTTTCACGCTCGCCAAGGTCGTAAACTTGTTTGATATCTTCTGAATTTTCTTCATAACTTTATTTGTGAATATTCTAAATAACACTGAATACTATATGGCTACCCGTCGCTAGCGCGGTGAAAGCTATGGCATGTCCGCTGATGGTCGACTTGCTTTGGTAACGGTACACCGCGAGACAATAATTGACATCTTCACGTGACCGAATCCGTATGTCTGATTGGTGGAGATACCATTCGATGTATTGTTATGTGAGCGAACACGAACAAAAAGGTGAACTTAGCAATTTCCCTATAAACGAAATTTATAACGACAAATAAAACTAATCACTTTGTAAAGGGATAAAGTACACACTGTAAAAGTTTACAGGCTACTTATCTCAGCTGGGACGGCAAAGCTCCAAGTCAGACAATGAGACAGAATAAGCAGTCCTTTGGCTTGCTTGCAGGCTTGGGTTTGCACGAAGTCCACAGAATAAATCCAGCGTTGCTGTGAAGTTCTTGGAAATCTTGCAATTAATACTGCTGGAGTTTCCAAAATCTTGAAGTAACACGCAGGAGACACGATCCCAAATGTCTGACTACAAGCTGTTCCCTGTCTCCTATTTATACACAGGTGGTTATATAGGAGACAGTAAGAACAATCTAGAAATTATATTGATATGCCAATCACTGCTCTAAAATTGTCGCCCTTACACGACAAATTACATTTTAAGAACATTCTAATCATGACTAATTGAATTCAAGGTCGTGAGGTCGTAAAGGACAGTGACCTGAGAAAGTTCTAGACGAATTAAACTCAGGTCATGAGTGTTGGGGAAATGACCTACATAACAGTATCAAAAATTCAATTTGATTGGATTTATGAATGAAAGCATCTCATGAGTTACGAACCGCTTTACTTATTAAATGTAAGTAATCCGCGTAAATAAAACACAAATCCCGACGAAATTCATGCAATTTGTTAGAATAATTTTGATCCATTTACGTCAAAAGAAAAATAAGAAGACTGTTCATGTGATAAATATATAATCCCATGGAATTTTTCTCTGTTTGACGTATAGGAATAACTACATAAACTGCCGCGAATCGATACCTGTGTGACGTGGAACATGACTAACCCCAGTTCTAAGTCATCAACATTTTTTCTGCGTAAATACCATTCATACGTGTACGCCGCAACGCCTTCGTGCACAGATCAATATGTCGCGATCGATACCGTGCTGTCGTGACATTTTTACGAAAAGAAGATGCGATAAATTCAGAAAACATGAAACACATATCAAACGAAATTTTGAGTCGCTTAAGCTGTATCTTACCCAAAAATAGAATGGAGCTGCCGTCGATCAAGTTAATAGCCCAATTATGTCGAATGGCTCAAAGTAGACGTCATACCTGAGTGATAAAACCCGAAATCTACATCTCAAGGCAAGTTTAACTGCATACATAAGTACAGTATGATCTTCGGGAAAGCGACATGGGTAGGTACAAAACAAAATATAAATACCGTAAATTCTAAATCGGAATCGAACCTGCAGCGCCTGCATAGGGCTGTGACGTAGCCTGAACTCTGCTTTACTGGAGTGCAGAGCTTTAGATGTATTACAGAAAGTCGGATCGGACAATAGATAAGAGCTTCAGTCAAGTCACAAAACGTAGAGGTGTTTACTGGCAAGATATGTGTCACTGCTAACACTAAAGTCACTGTGTAAGACGTAAACATTGCCGATGGGGATTGGTTGGAATGAAGAGTTGACATCGGTGGAGACCAGTGACGCACAGCAAGTGAGGCTACCCAAAATTCTCCATGATCTGTAAACACGAAGATCACTCACTGAACTGAAGCAAATTTCTTCTGTACACAGAACAACTCGGTCCATATTTCACAATTCTGGCAACATAGTTCTGATAATCATAATTTTCTGATTTCTCACTGTGAATAATGAGAAGATCAACCCCTTTTCCGTGGAGGATATAGCAATTTTGTAATTTTGTCGACAAAGATTTTGACAGCCATATACAATATTTTCAAGGAAACTAAGGGAATAAGTTGCATCTATGTTGGCAAAAGAAAGGGTATTGACTTTTTAACGTTCGTAACAAAGGAAATTTGCATGTCTGACAGGTGGTATGATGAGACAATCTTTACGGTGGCCCCTACACGCCACGGAACTCTATTACTTTTGAATATAAACTCTAATTTTTCTTGACAATATCTTTAATATTTGTAAGAGATTTAATTTCTCCACCGCAAACTCTTAATTTCGTACGTGCAACTTTATCTTCACTTTATCTTAACTTTAACTTCTCGAAAGTAGTGTTAGTTTTAACAATAAATAAAACTTTAACTTCTCGAAAGTAGTTTTAGTTTCAACAATAAAGAAAATATATTTCTCATAAGTATTTTTTTTTTTGTAAAACAAAAGTGAAATTTTTTCCAGACAACAGACTCCCCTACACGTCATGGAAATTTATTACTTTTGAACATAAACTCCTATTTCTTGGCAGTATATTTAATATTTGTAAGAAATTTTATTTCTCAACAGCAAACTTTGATTTCTGAACGGGGAAACTTTATTTTTTGGGTAAACTATTTTTAAAACTTTTAACAAAAACACTTTAACTTTTAAAAATAACTTTAACTTTGAACAAAATATTTGTTTCTCAAAACCGTTTTTTTTTATTTCGAAAAGAAGTAAAAATTGTTCACAGAAAGAGTTTAAGATTTTTGCTGAGCGCGAACTGTGTTACTAAATAACACAACCTTATGTTTTTAGAGCAGAAAACTTAAATTCTTTAAGACAGGTTTTATTTTTTAAGAGTAAAATTAATTTCTCTATGGAAAAAAGATTTTCTCAGCGCAGCAAATTAAAATGTAGTGAATAAAACTTTTTTCTCAATGGAGAGAAATTATTTTCTGAAGACAACAAATTTAATTCCTTCAAGATATATTTTCGACATATGAGTGTGGTTTAAGAATTTGGTAAAACTGAACTGACAAAGAACGTAAATGGAAGCATGAAAAAGTTACACTTACTTTTCTTCAGAGCCAAATTTATTTCTGAGAGGAAAATATTTCATGTGAGGGCGCAATTACCTATAATGCATAGCAAACTCTTTCTAGCGAGAGTAAACATATTTTGGGGAAGAGTAAAATATTTTTCCGACGAGCAAAACTTTATTTTAACGGCGGCGGAAGTTAAAGTATCCCACCATGCAACACCCAAGTTTGATGACCCAGAGTTTCCGAGTTGGTAGCCGGTATCAGACAGTTCGTGTTCGTGTCGGCTACATGGACGATCTGCCCTCCGAGAAAACCATAACTGACTTCATCGGCGATAAAGGCACGCCAGCCCGGCCCTGCCCTGCCTGCGTACGATGCTGTGTGTCGGGGCCGTATAACGCCGCGAACTCACAACATCGTACGCAGGGCTACGGGCACGCAAACGGGTCAGTTGCCACTTGTCTGAGTCCCCGAAGAACGGTTTTATGTTTGAGTGATTCGTCCTGACGGTAGACGGTGTATGGCGGTACCACATTGGGGTTCTTCATTAGCTCTGCATGGCATAGCCCTGCGTACAGGTCTGTGTGTTCCCGACGTTATGGCGTTATATGCCGGGAACACACAGACCTGTACGCAGGGCTATGCATGGCAGGGTTGTGTGTTACCGGCGGTTATACGGTCTCCCACCATATAACGCCGGTAACACCGGGGGTCACACACAGCAAATGTGTGTGATTGTCATCTTTTCTAAGAGGAGAAGCCAGATTCGTAATTTATAGACACTGAAACTGAACCGAGCCCGCCAGATTTGACCACAGTCGCGGACTGGTTTTGACTTTCACATGTGGTTTGCGAGGTCAAAAACGTGAAAGTCAACCAGCCCGTAAAAGGCATATCCCGTCCGAAAACACCACAACTGTGGACCCACAACTACCGTGTATTGAACCACGCTCGACTGTGGTCAAATCTGGCGGGCTCGGTTTCCCAGAGTTTCTGTCGAAGACTCTATCAATTACGAATCTGGCTACTCCTCTTTATAATAGAAAAGATGACAATCCCACAACATAACATTAACAACACAGCAACTGATGAAGGAATAGCTCTGCATGGCAGGGCTGTGTGTTACCGGCGTTATGTGGTGGGAGGCCGTATAACGCCGGTAACACACAGCCCTGCCATGCAGAGCTAATGAAGGAACCCAAATGCGGTCCCGTCGCACAACGTCTGCCGTCAGGACGAATCACTCAAACACAAAACCGTTCTTTGGGGACTCAGACAAGTGGCAACTGACTCGTTTGCGTGCCCGTAGCCCTGCGTACGATGCTGTGTGTTCCCGGCGTTATACGGCCCCAACACATAGCATCGTACGCAGGCAGGGTAGGGCCGGGCTAGCTGCAGTACAGTACGGCAAACCGTCCGACCCAAATACCCAGGTAAAACCTCGAGGTACTGTACTGCAGCTAGGGCCGGGCTAGCGTGCCTGTATCGCCGATGAAGTCAGTCATGGTTGTCTCGGAGACTCTGGGTCATCAAACTTGGGTGTTGCATGGTGGAATACTTTAACTTCCGCCACCGTTAAAATAAAGTTTTGCTCGTCGGAAAAATGTTTTACTCTTCCCCAAAATATGTTTACTCTCGCTAGAAAGAGTTTGCTATGCATTATAGGTAATTGCGCCCTCACATGAAATATTTCTCCTCTCAGAAATAAATTTCGCTCTGAAGAAAAGTAAGTTTGACTTTTTCATCCTTCCGTTTTCGTTCTTTGTCAGTTCAGTTTTACCAAATTCTTCAACCACACTCATAAGTCGAAAATATATCTTGAAAGAATTAGTTTTGTTGTCTTCAGAAAATATTTTCTTCCAGTGAGAGAAAAGTAGTATTCACTGTATTTCACTTTGCTGCTCTGAGAAAATCTTTTTTTCCCTAAAGAAATTAATATTACTCTTGAAGAATAAACTTTTCTTTAAGAATTTAAGTTTTCTGCTTTTGAGAAAAAAATATTTTGTTCAAAGTTAAAGTTATATTTTAAAGTTAAGGGGTTAAAAGTTTTTAAAAACAGTTTACCCCAAAAATAAAGTTTCCCCGTTCAGAAATCAAAGTTTGCTGTGGAGAAATAAAATTTCCTACAAATATTAAATATATTGTCAAGAAATAGGAGTTTTTGTTCAAAAGTAAAAAAATTCCATGGCGTGTAGGGATTCTGTTGTCTTGAAAAAAATTTACTTTTGTTTTACAAAATAAAAAATACTTTTGAGAAATATATTTTTATTGTTAAAACTAAACCTACTTTCGAGAAGTTACAGTTATGATAAAGTGAAGATAAAGTTGCCCGTACAAAATTAAAAGTTTGCGGCGTTGGAGAAATAAAATCTCTTACAAATATTCGAGATATTGTCAAGAAAAATTAGAGTTTATATTCAAAAGTAATAGAGTTCCGTGGCGTGTAGGGGCCACCGTACATCTAAGTTGCTGATAATTTTATCTTGACAAGATGCAAGTTTTAGCATCCCCAAACTTCGACTTCTCATTCAATTTACTCTTGAATTTTAAACATAATAATTTTGGAACAGTTTTAACAAATAATCCCGAACTTAAATTGTAAATTAAAAATTGTTAAGAAATTGATAAAATTGAAAAAAGCCTTTAGCAAAAAATGTCTGAGAGAACAAATCAAGGGGAATTGTGGGTAGCCTCACTTACTGTGTGACGGGCCGTTGTCAACGGTGGCCGGGTATTACTTTGTCTGAGTCACTGAGCTTGCCATCGTAAGCTTGTGATATTTTGAAATCCTCAACAAGAATAAGAACTTACTATTGCGATCTTTTGTTTGCCTTCCCTTAGATATGTCCATATTCTAAATGACTCTAGTCATAATACTATGGCCGTCAGCCTGTGGTCCGGTCATAGACAGTAGTTTCTCTACTGTCTATCATGTGCACAGTACTTGAGGCTACCCACAATTCCCCTTGTGCTATTAGCGATGTATTTCTTGTATAGCACGGCCACGAGGGGTAATAGACGGGCGCTTTAGCACGAATAAAGACCAGGTTATAGATGTTTTATAACACACCACATGCTTATGTTGTATTATATTATGTAGTTTTTAATGTGTTTTTATATTTTGCATGGCAACAATCCATTGTGACAAGTTTACTCCACAGCGGTTTCAATTGTACTTGGTACAAATGTTTTTTTAAAAAATATTCTAAGCATACCTAGCGACATCCTTCGTTACACTTTAATATTTTTCGTCTATTAGCTATTCAAGTTCCTACGCTGTTGGAATGTTGGAAAATGTTGGAAAATCTCTTTTAGAAAGAGTGTCGTCGCTTACCCCGGACACACATCACGTTCTAGTCACCCGCCATTGTTGCAAAGCTGCAGATAGCACTATGGTCACGTGAAGGGGTACTTTTTTGCAAATTTGGTCAAAACTATTTCCCTAGGGAAATAGCTTGTCTAAAATACCCTCTGACGTTACTTTTGTCGACCAGGTGGGTCTAGACGTATCTCTTTTATTGTCACGTGACGTATTCTGTCGAATCACGACACAGAATGAGCATGTTGTGTATACAATTATGTCATGGAATGGTCCGGATCGCAACAAGTGTACCACACAGGACGGATAAGAAATCTGTAATAATCACCTTCTATGTCATCAACCAGAACTTTTATCCCAGTACGAGTAGATGAATTCTGTCGCTATGGAAACCGTGCACACTAAAATATTCAAAGGAATTTTGCAGAAATTACAACAACAAAAAAGTCATACTGAAGTAAAAAATATTGAAAAAGACATGTCCTGCGAAACGTTGAGTGGCGAAAACTATATTTTTTTCCCTTATAACCTGACTTTATCCCTTGAAGCGTCGAATCTATTCCCACAGTCCACAAGCAGCGAAGTTGTATTCGATATTATTTGAGCTGAGCTAAATAAGGTCGCCGGTCGTGCGCCGGTTTCGCACCCATACGGATCATTGCGGTCGTCCTACACCGGTGATGAAGTAGAAACCTTACGTTGAACTGGATAAATAGGGTCGATATCTGAATTGCATCGTCGGCACTAAAGTGACGTAAAAAGTAAAAAAATACCACGTTATTCGACGAAGGATGATACATTCCCTTCATCACATAAAGGTAGTTTGTTCCACGACAAAGGGAAACTTTTACTTTTTCTTAATCCTTGTTTTTTTCAATTACGAACAAAACACAGAGTTACAATTCACGTGTTCGTAAATGAGAAAAAAGAAACAAACAAAAAAACAAATATTTACCAATAGTTTGAATTTCAAATGAATCCATTCACATGGTTTACTCTTTGGAGAAAATACCATTCCTGACGTTCACTAGCCTACGCCTGTCTAGAGAATTTTAGTCTACTTCATAAGCTTCAAACGAGCCCCAAAGACTAGCAAAAAGAACTATTGTGAAGTTCGATGGTATGAATATCTGTCCCGAGGTTGATTGCGCCTGGGCAGTAAGTGCTATCGGTACAGGTGTTCAATGAACGCTATGGACAATCGGCGAGACGTATCTGATTTTCCCGCAAGAATTGTTTTAAAGCTGAAAGCATCGATCGATGTGCAGCGCTGTTTGACATTGCAAATTAATAGACCTGAAGGAGTACAAAAATGGCAAAATGAGACTCGTTACGAAGACAGTACTGAGCGGCAACAGCGATACCTTTGCCCAAGGTCAAGGTCAGCAAAATACTTCTCTGCTCTCGAACATGCCCTGCGTGGCAGGGCTGTTTATTGTAACGGCCTTACACTGCATCAGTTTAGTGGAGGATTTTCCAGCTAAAACAGCGGATTTTGAATCCAAGACTTGAGTGAATCTTATTTTCGAGCACAAAGACCTCATCTTGGCACACCATGTGCTGTTAAAAACGCACTTGCAATCTTATGTCTCGGTCAGAGGGAATCAATCTATGAACGAAGGTTCTAATTCAGAAAGGTCCTAAAAAGAAGGAACGAAAAAACAACAACAAAAAAACAATTACTACCACAAGAGAAGGTTGATAAAATTTTAAAAAGAGAAAAGTATAGGCCGTATATATTGTCACAACATATATGCTTTTGTAATAGACGCATTTCTCATCGAAATAAATTTAAAGTGAAAATTCACTCTGGAATGAAATAAACATGCACTTTTGAATACACTTGAGGTACCGAAGGTCAGCGGTGCATTCGATTGTTATGTATGACTGCCTAACATGTGATATTTTTTTGGAAAATTGCGGATACATGCCTGTAACGCAAAAAAGTCAAAATACATTCTCTCTTAGAGTACATCGTGTCATTAAATGTCTTCATTTGCTTAATTTCAACAGATTACTTTCACATGGCTACGGTGCAGTTTTCAAGTATAGTATCACTTATTTTACTCGCATTTGTCTGTATTACAAGACCAGGTATGTAGTATTCAAATCTCTTTATTTCAAATACATTACCATGTCCCTAAAACAATACAGGCTAGGTAGCTAGAAATGCATATATGGCTACATGACTCCCGAAAGAATCACTAAATCAGTCAGGTTACCCTTGAAATTACCTGCAGGGTTGCCTAGAGTGGACACGAAAACGGAAGAAAATCATATTTGATGAGCAAGTACAGTTTTAAGATTCTGAATTATAAGAACGCTGCTCGATATTACAATAAGGGGAGTTTCACAAGCGTACACTGTCTCAGCACTTAACATAATCCCATGGTATTTTTCTCTCCTTGACGTCATCGTATGCGAGAGTTTTCCGTGCAGCCGTAGAATTTCGAGCCGAAGGCAAGAAGCTATTCGGCTCCTCGAAAAAACGAGTATACGGTTACTTTCATTTAATGAGTAAAACGGCAGTACCATCACCTAGGAGATATGCAAATGATTAAGGGGTACTTTCATCCATAAATCCGATAAAATTGGAATTTTGATACACAGCAAGTTATCTCAACAAATCGGATTCGGTTACGTGAGCTTGTCAATCATTGCCTCGCTCTGTCCCAACGCCAAAGCAAGTCGACCAGAGGCGGACACTTTCACCGCCCTAAAGACAGGCAGCAGCACTATGCAGATTTTTCTCTGTTTTCGATATTTATTAAGTAAATACAACGATACGATACAAACATTCCGTATTCTAGGTGTCGGTAGCTTTGAAAAGATATCATAAGCGTACGATCTTCGTGAGCCCGAAAGGTTCTATTCGACGACACCCGGTCCAGGTTACGTCTTTGCATGCCTGAGGGCACAACGCTGCTGTCACTGGTCTTCGCATGTGTCAACTCATCAATCCTGATCCCGGCCGTCAATTTTACGCTTTACGGATATTGATGTTTGCAGTGACAAATATCGCTAAAGTAAATACCTTCAAAATCTTATCACTTAACGGAAATCCTCTTTTGTTGTCGACTGACGATAACACATCAACAGCACTGCAGAGTTCAGACGACAGGCTGCATCGATATCTCAACGCCGCGCCGTAGAGGTTCCGATTCTGATTGAGAATGTACACATTTTTAATGTGACAGAGGAAATTTATCATCGTTCATCGAAGGACCTGACGTTCAATCCTTCTGTATCGCTTTTCTGAACATCATTTGGTCATTTATTCAGTTGAACTTAGGTTAATGAGGTGCCTTTAGCAACATGAAATTTCGTCAGACATCCCTTCGGCGTGTTTCTTTATCTGATGATATCTTTATCCAGCTTTTCATAAAAATGTCATGAGAACGTTTACAGATCGATCTTAGCGCACGCAAGCGTCGGCCGGGTCGGTATTGTACAGGAATAATGTTCCGGTCAATTACGTACAACGGGGTAACACAGATTTATGTTTTGTCATTATTGACTTCAGATTGTGACATAATCAGTCGCAGACTTGTATTGTTCTTAGATGTCCGCCAGGAGACCTTTTAATATTGTTCGGGAAAATTATAATATATATATAAGAATCTAAAAAGCATAACATAATTTAAATAATTTCGAAGGCCTCGTTTGTCATTCACTACATTTTGATGGAAATGAATTCCCGAGCTCTCCTAAGAATAGATAAGATGTCCACAGAAAGATATGCGTATTTCCGTAGATCTACATTCGACTGTTACGTGGCGCACAACCATGCGGATTAGCCAAAATATAACCCGATAGTTTATGCCCAAATTTTTTATTAAAATGTGTAAATAATGTTTGTTCCAGTGAAGAGTTCGATTTCCTGGGCAGTTACACCAAAAGATGAATACGTCAGAGAAGGAAATACATTGACACTGAATTGTTCAGTTAATCATTCTGAGCACACATCACAATTTCTACTTCCTGGATGGACAAAACGTCCACTGAATGGTAAATCCATTGACGATAAATGGATAGCAATCAATGGTACTTCAGTCAATGATTGCTGTGACGTAACTGGGGATAAATCAAAGGGAGAAAGTAATCTGGTCATCAAGAGAGTTACTAAAGAGAGTAGTGGACAATGGATTTGTGCACATTATGCACTGAGATCTGCTACTGCAACCGTTACCGTGATTGGTAAGTTCATCCTCTACGTCTGATTGAAATTACTGGCAATATGGTAAATTTGCCACAGGGTATGATATATATACATATACATATACATATATAATCCCAGGGAATTTTTTTGACGTCATCGTACACTCGTGTTTTTCGCGGAGCCGCACAACTCGCCGAAATATTTATCACACGAACAGTCTCCGAACTCTACGTTAGATGAAATGTTACAAAATTATTTCGTAGGATAGCAGAGATATTCCATCGAGTAGAATTGTTGTGGGCTGGATTACATTCGTTCCCGTTTGCGCATAGCTAGCCGTAAACAGTCGGTTACTGCTGGTGATATGCAGACTACTTCAATTCATAAATGTGAGTCGGGTGTGAAGGCTTCCAATCAGGGAGCCGTTGTAAGTCACATGGGATGAAATTTTGATACAGAGCAAAGGAAACGTCTGTCAATCATTTTACTCCTTGGGTGGGCCGGTCGATTTGCAATTTGAAGAGCTCATCGCTCCGACCGTCCCTGTTTGTTACTGGCCTGTACAATGTTTTTGGAGTGTTGAAGCAGGTTCTTTGATGGCAGTCACGAGTCTCGAACACCAGCAGTAGAAGTTAAGCATATTAAACACTTAAGGTTTTATTGCGTAGAAAAACGAAAAACAGAACAATGGTATCCTGAACTCCCCAAAGTTGAGATCGACAGTGCCCGTCAGGCGGGAAAATTGTAGCCAAAACAACATGAGAAAATTGCTACAAAGATTACAGCGTCACTCTGATTGGTCCTAAAGTGACTACGTATTGTAACCTGATTTGTCCGTTTAACTCAATAATGATTGGTCCACTCCAGGATCCGCGTTTTGCATAAGGCTCGACGTGAATTGTCAATGCGCATATTGCATAGCGAATATAAAGAGTCACTCAGTCACGATACGATGATCGCGTAAATATTTTATTTTATTCGGCGCCTTATTGCTAAAAATTGTTGTTTGATCAATAAAAACTTTTCATTTTAAAGGTAATTTCGATAATTGACCATGACAAAGTAACGGTAGTTCTCTTTTTAGAAAATATGGTGGCCCTGAAAAGGGCCGATTATAGTATGGGTTAGATACTAGCCTACCGGCTAACTGGCTTTGGCTGTCCTTTCTGCTGCCATACATCACTGCCACACGACGACGTTTGCGTTGCGGAGGCAGAGGTGATGTTGCTACTCCGATATTCACTGCAACGTTTATCGTGCAATTATTATTAGTTGCAGTACCAAATATCCCATCGACTGCCGCTGTTGCCGCATGACGTTGCTGTTGACGTTGGATGTTAACGTTGCCATAGAAATAACCGGTCGCAGTTCTGCTTTGTTGGCGTCTTCTGGTCTGGCATTTGGTGCTCTTTCTAACGAAATGCAGGTTTGTTTTACATGAAAACGTGAAGATCGCGACAGAATCGGCTTCATTTGCTTTGTTTCCTTTGCCCAGGGTCTTCAATTGGGCATATTTTGCTCTCAAAGTTGAATTGCTAAATTATTTATGGCGGCTGATCGAAACTGTATAACCATTCTCACCGAGAAACGATCTATCCCAGCCTGGTAGGTCGTAAGCGAGTCTCAGAACCGTCTTTTCGACGGAAACCAGCGTAAAAGCTTTCGAGATAGCATGCGCAATCAAGGACATCTGATGGAATTTCGAATATAGGTCGTGTTTCTGAAGGACGCATAGTACGCATCCGCTTAATTAACTGATTTACGGCGTAATTTGTGGACTGCACCTTATTTTTCTTCCTCTGTTGGGTGATCAGCTCTTGCTTGTCGGTCTCCGAGAACTCGACGTAGCGCGATCGCGAAGGCTGAACGTTAGAGGAAACGGGCCAGGTATTTTCCTCCGTACCCCCAAAAAATCATATGTTTCAGTGGCTCCCAATTGCTCCGCTAGACGGAATAGCTCGCGAATTTTTTTGTCGAGTTCTTCTGAACGTTCGTTGGCCATTTTGCCGTGTTTTCTGCTCAGTTTTCGTAGCAACGAACATTAGACGCATTTTACTGACGGCAAACTACTGAGCAAGGCGTGGATGACAAAATTGTCCCCATGTTCCCGCTATTATCTGGCCCCATCGTTCGTCACTTACACTTACCTTCTGCAGTTTGTCAGGTTTATAGTATTTTACTTAATAGTGAACATATTGATATTTAACCAAGCATGTCAAATTTTAAGGCCATTCTGATCACAGCTTAACACAAACAAGTATCACTTCATTTTTCTAAATTTTGTTTACGGAAATCACGCTAAGGTCAATACTATAGGGGGTAATGCTTCGCAAGCTCAGCTAGCTGGGCCACTGTGAGACGAACGGTATACTATGCAGAAAAAAGTTCCTGTTGATGACGTACAAAAGGGATAATTCGGATTTTCCATCTGTCCTGTTCTACCTCACGCGGGTGGCGATTCGGGCCAGTTCATGTCATAAATCTACTTATATCTGTAAGCAAAATATTTTGATAGATATATCGCTCGTGAAATCTTATCAATGCAAGCCTCCAAAGCAATTCAAAACTAAAAAAACTTGTGTACCTAGAAAAGGATATGGAGCACCGACGACACATACAGATGTATAACGTGTACAATTGAGGCACTATTTCGACTGATTGAACCGGCGACTGTTCGTATTGAATAGTACTGTAGGAGCAAATTTAAATGACAAAATTTGGGATTTTCTTTTGCAATAGTTTATTTCATTTTAATACGTTTGACTATGATATGTATATTGCCAATAACAATTTATACTGCCAACCTTTGGTGTCTTGGTCTTATAGCACTGGTTTTGTAACAATTTCTTTTTCTCCGTCCGCGTTGCTGTGTCACGTATTTGTCCTTTGACAATCCGAGGCGAAGTTTTGTAACTATGCTGCGTCTATTATCTGATGCGTTTTATTGCCTAATTCGCCAAAGCAAGCAAGGGTAAATTACTAATCTGTGGACGCAGTCACCAGATTATCACTGGATTAACTTAATGAAAGTCAATAACAAACGCACCTGCAAGGTTCTTCTGTTATACCTTGCTTGTGCGTTCGTTGTTGACTTTGTCAAAGTTAATCCGGTGATAATCTGGTGACAGCGTCCACAGATTAGTAATTTACCCTTGCTTACTTTGGCGCATTAGGCAATCAAACACATCAGATAATAGACGCAACACAGTGACAAAACTTCGCGTAGGATTGTCAAAGGACAAATATATGGCACAGGGAAGGAAAAAAGAAATCGTTACAAAACCAGTGCTAACATAAGACAAAGATATCAAAGGCTGGCAGTATCAATCTTCATTGGCAATATATATCATAGTCAAACGTATTAAAATCAAATTAACAATAGCAAGGAGAAATTTACCTGTGCTGAGACCAAGACACCTCTATCCCCAACCCACTCCGGGGACTGACATATAGGCAATCCCCTATGGTTACAGGGGACAGTTTTTCAGGCTAATACTTTCCGGCCTTGAGTTTTTAAGCCGAAAGGAAGGTGCTCGTTCACACGCAGTCTAATGTCTACACAGTGCGCGGATTCGCATATTTTGGTGCAGAACATAACGTTAGTCGTAGTCATTTTCTGCATGTACCGGTTAATCAGTGGACTGTTTCTAAATCACGTCTTTCTGGCTACATAACGGGTCTCTTGTCAGCAGACATCCCTGGTCTAGGTGTCAAAAACCAGACGTCATACGAGACGTCGCTCACGCAAAAAGAACCAAAAGCGCCCTGCAAAGATTCCAATTCATACCGTACTTGGTTTTTCGATGTCATTAATACCACATTAAAGAGTCACATACTTCTATGCACAGATCCAAACGACCCTGTCTGTACTGCAGTCAATGGTATAGGCCAATATAATGAAGTCATCGAGAACACTGAGGTAACATTACGGTGTAGCCTAAAGACTGAAAATATCACGCCACCAGGCAGACTAGTGTGGTATAGAAACGGAGTTGAAATCGACAGTGGCAACAGTCCTCTCGATATCAGGACAACAATAACAAGAGATGATCATGGTGTTCCTTTCAGCTGCAAATTAGAACACAGTAGAAGTTCCTCCTCGATTTCTTGTTTAAATAGTATTACACTAGATGTCCAGTGTAAGTTCATTCCTAAAAAATATTACTGTATTTAAATAGCTTGAAATATTTAGTATGGAAACATGGGTGGAGCTTGCAATGTGGAGTAATGAAGAGGCCAAGGCTAGAATTTATACAGCTTCTTAAAGAACCTTAAAGTGCTGCAGCGTTTTTGCTAATTTTCTGACTGTGCGCTTTATTTTGTCAGTGCGTTTTGCTTATATCACCTATGTTTACAATAATGGTGTCATCATTTTTCACAGTATCATCATAACGTGCGGTCTTCCAAAGACAGAACGAGATACGTTCAATTTTATTTTTACTTTCCATCTAATTGTTCAATGCACATAGATATCACTAAGGTAAATCAAATGTGTAATTTCTCGAGTAGGACTATGTAATCCATATATGATAACATAATTATATAAACATCACTATCAGAATCGGGAATCAACATGCAACGACTTGCACTAAACTCTCTGCCGACTCAGTTTGTTAAATTTACCATATCTTATTTCGATTCCTCTCTTTATGTAAAACCGAAAATAAAAAGATATTCGCAATTTAGTTCGGTTACCCGCTTCTCTCTCATTTATATTGAGATCATTATGAAGAACTTTGCACATGCGATTCTTATAACATCCGTATCAAACAGTTGACGTTTATTTGTCAAGAAAAAAAAAATAAATAATAAAATACAGATCGACTTTGATAATGATGATGACGGTGTCGACGATGATGATGATGATGATGGTGACGATTGTTGTTGATGTTGTCGTCGCAGTTAATGGCGATAGATGTTTTTGCCTATGTTGTGTATTTGTATTTTGTTATTCAAACAGACCCTCCTAAGGTGATAACTCCGTCAAATGTATGTGTAAAGGAGGGAACAACACTGAGGATCAACTGTGAATATAAACCGGGTAACCCAACACAGACTGCTATTAAATGGAAAATTTCAGGTGGAGAATCGTTTACAAGGCACAACCCTCTAATAATCGACAAAGTACATTCAGTGGAACATAGCGGAGTCTATACATGTAAAGTGTACAACACATATTTCAATGGAGAGCAAGGAGAGAGTTTAAGTCACACAACTGTACGTGTTGAGTGTAAGTACATCTACTGAAACTGTTATTCGATTATAAGTAAAAGGTGTGTGTTGTGTTCAATCTGATATTTGCGATAAACAGTGACATATAAGGAATGACTCAGTGTTGTATTTTAGTTCTCGTCGGACGAAGTGCGGAAGGGACTTGTAGTTTTAGTGCAATTCAGCGATGCGTACCTGTTTCGATGTATCTGTCAATCTTTGTGGCGTCATTCCTAAGATATGCCTTGAACCATTGGTGAATGTCTCATCTTCAGATGACTTGCTGTTTCTTTATTGCATTTTTTGCGATTATCACTTCAGATGACCCCGAGGTAGAAACACTTCCAGTTCAACAAGTAAGACAAGGAGATGACACGTCATTGAACTGCAATGCACAGGGCGTTCCTGGTGTTGACAAGTTTCAGTGGATTACGCCAAGTGGTTATGTGGTGAATGGACGTACGCTTAGAATGGAGAAAGTACAAATATCAGATAACGGAATTTACAATTGCACAGCGAGAAACACTTTTTGTGATGAAATTGGTGGTTACGGACACGGTTGGAACTATACATACCTTGATGTACTATGTGAGTGTAAGAGAGAGGAGAGAGAGAGAGAGAGAGAGAGAGAGAGAGAGAGAGAGAGAGAGAGAGAGAGAGAGAGAGAGAGAGAGAGAGAGAGAGAGAGAGAGAGAGAGAGAGAGAGAGAGAGAAGACATAGGCAAAAACAGACCGACAGACTGACAGACAGACATGAAGGCGGCAGACATAGAGATAGACAGAAAGGTAAACAAACATTGAGTGAGAAGACGGAAAGAGGACATGGCACAGATTGACTAATAGAGAGTCATATAAGTGACAAATTTAAAACTGTACTTAGTATGATCGTTTTAAATTTGACAATTCTTTTGACTACCACTTTTCTGTATACGTTGAGGAAATGTTTTATTCTTTCCTATTTAATAATGTGCCTTACACATGCCAACAATATCAATATCAATAACTTTTTATTTCATTGATTCAATCAAAGTATAACATGTTGCCAATTTATCTGTTTCCACAGTATGTCGAATATGTTTTATTCATGCTATTTATAAGGTCATCATTGTTCGACGAAATTTACATGTTCAATTGCAATTTCATTCTTTATGTTTGGCCTAAATATTTATTTAATCGTTCTACAACTTGAACTTTCTTTCGTTTTAGAATATAACCTATCTGTAGTTGATTAATTACTATCCCCCCACCGATTTTTACAGATAGGCCCAAAGAGGTTTTTCTGACAGGAAACACAGTCCTGAAGACTGACCAGTCTCTGACGCTTACATGCAAAACGAGCCGAAGTAATCCAGATTCAACCATCACGTGGTATAAGAACGGTTCACCTTTAAAAGGAAATTCTAGTGTTATCAACATTATGACGATTACCGAGGAAAGTAGCGGACACAGTGGATTTATAACGAAAGAACTATTGCAATATAAAGTTACACCTTACGATAGTGCAGCAGAGATGCAATGTTCAGCAAAGAATTCGGGCTTCCGTAATGCAGAGGATGTGTTCTCAAGGGAAATTATTCTGTCAGTATTATGTAAGGACACAATTTATTGATAATGTACAATGAAACTATAAACGTTATGGACCTTGTTTATTGATCAGTTTTTAAGGTTTGTAATAAATTCTGGATTTCTATCTAAACGATGATGGTAAGCTAAAGGGTAAAAGATAATAATTTTGTAGAAAAAGTATATAATTTGTCTCAAAACACATAAAAAATAATGTTCTATTATTCATCATCAGTTCCGCCAAACCAACTAGAAAATTGTAGCACACAGCTTGTAAAGAAGACCCCTGGAAATGAATTGATAGTCAATTCATGGTTGACACTTCAGTGTACATCCTGTAGCAGTAATCCGCCCGCCGATATATCGTGGTACATGGATGGTATTGAAATCAAGTCACCGAATCAAGCAGAACACAGGCAAGGTCACTTCAATGGGACAGTGTCAGAGGAAAAACTGAAGATCAAATTATCCTACAAACATCACAACGTTTCGATATACTGTGTAGCTACCAGCCCGATTTTTTCAGGAGAAAGATATGAGTCACAGAAGATACAATTGGATGTTAAATGTGAGTGTACATTTGTAGCAATTGAAAATTTACGTAGAAGCACGTCGTTTGCTTAGCAATAACAAATTATATATAATCATTTATGATACGTTTATTTCTGAAGATGCACCTTTCCCCGCTGATGAGCGATATAACAGGAGAGCAGCAATCAACGTAGGTGAAAATGCTATTTTACAATGTCAGATGAATGGTAATCCACCCCCATCTGTACAATGGTTTAGCAGGCACGGAAATCCATTACCAGCTCATGGTAAGAGACGGTATATCAAAGAAGACCAAAAGGAAACGATTCAAGAGAGCACGCTGTACATTGAAGACGTTGACAACAGTGATTATGGGAAATATTATTGCAGAGGTAGAAATAAACATGGAGATGTCGAGATTGTCATTGTTCTCTCAGGAAAATGTAAGTTTTTTAAAAGTATATTTTTCACATAGACTAGTAATTCAAGTTTACCACTCACTATGTTTCGTATTATAGTCATATTTGTGTGCTTGCATCATCTTTAATATCGCATCAGCGTATAGCATAAAGGCCAGTCCTTTGCTGATTCATATTATCGTTAGGCGCCGTAAAATCGTAAAATAAATCCTTTGTTTGCCCTCCGCGTGCGGGTAGGTGTTTGGACGAAATCTGAAAAACAAACACAGATTGTATGGTCGAAAATACGGCGCGTTGTGTCCTTTCTTTGTTCGCAATGTCGCAGCAATTTACTTAAATTTCGCAAAAAACGCAAATGGCGCACGATCGTTTTACCTATCGTAAAGGGCTACATCAACCGCTGTACGTAAAGTGTACATGTGCATATCTTGTTTTAGCGGACTGCAGTGTACCGTAAGTGAAGATCATCGCCCATTTCACACGTTGATTTCCCCCCTCAAAGTTTTTAAGTCGGCGGAAGTGCGTGAAATTGTTTTGGTCTCCATACAAGACGGATCGAAAACAATTCTTGACTGGTTTAGCTTCGAATAAGGAACGAAATTAAATTTCCATCAGCTTTTCCCGATCCGTGATTGATCACGATATTGGATCTGCTCCGGGCAAGCAGGTACCGCCGGTGAAATGTTCGTTGTTAAATGCTCCAAATAGTTCGTACGCGGTTGAGTTGTTCTTACTTTGAACATGTTTTTCTGCTTAAAAACGATTTGGTCATTTTATAAGTCCGGATTAGAATTCAGTTTTCAAAAATAGCAATGACCATTCGGCATTGCTGTGTTGACAAACAGAATATTTAGCATTTTAGTATGTAATAGCGCTGATCACTGAACGTCGTTTTTCTGTCATTAATATGCAAAAAAAAAATATTTGTCCGCATTTTCGGCAAAAACGATGACAATAAAACCTGATAGTGTTGTAATGCATACAAAAAGTCACACTAATTCATATGAATTTATGGCTCAGACTACAAGCTGCAACATCGACCGCTCATGCAATAACAAAATTTGTCGGAATTTCAGGCAGCGGTGTGTGAAGTCGCGCGTGCAGCTATATTTAGTAACAAACCTGACATCGAGATCAGCGCTATTGGAATTCGGCTAAAAGAGTAGTTGATAAACAAAATTCAGAATAGATAGTCTTTACAGTTACTGTAAGCTAATGGAGCATTTAACTCAAGAGAAAAAGTGCTCAGGACTAGTGTTTATTTGACACTTAAAAAGAAAGATTTGTACTCAAGGCTGTTATGATTTGTTCAGCTACCCACTCTTCTTACTGCAAAAATTGTAATTGTATTGAAGAGATAGTAGTTTCACCTTTTAACAAGATGTTTAGCATTTGTTTCCTGAGTAACAACTACATACTTTGTTATACTCAGTAACTTTTGCAGTTTAATATTTGGAATTTTCAGGTTTTGCAAGAACACCTTTTTGTTCTGAGCTAACCCCAACATGTTAAAATTCTTAGTGTACAGTTGTCAAAACAACTGTTACTACTCGTGTTTTCTCGTATTATCTTATTACATCGTCTTGGCCTGCTTTTACTTATGGACTCATCTTAGCTTGCTGAGAGGTACTGGTAATCTTCAATTGACTACACGAGATGTTCAGAGTTGGTTGGTACTACATAGACTTTATTTCTCGGTAGACAATCTTTACAGGTGCCGTCGCCCAAGATACGGTTCTAAATGCCCTGTGTTACTCTTTGGTCGTTCTGTCCTCCTGCCCTGTTTTTTGTTGTATTTTTCTTTCTTGTCCTTTGTATTCCCTTTCCCGTATTATTTTAAAATGGGATTTTAAACGTTATGTTTAAGGCTTGGTTTTGATCATAAGATAGATAAGAATTAAGATAAAAATATACGTCCAATTGTAAACATCAATTCAAGTGTCGATCTTAAATTTACATGTCATAATTAATATACAAATGTCACTTAGGTTGCAAAATTGAACCATTTACGTGAAATTCTTATGTTCTTTGATTAAGAGTTGATTCAAATATATTTTGTTTTCTTGAAAACTTTGTAAACATCTTCGTAATACGTAATTTGAATCTTTTTACATTTGTCACAAATATGCTTTGTATTAATTATTGAGATCTTGTTATTTTAATTAATAGTTTTACTTGTGCCTATGATCACCTTGTGCATAAATCTACGCCAGAGACAAACCATAAATCTTCAGGTGATCACTATCACACTGTACGTGTTGTACATTATATACGGTATAATGTTTATTGCCATTGTTTATTATGGAATTTTTTGTTCAGACTCACAGTCACCTAACTCTAAGTATGCTTGTTGTACTTATACAAATATAACCTTTGTTTCCAAGCATTGCTTTCAACGTGCTTAATGAAGAGCATAAGAAACACTGCATTGTAAATGTAACAGATGATTTTCATACTTGTTACCCATAAACCGATGGGCAAGTTAAAGTTTATGCGAATGATCTATGCTGTGTTTTTTTTCTGGTTTTTTTTTGTTTTTTTTTGATGGCTGGCTGGTAGGTTTTTTAAAATTCAAAGGACGGTAAAAAGGAATTTTCTTTACATGGCCTTACGTTATTTTACATTCCAGCTGCTCCAGATGCAGCCTCAGATATCGAAATCATAACATCATACATCACTACCGTGCGCTGGACACCAGGTTTCAACGGTGGCAAGGATCAGAAATTCTACGTTGAGTATGTGAAATTGCCTGAAGGGGTAAAGAAAACGACAGAACTGATCAATGATAATGAACTTGGAGAAATCTCTGTCAACATTAGTGGCTTGGTTGTAGGGTCAAGTTACAAAATAACAGTTGTAAGCAAAAACGATTATGGAGAAAACAGAACGCAAACGTTTACTATAATGGCAGAAGGTAAACATCATAGTTACATTGTGATCATTAACGTGAAGCAGTGGCATTATATTTCTATTTTAATCTGTCAATATTATGGCCCCATTTTACTTTTCAGACGTCCTGCCATACCTGCGGCATTGTACAAACAAAATCGAGGTGATATTTGCCAAATACTTTCACTAGTATTTGTTTCAGAGGTAGAAAAATATGTTTTAATTTAATTTCCTAGGAGTTTGTTTTAGAAAAACATTAGTCCTACGATCGACTAGAATGATATATTGGCTATTGACTTATAAATTTGAAATAAATTGGTTGATATTTCGGTAAGACTTCAGGACTGAACATTTAAGCATTTAATGGTCCAGTGGTTAAGAAATGAAGGGGTCATCTTAAAGTTGGAAATCCCAGAGATAAGAGATCGCTTTTTGTTTCTTTGTCTCTTTTCAAAGAGCACTGGCACGATTTTGAAAAAAAAACCGGCGAGTTTTGAAACAACTAAAAAACTTGTTTTGGTGCTCAGAAATAATCCTAAAAAATAAATGACACACTCACTATATTTTCATTCTCTGAATCTGTACAAAATAATCGAAATAAAAATACACAAATACACATATTAATCTCATCAAAATTTTGTCTCGGTAAGAACTAGTATATGAAGGTCTGTTTTGTCTTACCTTTTACCAGCAGAGCGATAATTGCTGATTTCAAAATGTTTTGACTCTTAAGGTAGATATGATTATTCTGGATTCAATTTTTTTTTATACGAACAGAATACTTGTTAATTGATGAATACTGGTAGACCCATTAAGATTCAAGTACTGGATTCCCAGTGCCGGGTGGTGATGGATACTCCTGTGAACCTTACTGTGTGTTGTAATTCTCCATCAAAATTTATTCTGTAGGAGCTCTCTGGATACGCAACATTTCACATGGTGGGCCTGTGAGCCATTTATCGGGAAATATTTGAAACTATTCAGACAATAATTCGTACGAAATTTCCGATGAGTGTCCCAGTAAAACCCCTATCAAATATATTCGCCTAAACGTAGTATTTTAAGTTTAATTTCTTTTCATGAGGGAAAATGCCAAGAGGATTTGACCGGTTAAGAAGGGCTTGACTACGCAGTTTCTGCGTAGTGAAGCGTCATTACGTATTCATGGTGACCCCTGGCCAGCTGTCAATATCTTTGGGGGCTTTTGTCTTTTGGCCTGCTTTGCATATGCGTCGTTGGACACGACCTGCCAATCACCCAGGTAGTCAATTAAACTATTAATTGACTGTTTACCGACCCAATTAACACTATCCAGCAGTATCAGTCATATTTTAATCGCGTGGCCCGGGTGGGCACAACGTAGGAACGCGTGTATTTCTATTTATGTGTACGTTTAACTTGTGGTGTTGTTTGTACCATCGTGCGTTTGAAGTCCTTGTTTCACCTACAGTATTACCTTCAAGGTGACAGGCTTACTATTAATGTTCAGTATCATTGCACCGAGTTCTACCCACGGTGAAAACCACCTGTTTTGCCTACTAATTACTGCCCGTCGCTGCCCGTCCTGAATGTAGCCTATCATAGCTACAGTAATCAGTCAATATATAATACCCCGCGCCTTATACTTTTTATATAAACTTGTAAAATCATAGTCCGAGCCGTAAAATTGTTGACTTTCGATCCGATATACAGGTTGATCGTTGAATCGCACCGGCGCATCCATGTTTACTTGCCCCATAAGCTTACTACTCTGCAAAGGGTGGGTAGATGGAATTCCAGGGCCAAAAATGAACACCGGGGCGAAACTTTTTGTGAATCCATGTGAAAACATAAATCATTTATCAGTTTTGATATATACTCCTTAATTGTAAGTTTGATCAAAATCGAGACCACATTCAAGGGCTATGCAGACTGTCAATGTACGCACACACAGGCAACCACCGGTGAATATCAGCGTCAGCGGCATAACTATCGGGTCGTAAATCGATCGGCGGTTTGGGGGCCCTTGACTATGATTTTATAAGTTTATATCACAAGTAAATGTTGTGGAATATTAAGATATCGACCTATTACTGTATTGAAAAGGCCAATTTCGTGACGGGCAGTGCTAGAAGAATGACGGGCAGGGACGGCAGTAATTAGTAGGACCGTTTCTTTGAATACTGTTCGATATTAAGTGACGGTCAAACTTTTGGGTGGTGCGCGTGACCGGCGGCACTGACACAAACTGGGTTGACAAGCAGATAATTCAGGTTTTTGTTCAGTGTTGTTACCATTTGTCCATGGTGGAAAACATTGACGGAAAACCAGAGAAAACGGTCCCGCTCCGAGAACAGCCCCGAGACGGGGACGGCCACACTTGTGGTGTTGTTTGTACCATTGTGCGTTTGAAGCCCTCGTGTTATCGGGTACCAGTCAACTTGCACTTTTTCCAACCCGCCCAGAACCAACTCGCCCGATTCCAACTCGCCCGATACCAACTCGCCCGATTCCAACTCGCCCGATGCAAACTCGATCACCCGATACTATTTTGCAATTTTATGAGTACCTGGTACGTATAAAACGTTTTATTTCTAACAACAATTATTTCTAACATTGAGAACCACAGGTGCGGCTTGAAATATGTGCCAATACGGAAAACTTTTTATTTGCGAATTTCACGTTTTGCAAATCTCTTGAAAGAATAAATTTCGTTCGGCTTCTTTACGTATAGGGATAGTTACTGCGTACTGGCTCACTTCTTTAGGAACAGCAGGACCGTCTTTCACGAGTTACTGGCCTGGCATGACATGACAATAGCTGGCCTCGGGCCATCGGGTTAGCGTACGTAGAATCTACAACACCCTATCTCAAAACAACGGGCGAGTTGGCATCGGGCGAGTTGGAATCGGACGAGGTGGTATCGGGCGAGTTGGTTCTTGGCGGGTTGGAAAAAGTGCGAGTTGACTGTAATTCGTGTTATCTACAGTATTGCCTTCAAGGTGACAGGCTTACTATAAATGTTCAGTGATCAGGGCACTGAGTGTGTTACATTTCATGATGTAAATCACGCAATGTTTTTTATATATATATATATATCGCAAGGATTAATTTTCGCTTTCTTTTGCCCTCGCGAAGTTTGCGAAAATTTCTCGTTCTGAAAAAATTTCCGGCCACAGTATCATTGAACCCACTCATTTTTTTCTGGGTGACCTGTGACCAAATGTACGTAATAGTGAAGTCGATCATACGGGGAAATAAAGGAGTATTAAAAGCAAAGTTCTATTCGTCTATGTCCGTTCATTGTCAAAAGTCAAGGCAAAATGGTGATCCTGAATGATTTCATGGCCATTGGGAAGGTACTCCTCCCCCTATACCACTGGCGATCCCGCCCTCAAGGCACTACGTCATTCGACCAAGCATTGTTATTGTAATTTCCTGCATAAAATTAACAGCGAGGTCAACCGGTCAAATCGTCTTGGCATTTCCTTGCATGTTTTATTTTAATATTTAAATTTTACAATTTATGCGTTTGCAATTTTTGTTGTCAATTTATTACGTGGTTGCTTTTCCTCTTAATTCTAGGAACACGTAGCCCTACTGCACAGCAGTTTGAATGGCGTGTTTATATCATAATTATTGGAATCTTTATCGTTTTTGTTGTACTTGTCACACTGGCAGTGCACGTCATCAGAAATAAAAGGAGAAAGAGGAAAGGTAATTAAACATATTTGTGGTTTGATATAACTTCTAGATGTATTTATTAAAAAGTAGCTACCGGCCAGTAGCTTAGATTTAACCCTATTCTAGGTAATTCTCCTGATAGCTCTTTATTAATGCAAAATTTAACAAATCATGCCCCCTTGTTATTTGTGAGTCATCAGTTTGTCAGGTATCCTTGAAGAATCTTTAAATTTTGAACACGATTGGAACTAAATTGGGTAATTTTTGATGACAGTTAAATAAGGAAAGCATTATTAGTAGGGCGGATAAATGAGAAAATATTTCAAATTGTGATGCAAGCAGGAAAATTGGCATGTAGGCATATTTTAGGTCCCTTGTTAAGAAAAAAAAAAGCTAGGCACGCAAAAGTCCAAAATAGCGGTCATTTTTCAAGATAGCCGCCAAACTGACTCCCAGTAAAATGAAACCATTGATGATTTGGGAGACTATCGGATGAATTTCACAATTTTGGTGGCTATAGCCCTAGTTTCGACTATGTTGAGTCTACTTCTAATGATTATTTTTTGATATTGTCAACTATTAAATCACAAAATTGCTCTGCCAGTGAATTACAGTGAATTCGAAAATGGCCAACATACGGCCACCATCTTTAATGGATAAAATCAAGAAATATGCCTGAAGACATGCTAAAACAACCCAGGCACATTAAAACGTACAATTATTTGCTTGGCAGCGATATTGGAAAATGGCCACAATACGGACTTCATCTTGGATTTTCTGGTGGCTACCGTTGTTTTGTTACTACGTGATACTGATTGTCCTGCAAAGTTTTATGCTTTTATTACAAAATGAAATATTTTGCCAAAATACCACACTTATCTGCTTTAGGTATTAAATCGACTTTTTACGCCTTAAATTAGACACAATGATAGAATAGTCTGAAAAGGGAAATGTTGTCGATATCAAACAAAACAACAAAAACAAGCCGGTTATTGGATATCCTTTTAATCGTATTCATTTATATCGGAAAGTTTGGTGTATTTTACTTTTTCGCCGATTTGCGGCATAATAAACTATAAATGCAGACAGGGCACATTCGAAAAGGCCCCCACAGACTGAACTGTAAATCGGTCGAAAAACTTCATTTTAATTGAGGCAAGGTAAAAAAAACTGAGACTAGTACCAGTATTTCAGTGACGAGGAAAGTGTAGAAAATTGCTTATCAATCTCTCGATTCACTCTTCATCGGGTATTGTGCCTTCGCTACTACACAGTCTTTGCAATGTCACTGACAATACCAAAAAGACACATTACAATGTTCTTAGGATCACAAACATATACCTTCCTTTTCCTCTTGGTTCTGAAATTAAGGAAGAAATAGATCGAACATAAAAAAATCGAAATCTTGAATGGGAAACTTTCTTGTTATCATTTGTATAATAGCCAAACATACCACACAAGAACATATCCATTTAAGGACCGTTATGAATCACATCATTTCCCTTGTCCAGCACAGTTGCTTCAAGAGGCGTGAGATGTGCTAGAGGGACTAATTACAACAGTTTTAATAACGAATTCAAAATAAAACATGATTTGAACTAAATTGGAATTATTGTATTAGCACAATTTCTCAACAATTTCAGAAATTTATTGAATATTACACTACACGTTTTTACCATCTTTAGAATTGTATTAAAAATTTGCGTTGCTGTGAAAATGTTACGAATAAGGAACGTTGTATGGCAGTATCTAATGCAAATGGTTGAAAACATAAGAACAACGTTTATAATTGATTCCGTCTATCTTTCAGGGCAAATAACATCTAGCCATATTTATGAAAGCATAAACGATGGTAGGTTTTTGGGTAAAAATTCTCTCTCTCTCTCTCTCTCTCTCTCTCTCTCTCTCTCTCTCTCTCTCTCTCTCTCTCTCTCTCTCTCTCTCTCTCTCTCTCTCTCGTTCTGGATAGGCAGCCACAATAGTTTGTGAATACTATGCTTTTTGTAGACTGTTTCATGAGAAGATGTACTCTTCACATAATAATCGTTGTTCTATGGTTCCCGATGTTTAGCTACAGCCATTGTTTATTTGTAGATTATATGTTTATTATTACTACTGTTATGAAGACATGCACCTGACAGACGATGTTAGTAAATTTCAATTCCGATTAAAACTACCAACATGGGTTTTCTTAAAACCTGGTATAACAGAAAATGATAGTAAAGCATTCGTTTTCATTTTGTCATTCCTGATGTCTGCTTTACATTCATGCTCACATCAATATATCTTATGATTATATCCAAAGTGCGCCATTGCCATAGTTCATCAGAAAGTCCTAATGACACTACGCAGGAACCCGGCAACTTTGAGAGTATTCCTCTGAGAAATAGTGTTAATGGAGAGGAAGAGAGCGATAGTACATCTTACGATGATCAAGTGAGATATTTAATAGTCTATTGTAGGCTTCATGTAAGATACACATGTGATACCGTACGTTTTATTTTATGCGTATGGCAAATTGGGTTTTTAATGCTGAATGTTTTAAAGTATCTCCAATGTGTTGCACAACAATGTAACCCCTATCAAAGACAAATGTCTTTTTTTTCTTTATAATTTAAACTGATTCGATAACTTGTAAATATCTGTTAAAATCTGCTACATATCCACATCAGATTGCAAAGCTACATATGCATTGTGTAAATAGGCCAGTGCTCTCTATGCATTACATTTTAGACAACTGATCCTTACACTGACCTTGGAGAAATGAAGATGTCGCAAACGTACATAAAACCAGGACATTTTGTAAATAGTCTGGCAATCTCTTTGCATTACATTTTAGACATCCCAGTCGTATACAGATGTCGATGTTATAAGGAAATCGCAAACTTATATGAAACCTGGAAATTTCATATTTGAATTTCCTCGCGACCGCCTGTATATTACAGAAACGCTATGGACTAGCAGATTCTACCAAATTATGAAGGGCATAGCTTGGTTTATAGATGGTAAAGATGGTCCAAGTGATGTTGCAATAAAAATTGAAATAGGTAAGAAATGCTTAAAGGTACAGTAGATTTTGGTTTAGTACATTTAGTGTTCGAAAATTGTTCATAAATGTTCTCATACCAATAGCTATTCGAAAACCTTTTTTACATTAAATATTTTTTTTTATAAATACAGCAATTATCTTGAAGTGACGGATATTTACCGTATAAGAAAAAAGGCACTAAAATTAAGTTAAACATTTATGCATAAAACACTCACTTCTGTAAGGTTAAGAGTATGAATAATCCTAATTGTTGGTATACAGAAACTACCAAATGTTGAGATAGAAATCAACATTAATATATTGCTTTAGTGGAGCCGTTGATTCACACTGGCTGCGGTATTGGTAAGTGTATGTCCCTTAGCAATGACCTACTTCGAAGACATAGCAGGTGCCATAGCCTCATTTTTTATGAAACATTTATAACATCCTAACGTATAATATACTCTAACTATCCAATAATTCCTATTATTATACATCTACAATCGAGAACATTCGTATTTAGCGTGCGCTAAAAAGCCGTACGGAACGCCCGTTGCGTAACACGCACGGTTTCAAGGCGCACAATCTCCTGCGGTTGTATTTGCGCGTTTACTGTTGAACGGGCCGGTTCCAAGGGACCCATCGGACGAGTGCCAGAACATGTGTCTAGCGCGCTCTGTATGTACGTACGTGTGTAATGCACACACTTCAAAACTTGCAGAAGCGCGTCCGAGATAGCATTCCACACTGGCGTGATCAAATCGGAATAAATATTGTTGACATTGCACGAAAACGGTCACTACTCTGATAATTTGATGCCGCAGCCACGAATGTAAGATGTATAATATTAAGGTTATCACGAAAATACTGCAAATGATGCACGAGGACATTGGCGCCGCGCATCGCCCGACGCGAATACGCTGCGCCAATGTCCTCGTGCATCCTTTGCGGTATTTTCGTAATAACCTCATAGTATCGATTTGTTTACACAGAGTCAACAGATCACGGGCATCGGAGCAATATATTACAGGAAATAAAACTGATGAAGAAAATTCACAGCGACGAAAATGTGATAAAATTGTTGGGCTACTGCACTGAAGACGGTAAGAATGGTTGATTACATCTTCAGACATAGAGACAAAAATTGATTAGGCCACGGCCGGAGTAAACGATGTTGGCACAAGATGATTCCACTTTTCTGTTTTATATTTGAATAGCTTACTTCTTCAAAACATACCTCTACGTCATATTTCACTATGTTGGCCAAAATACCCAATGTAAGGCAAAGTGTATTGTTTTGAATTACGTAGGTCCAATTGTTCTTATCATGGAGTATGCACCATGTGGCGATTTGAAGAGTTACCTGAATGAGAATGGTAAGCTTTTTACGCCTGGTAAGCACGAGTCTACACGGAGACAACTGATGGCATTTGCTACAGACGTCGCTAGTGGGATGAGGTATCTACAAACAAATAAGGTAATGTTACCATGGAACAGTAGCGCACATACTGTGAAACTCGACCTTAACACCTTAAACATTGAATGAGAGATTCATGGCTACGAATTGGCAATGTCATGTACACTGCATCCTTGTATCTACAAAATGAAAAAGGAGCAGAATTTAAAGTGCAAAGGCGGACTGCTTTTTTCGCTGAAAATCTATAATTGTCGACCAACATTTACTGACGCAAGATTATTTTAGTGATAGCGGAATTCGAAACTAAGGGCCATTGCTGACTTGAAAAATGAGCAAGTTTTCTTTTTATACTATGAAAGATTGTTCATCGGTACCTGGCAGCCAAACATGTGTTGGTAAGTGAAGGAGGTATCTGCAAGATATCAAATTTCAGTTACGCTGGTGGTGTGATGAGTGACGAACGTTTTTTGAAACAGAAATGGTGAGTATTTATTGATTTATTTATCTATTTATTTATTTATTTATAATGTCATTTATTTACTCTTAAAATAATAAGTTTCATTTTTCTACTTATTCATTTTACGTTTATTTATTTAGATAGCGCACAAGTATTATCAACTTGCTGTGCCATTTATTATATTTTTTAATCATTTAATAGTTTGTTTGAATTTCTTGATATATTATTGCCTTCGCTATATTTTTTAAATGATAGAGTGTTTCAGAATCGCTGATAAGGAAATGTACCATTGTACATCTGCAGAAATTCAGCATTGTTACGTGATAGAAAACGAAAAAAAAGGTGAACTGAGCAATTTGCTTTTGAAACGAAATTTATTACGAAAAAAATAAAACTAATCTCTACGTCAAGGGATAGAATACAAACTTTATGAGTGTAAAGGCTACTTATCTCAACCGGGATGGTAAATCTCCGAATCTTGAGTCGGACGATGAGACAGAGTAAGCAGTCCTTTGGCTTGATTGCAGGCTTGAGGTTGCACAAAGCCCACAGTATAAGTCCAACATTGCTGTGAAAGTCTTGAAAAGTCTTGAAATTAAAAATGCTGGAGTTTCCAAAGTCTTGAAGTAACACGCAAGAGACATGATCTCAAAAGTCTGACTGCAAACCTGCTGTCCGGTATTTATGCTCATGGTAATGTAAGAGAATATAGGAACAATCTAGAACTTCTATTGATATGTGCGCACTCAAGTTACTGTATGCATAGTACAAACCTATATTGTAGGAGAAAACATGCGACAAATAGTCTACATACGATATACGATATTATACCTAGAGACAAGAAATAAACTATGAGTACAGGGCTACGCTGATTTATTTCATTTCTCAATCTTCTTTATAGAAAATACCATACCAGTGGATGGCGCCTGAATCGTTGATGAATAAAACGTTCACATTTAAGACAGATGTATGGTCTTTTGGCGTGGTCCTTTGGGAGATATTCTCTGCAGGTAATAAACGATTGTAGGAATTACGTTCTACCGTTCTTAATATGAAATTGTTTCATGCGCTTGTTTTGTAAAAGAGAACCCGATCCGATATAGGATATATCATTGGCAGTTTTGTTTTTGCAAAGGCTAATGTAACACTAGTATTTGTAAGATAATCTGCCAACCTTACAGAATAGTTTGCCGGTGAACGTGTATTTCGCTTTTGATTTTGTGAGAAATTTTTCATGTCCGTAACAGTAATGAGGGTTGCAGATCAGAGTAAAGAAGAGATTTACAGCACCAAAAATACGTGACAATGGTAAGCATGTCTACGCCACATTGCAATTGTAAAATTAGGCAATGTCGGGTTTCATTGGGACTGCAGCTCGTTATATAAGAGATCGTAGGTGACACATCAGTAATAAAATAAACCCAATAGCAGTCTTATTATACAACCTTTGACGGTTTCTCGAACTGACTGAATAGGGGGAACTTCCATCTAATGTATGTCAAAGGTTTATTTTTCAAATAATTGTCATAAAAAATACTTAGACAGGTTTTCCGAAACTTGTGAGTCCCATACATTTGCCATTTTCGCTTATCCATAAACAACTTATTCGATACACGTGAGAGAGATACCTATGACCCAGTTGAAGGTGTCTAAAGCAATCTTATCAAAAACGACTAGGTGATGGTAATCACAACCTCACCTGAAACACCCTTGCTATTGCAAGAGCGATCATGCATACTTCTTCTTATTCTTTTTTGTTGTAGGTCAACAGCCTTACAAAAATACACCAAAAAGTGATCTCCTAGAATTGCTAGAGAAAGGAAATCGTATGGTCAGCCCGGATTGCTGTGAAGGCAGCATGTAAGAAAATGAAAGTCAATCATATTTTTAGTTCACTTTGTGTGTTTCTTCATGATAAATATGTTTTTCTATTGAAATTAACATTATGCACATTACTTATATAGGTATGAAATGATGTTGTCGTGTTGGAAATGGAGTCCAAGCTTACGCCCGTCTGTCCATCTATCCTCCAAGGCTTGAAAAACATAAGTGGGAATTGTAAGTTGTAGCAACTTTACTCAATATTATTCTGATCCTGTCGTGTAGATGAATACAATCCAAAAACGTACTTGTCGACAAAAACTTTGATATTGTACAAAATCTATCAGTACGACAACGACGACGATGGTGATAATAATCATGATGATATATAATGATAGTTGTTGTCATTTTTGCTGTTTCTGTTCTTGCCATTTTTACTTTTGTTACGTGGTAACTTCATTATCTGACTGTAAAATTAAAACTACTTACCTGACAGTGATATCAGGAATGTTTTACTTGCAGGAATACTCGTATCACAAGGACGCCAAGATAAAAACATCAGCAAGCATTTAACGACAAAAGGTTTTCAATACTAAGCGCTTTTAGCAGCTCACTTGTCAAATTCTGTTAGTTTGTACGTTTATCTATATACTTCCATTATGTTTAGTCTCAAACCAGTTTGGCGACTCAATGAATACAGCAAAGTGTCACAGACAACGGTTAAACAAGACAATATAATAAAGGTGTTTTTCCGCCAAAATTGCTATATTATTTCACTCCGGTCGAGTTTTCTGATTATGTTCGTACGAATTTGTTAGATTCATAACCACACAATAGTGTATGTAGACATTTTTAGACATCTAAATTGCAGCAGAGATTGAAAAAGTTATTGTACTTTTTCGTTATTTTTTCCTATCGTAGGCACTGGATCACTATCGATATCTTACTTAAAAACATCACTCCTGGATTAGATTATAGATAAAGACGTGTTTTTCAAGGAATAAGAATAGTGCAATTTCGGTCACGCTAAAGAAAATCTTTCTCGTACTTTCTACAGCCACGCTCGATTCTGATAATCGATACGAAAAGTTTGGTTTGCAGTGCTGATATATTTTCCTAATACCAAACCTGAGAGATGGTTTGAAAAGATTTGTGTAGACATTAGTAAATAAAAGGTAACAGTGAAAGTGACCTGTGTTTGATAGATATTTATTCAAATCCAGGTGATTAAAAACCGACGCTTTTCGAGCATTTTGTTAGTTCCCAATCTGCTAGCATTATTATTGTAATTATTCAAATGAAATGAATTAAAATATTATGTGTTTTTAATAAACAAATTGTGAAAAAAAACCACTGCATTGCTGAAAATAGATATACTAGGAACTGGTTTCAGTATAACTTGCAAACAGAGCAAAGAAAACAAGTTGTTTTGTTGATAGGTGGACGTGTTTTTCATATTTTTCATCTTTTCTTCGTTAAGATGATTGTGTCACGAGCAAAATGAACAAGCATCAACATTTTTCGCTGTATGACGGTTACTTACGTCTTTGAGGTAAATAGCACATTTAATGTATGATGTAGGAGCTCAAGAGTAAATATTCCATTTCTAATGTCAGCCAATATCCCTTTGCTTAGGTATAGACAGCTGGGAAACAAAAAGTTGCAATAATATTTGAATAATTAGCATTGGTATTATGATATAGTCAATATTCTGTGGCAACGACACACTCTGAATTGTTTAGAAAAGTATTTCAGTAGACAAACAGTTACTTTTGTATTTCTGGAACATGAATATAAAATACAAAACACTAAACGATGGTAAAAAAGACCCGTATTTGAATCTTTACTTGAAGAGGTAATGACACGTCTACTTGCTGTAGCTGAGTTGTCATGCCAACAATTACAAGATGTTGACAGAAAGTATGTTTTCGTAATATTCATATTGCACCAGACCGGATACATGTTTGATATACAATGAGTTGCTTTTCTTATAAGACAAAAATCATTAGTTTAATATAATACATGTATAAATAACATGCATTATGTAAGCACGATAATCAGTCAATTGATTTCATAAAAGGTAAAAATAAACTTTCAAATATAAGCCACACAAACCAATAGTGTCTGTCGTATTTTAGTGGCATAGGTACAACATTTTACGGTAAAGTATTCCATCTAGTTATTAAACCTCACTGCAGTTATTATTATTATGTCACGTGTCAGCAAACACATGCGATGTAGCCTTTTTTCTCCGGTCGAAGGTTATTGTCAGAACACGTCACATCCAAACACGGTCGTCTTGTAATCTGACAGAGACAACAAAAAGCATTTCTCCACTATCGCTTCAGTGACGGCAACGCATTTGGAGTCCGTCTGCCGATGTAAGTGATGAAAAATGTCTATATTTGGTTGAAATTTGTTCCATTCCGGCAAACTATTGGTGCGCTCGTTCAGACAATCCACGCTAGTGTTATTTGTCAAACCCCTATTGCTCTAACTCTCCTAATTTTGTGTACCCTTTTATTGTTTTAAGTTTAACTTCTCACATATAAATATAAACGTCGCCTTAGACAACAATGTAAATCCTGAAATCTTAAATAATCATGACGAATAAGTAACTTTAATTTACTTTATCGATACAAATATTTTCGATGTTCGCGGCATAAAAAAGGGTTATGATTTTGTAACACACATATGACCATAATTGAACGACTTCTACTCAAGTGTTTGACTGTTATTAACTCCACATACGTCATTAGGTACATACATACAAATTTTGGTAAGTCACGCACGCGTTTCAAGTTGACAAGTAATATGCAGTAATTTGATTACATGAAACTGGTATCAGTGCAATCGCATCAAAGACCGCTTACAGTAATAATGACAATTGGAATTAATTGGTGTGTAATTTTAAGTATTTTGCATTATTAATTCCAGACTAAATGATCATATACGGTAATTGATTCACGTTCCGACATCCTTGACAGTTAATGACAAAAATCTAAGGCAGATAAAGTAAATCGGAGACGCCTATTTAGTTTAGCTTCTTTACAATCGTCGGTGGTGATTCCGTCATTGGTCTACCCTTTACTTGATCAAATGTTATTTGATTGTGAAACAGAATGAAGGTATCTGCTGAAATATTGGCACTTAGTATGTTTCGTGCCACTTTTTAATCATTGACTTAGAGGAAACGAGGAATAGGGCACGATGGAAAGTAAACAGGGACTGATGTTATTTGTGTTTATTACACGCTTATTTAAACATACCACCCTCTTAATATATAATTTTGAGTAGGTGCCATTGTCGAGTTTTGCTACTGCATTCTACTCTCCTGTTAACAAATCGATGATGTATTGAAACGTAAATTGAGTACGAACCGACTTATAAATAACTCTACTAACATCTGCTATCAGTTCTACGTCATCAGAATGTTCTTCTTAACCATTGTGTAAAAATGTGCAAAGGTTATTTAGGACAAATGATTGTTTAGGATTTGATGATATAAAGAAGTAGTGGTTAACATGACAAATGAACTTTTATCTTTAAAACGGTTAAAGTTTAGTTTAAAGTACAGCGTAATTGGGGTATTTGAACAGTACGTTGGCCATAAAAACTACACGCAAAGCATCACAATGTTCTTCAGGACGGGCATCTTGATACCGGCTGTTTGGACGATAAATTTTCGAGAGGGAGTAGACTTTAACTCCGCTTCTGTTTGCATGTTTAGTTTGTTTGTTTTGTTTTGGGAGGGGGTCTTACATTGATATAAAATGAGATGTCATTTATCTAAAACATGTTATCAGGGTAATACCTTTCGTTAAATTCTGATTATGAACGTGGTATACAAAGTTGTTGACTATTGTTTTACTTTGTTTACGGTTTATTTTTTTGCGCAAGTCAAATCATCACATGGTCCTAAAACTAATATTTTGGTCGGCGTTTTGTCTGTAGGGATGAGAATAAACACTCATTTTTCTAGTAACGTTACTTTTCATCATTCAAACCGGGTTTGTTAGTTTTGAGAAAAAAATTGCGAAATCTATAATTATCTATTTTTATCTGCTTTGTGTTCGTTATTTTTGATTACAAAAAAGAGAATAACATTGTCTACACATTTCCTGTACCGTTCACTGGTGTAATTATTAAATTATCATGACACATTGTTATGACAAATATGTCCCCTGCCCAAGCAAAATTAAAATTTCCACTGCCCTCAAAAACTTGCTCCAGGAATATCGAATAGCTCCTTTGGCTGAACCTGAACCAAGACGTTCTCACTGGATCGCTTTACGCATTTTGTTGGACACGATTGGCTGCCATGTTTAAATGAGTTGCATTCGATGTAACGGCAAGCCCGAAAGAGGTCATAGGTCATAAGCAGCTAGTAATGTCAGAATAATTTTGAAGCAGTGTGTTTGTGTCGATAACACGAACATACTATTTGTAATAATGTGGTTTCACGAGGAATAAACTCCAAAATAAATCATTCCTTTTGAGGAATGGTCTTTGTAGCTATATTTGTGTTTGTCTAGCAGTACAGGCTCGACAGCGATAAAATAGATGCCTACGAGTGCGGGTAATCAAGACTGTTATATTTAAGCGTAGGCAGGGGTTTGCATCACGGTGGCGTTCCATTGTAATACACTGAAAACCTCACATTGTGTGTATGAAGACATGAAAGACTTGTGTTACTGAGAAAAATATGGATAACTGACAGGTATGTCTTATTCCTTATTAAGTCTCGTATCAAAATGGAAGTTTATCACATTTTAAACCTTCAAACACCGGTCTTATTCTCACCGACAAAGTTCTCAACTACAATGCATTTTGTTTTCTCTCAAGTCGTATGTAGTTCTTTATCCCTTTTCTAAACGTCATGTAATTTTAAGTAACGGCGGAGATATTTGAAATTACTTTACCCATAAACGATTTTATGGAGCCAACTCTTAAGACCATTAATTACATTTAGCAATAGATATTATGAATAGTAAGTTATGCTGATATGAACTTTTAATGGCTATGTCCTTGACAAGTTATAGTTACAAAAATTACTGTAACGGGAGCAATACACATTTACTTGGAGGGTTTTTTACCATGTACTTTCTTACTCAATATTTGTCCCTTTGCATCGGTAATACCGAGGCTTTCTTTCGTCCAGTTATGTTAGTAAGCGCCTCGAAAGTTAAAGATTTAAACTTTTTTTTCCTAAACTGTCCTCAATTAAACTTTTGAACATTCTCTTATCAAATCAAGAATCAAAATCAGGGGTCATCGTGCAAAATTCGGTACTAGAGAGACAAATTACATTCTCTTACCCAATCAAAAATCAAAATCAGGCGTCATCGAGCAAGATTTGGTACTAGAGAGAGAAATTACAAAAGATTTGTCGATTTTTGAAAATCAAAACGGCCGCCATCCCTTTTTATACTCTATTTATGAAAACATTTAAAACGGATGACTTTGTTGCTACCGTGGAGCCGATTCAAACTGCAGTAAGAGTAAACGAAATCAGAATAAAAGGTCTCAAGCTTATGTTCCACTAAAGGAACAGTTTCGTTCCGTTCTTGATTGACCTTTTTCATGAACTTTGTTTGATGTGTACAGTAGATAAAGGCCATCCCTAGAAGAACATTTTTTTTCAATGCAACAGCAAACAACCTTCATACCGTATCCCCTTCTCACAACCTAAATCCCCGTTTTTCTGACTTCGAAAAAGTTATCTGCTCACGCTTAAAGACTTTACACAAATCACAGAGATTTACACAAGCGATAGAAAATGTTTTTCTTATATCTTACAGCAGCTTCTGGTATACTGTGATATCACTAGGTCCGCTCCACCCAAACCTGGTTTCTTTAAATGCGGCCCAGAGAGGGCATGCAGTGTATGGAAATTTTCATCATATAATACGATTTCGCTAGCCAGCCAATAATTCAACCCATGAAATCAGAAAAAACATGATCTGTCACATGAAGAACTTCATATACCTCGTCGCATGCAAACACTGCTCATAATAACATATTGGGGAGAATAAAACATCGCATAGAGTACGTTTCAATAATCATCTTTCAACCACTCGCCACTAAACGACAACCCGGTGTTGTAGCGTGCTTCAATCAAGTTTACTTGTCTCATCCCACTCCAATCTCCAGTACTGCATAACAGAATTTATTGACTTTCAGACAATTTCTTATCGGTTCTATGTCATCGTGAAAATTCTTCTCAACCATTGTATAAATATGTGCGAAGAATATATTGGGACACGGAATGGTTTAAGATGTAATCCCTTGATTAAATCAAGAAGAAGCTGAAACGTAGCTCCAACAAGGTCAATAAACTTTTATTTGCAAAACAGTTAATGGTAACTTTAAAGTAAAGATAACTAGGGGCACTTAAACAGTAACGTGGACATAGGACCTACAAGCAATAGTATATGGCAATGTGGTTCAACACAAGTCAAGTACCTTGATAGCGGCTGTTTCCACCTGAGTTATTGGAGGGGAAATCTACGTGGGCCACTCTTCCGTGATTGTCTGTTTGTTTTTGTTTCTTTGATAAATGTCGTATTGGGTGTCGTTTATGTCGAACTTCTCTTCACAGTTGCACATTCCAGCCATTCAGGTGACAAATGTAGTACAAAGAATAGAGTCGTTGTGTTTAACTGTTATTTTAGCGCCTGTGAAATCATGGCATACTCCTGACACTCATATTGTGGTCGATAACAAACTTCACACTAATTATTCTTTTTGAATAATGCTCTTTGTTGGGTTTGATGTTTGCGTGGCAATAACAAGGTCGTCAGTCAAAACAAACAAACAAAAAAAAAACAACAACAAAAAAAACCGGATGCCTACACGCGTACCGGTAAGCACGGCTCATATTTACTCGTGGGCTGGGTTTGCAATAAATCAAAGTGGCATTCCATTGTAATACACGAATAAGCTGATCACCTGACATTGCTTGCATGAAGACGTGAAGGACGTTTATATTACGGAGAGAAAATCCAGATTAATAACAGGTACGTCTTATTCCTTTGGAATTCTTGCATCCGAAAAGGAGTTTATTACATTTGAGTCGATCGAACCCTGCAGGCCTGACGTCAGGCCACTAAACTCAAAAACTGAAGCAAGATCATCGTACGAGATAACAAGCAACGCCATGGTATTTTTCAATTTATCAATTATAACACAGTATAACTAAAAGCAAACGATCTCAGTTCAAATTTTATTAAAATTTCTGTTGTATTACGTACTCTTTTCGGTTAAAGTTTTATTGTGTATCATTTAATAATCCTTAGTAAAATCAGTAGATACGTAGGAATGTTTTACAGAGAGTTTGACCGTTTCTACTTTTAGCTTGACGCACAATCTTCTAAACCCCAACGTTCCTACGGTCAAAGTTCTCAGCTTTAAAGCTTGTTTTTATCTGACGAACCTAGTAGCGTGTAGTTGTTCATCCTTTTTTTTTCTTTATGACCATGTAATTTCAAGAAATGTATATCTGATATTATTTAATGATTTAAAACGAGATTTATGGAGTCTAATCTCAGGGCTATTACATTTTAACAATATGTATTATGAAATTCAATGATAAGTTATGCTTACATGCCACGTTCTTTTCTTGACAAGTTCAATAATTACCGAATTAACTACACATTTTCAGAGAAGATTTGTTACTATTTTCTTTCTTGCCGTGTAGACAAACTCCTTTTCATGATCACTTGACATCGGCAATCTCGTGTACACATAGTGAGTCATAATTGCAAATATGTTAATGCACTAATTATTAACGCCGTTGGTCAACGAAGCTGTCGAAGTAACGTATGAAACTGAAGCCTCAGGTATCGAAACTAAATTCAAGTCTTGCTGATTTTAATAATTTTACTCTGCTCAATGTTTAATATTGAGGTAAATGTCAACAAAGCTAGTATTCCTGTCTATGTCAAAACATTTTCGATCATTAAAAAAATCCCATGAAATGCATTGTTTTGAATTTGAGTTATAATCACATGAACTGCCGTGAATGGCCACCTGTTTGGCGTAGAACAGGACTGGTTAAAAATAGGAATTACCTCGTCCTACGTCATCAACCGAAACTCTTTTCATGCACTAATATCGGTTATACATAAACACCACGACGCTTCGGTCAACAGGCTTATCTGTCGTGATCGATGCCGTGCTCTCGTGATATTTTAACGAAATGGTCATGCGAAAAAATATAGATATAGATATAGCAAAATGAATCGCCTGTTCAACAAAATTTTGGGTAGCTGAAGCTTTAGCTATTACCAAAAAAATGCATGGGACTGCCGTCGATCGATTTCAATACCGTCGTGGCTCCAGTCGTATCAATGTGGACTTCGTACCTGGGTAAAAAACCCGAAAACTACATCTTATTATCATCGTAAGTTAAACTGAATAAATAAGAACAGTATGATCTTCGGGAAAGCAACGTGGGACTTTGAAAACAAAAAGTTATTCGATGAACAACGACAAATCTATTTCAACAAATATAAACACCGTAAATTCTGGATAGGAATCGGACCTGCAGCGGCTGCATAAGATTGTGACGTAGCCTGAACTCTGCACTACTGCAGTGCAGTGCTGTGGACGGATTACCGAAAGTCGGCTTTGACAATAGAACAGAATTGCCGTCAAGAGGCAAAATGTAGAGGTGTCTACTGGTGAGATATATGTCACTGCAAACATCAAAGTCACTGAGTAAAACTTAAACATTGACGACAGGGATTGGGATGATTAATTGACACGAGCGGAGACCGGTAAAAAGCTGGCTGTGGTTGGATATGTGATCTGGATCACAGAGGTTGCCATCGAACGGAACTTTTCGGCCGATGGCTGACTTCTTTTGAGGCAAGACAATTATTGACATTTTCACGTGAAAGAATCTGTATGTCTGATTGGTAAAGATTGGTATTCGGTGTATCAATATTTCAACTAGATCGGATTTTAGCTGAGCTAAATAAAGTCGCCCATCGTGCGCCGGATTGGCACCTACACTTGTCATTGCGCTCGCCCTACCTGGTGATGAAATACAAACCCTTACTTTCAACTGGATAAATAGAGTCGATATTCGAATTTCATCATCTGCAGTAAAGTGACGTAAAAGCAAAAATACACGTTATTCGACGAAAGATGATATATTTTCTCCATTATATAAAAGTAGTATTTTCCTAGACAATGGCAAACTTCCAATTTTGTTCAATCCTTTTAATTTATGAATACATCACAGGGGTCACCGTGCACATGTGGGTGAAAGAAAGAAATATCAAATGTTTACCAATAGTGTAAATATAAAAATAAACCCAACCACGTAGTTTTCTCTTTGCAGAAAATAGCATTTCCGACTTTCACAAAACGAAGCCTGCCAAGACAAGCTTAATTTACTTCATAAGAACGAGCCCCAAAGAGTGGCAAACGTCTTGTGAAAGTTCGACGGTATAAATATCTGTCCCGAGGCGCATTCTGCTTTAACAATAAGTTCGGGTCAATGTACACTTTGCTATCGGTAACGCTGTTCAATGAACGCTGTGAAAAATCGACGAAACGTATCTGAGTTTCCGACAAATTTGGTTTTATAAGTTCAAAGCATCGACCGATGTGTTGCGCTGTTTGATATTGCAAATTAATGGACAGCAAGAAGTAAAGGTCAACAAAATTAGGCTTGTGACGAAGACAGTACTGAGTGGCAATAGCGATAGCTGTGTCAGGTCAAGGTCAGCAAAATACTTCCCTGCTATCGGACACACGCTCAGCGTGGCCGATTTCGAATTCAATGCTTGAGTCGATCTTCGTTTTCGAGCACAAAGATATCATCTAGGCTTACCACGTGCTGTTGAAAAACGCACTTGTAATCTTACGTCTCTGTGCGAGGGAGTCAATCTATGAAAAACGGTTCCAATTCAGAAATGTTTCTAAAAAGAAGGGACGGAAAAGAAACAATTACTTACCAGAAACGTTGATAAAATTTTAAGAAGGAGAAAATTTCACACCGTATATATTGTCACAGCATATGCTTTTGTAATAGACGCATTTCTCATCGAAATAAACTTTTAAAACATCACTCTGGAATGAAATGTATGCAATTTAGTATACATTTCAGGTACACGTCAATGTTGTATCGTTATGTAATAAAGTGTAAAGCGTAAAATTATAGGAAGAATGCGGATCAATGCCTCTACCACTGAGAAAAGTCAAAAGACATTCTCTCTCTTATTTTGTATCATGTCATTAAAAGTCACTCTTTCCTTCATTTCCACAGATTGCTTCCTTGTTGGTACTATGCAGTTTCCAAGTATATTATCAATTATTTTAGTTGCAGTTGCCTACATCTCTAGACCAGGTATGTACTATTTATATGTTCTCATTTCTAATAAGTTATTTCGTCATTCAAACGATATAGGGAAGTGATTTTAGAGACTAGGTAGCTAGAAACGTACACGGTCATAATCATTTACATAATCTCATGGCATTTTTCTCTGTTTGACGTCATCGCATACAAGAGTGATCGAAGAGTCGTAAAACTTTATGCCAAGGCGGGAAGCTGTTTGGCCCAACGAAAAACACGAGTATACCGTGAAGTCAGACATGGGACTATATCTTTATCACATGAACAATCTTCGTATTTATCTTTTGATGTGGATGGATCAATTTTTGTCAGACATTGCAAAATTATCGTCGCGGTCAGTCTGTGTTTTATTTCATTGGGTTACTTTCATTAAATGAGTAAAACGGCCCGCCGACAAGGATATATGCAAATGATCACTGGGTACTTTAATTAATAATTCGATCAAGTTGGAATTTTGACACACCGCAAGTCATCCCAACCAATCAGACATATTCGGTCACGCGAGCTTGACAATTATTACCTCGCGCTGTTCCGACGCCAAAGCAAGTCGGACATGGCGGACAGAGTTTTCACCGCGATAGCGACAGTATGTTTTTTCTAGGAGATACCTCTGCTTCAAAAAGATACCATAAGCGTATGATCTTTGTAAACTCGAAAGGCTCCGAGCGATGACACCCGGTCCAGGTTACGTCATTGCATGCCTGATGGCACAACTTTGCCGTCACAGGTCTCCGCAGGTGTCAACTCATCAATTTCAATCCCGGTCATCAATGTGTACGTTTTACGGACATTGATGTTTGCAGTGACACATATCGTGCACGTACACACATAAAAACTTTTATCACTTGATGGAAACTCTCTTTTGTTGTCGACTGCCTATAACATACTATCTACAGCGTTGCAGAGTTCAGATTACAGGTTGCTTCGATAGCTCAACGCCGCGCTGCAGGTTCCGATTCTGATTGTTAATTTACATATCTTTATGTAATAAAGGAAATTTATCAACGTTCAACGAATGGCTTAACGTTTTATATCACTTTCCTGAACATCATACTGTACTTATATATTCAGTTGAGCTTACATTGAGGTGCAGTTTTTTGGTTTAAACATATCTCCAAGTATGGAGTACTCATTAAGCCATACAAGTTGAGCTAAGCCGCGACGTTACTGAGTGATTAAATCGACAGGCAGAAGCCCTATTCTGCTAAAGCTTCATTGACCCAAAACATCGCTGGGCATGCCTTCCATGTTTCCATGTCTGAATCTATCATTAAAAATGTCAGGAGAGCACAGCATCGATCGCGACAGATCGGTCTCGGTGCACGCAATGGTCGGTCGTGACGGTACTATACAGGAAAAAAAAAACTCCGGTCGATTACGTTCAACAGAGGCTATATGGATTGTTGGGGAAACGTTTCATATACATAAAACAAAGTACAAAGTATAACAAAATTTAAATAATTTCAAAGGCTTATAAAAATGCGCCTCGTTTCTCATTCACAATATTTTGAAAGCCCAGAACCTCTATGCTCTCCTTGGCTAATAATAGAAAATATGTCCACAAAATGACATGCCTGTTTCCGTTGAATCTGCATTCGATTGTTACTTGGTGCACACCTATTGATTTACCAAAATATAAACAGATTGATTATGCCTATATTTCTTTTATTTTAAAAAGTGCAAATAATGTTTGTTCCAGTGACGAGTTCGATTTCCTGGGCCGTTACACCAAAAGATGCATACGTCAGAGAAGGAGATACATTGACACTGAATTGTTCAGTGAATTACTCTGAGCACAGGTTGATATTTCTACTTCCTGGATGGACAAAACGTCCACTGAATGGTAAATCCATTGACGATATATGGATAGCCATCAATGGTACTTCAGTCAATGATTGCTGTGACGTAACTGGTGATAAATCAAAGGGAGAAAGTAATCTGGTCATCAAGAGAGTGACTAAAGAGAGTAGTGGACAATGGATTTGTGTACATCATGCACTGAGGGATGCTACTGCAGCCATTACAGTGATCCGTAAGTTCAAAATCTACATCTGATTTAAATTACTGGCAATATGGTAAATTATACACGGCATATGAGATACTTCAAGTATGTCTATCAGCAAACATGCCGTGAAATAGTGTCAATGCTAACCTCCAATTGCTGCTGGTGTGGGCAATCTCAGTCGATGGAATTCATTCACGAATTAATTCATCAACAATGCCAATTCTTTTTCTAACTCTTTTATGTCCAATCATCTTCCGCAAATTAACATAACACAATATATTGGGCTAGATTAAATGAAGGAAATGTATAAATTCATTAAAGTATTAATGGCTCATGTCTATCCAACTATTGCAAAATCCCAATACTGGGGTTTGTGCCGTGGCATAATTTATTTATAGTAGCGTAAAACATGACAGTAAGGTAGCTTGACTTGAATTTGACGACATACACGGGTAAACCTCCACTTGAACGCGGTAGTGGGTGAGAATTGTCAACGTCATTGACTGACATGGCGACACTAGCTGCTTGGCCATTTTACAAATCGCTGCACTAATTTCGTCAAAAGTCTTATTTTCAGTGAGTAATGATCAATGAATTTTCAAAGGGTATCTTCTATATTATAAATCTTTTTATCTTAGAGACTTAGTCCAGTTTGTCCACTAGTCTGGCAAATGCCTCATGTGGGGATAATTCCATACTTTCTAGACACGGTGACTACTCTAGGCTCTAGGATGCTGAGTTGCAAAATTGCAAAATAGAATTTTACAGTAGTAAAATAGAAAGAAGTAATGGATTTGGCACAATAACACCACCACCGTCATTCAGAACGGTTTTCACTTTTGGAGGCTTTTCTTTTTCTGTAACGTTTCGGCACTGGAAACAATTACAGTCAGTGGACTATTTCTAAGTCATGTCTTTCTGACTGCGTTACGGTTTTCTTGTCAGCAAATATCCCTGGTCTACATGTCATAAACAAGGAGCCATACAAAATGTCGCCAAAGCAAAGAGAAAAAACAACGCCCTACAACAGCGCCCTAAAATTCATACCGCACTTGGTTTTTCGACGTCATTAATGACGAGTCACATACATCTATTAACAGATCCAGCCGACCCTGTCTGTGCGACAGTGAAAGGTATAGGCCAATATAATGAAGTGATCGAGAACACTGAGGTAACATTACGGTGCAGCCTGAAGACTGAAAATATCACACCACCAGGCAGACTAGTGTGGTATAGAAACGGAGCTGAAATCGACAGTGGCAACAGTCCCCTCGAAATCAGGACAACAATAACAAGAGATGATCATGGTGTTCCTTTCAGCTGCAGATTAGAACACAGTAGAAGTTCCTCGTCTATTTCATGTTTAAAGAGTATTACAATAGATGTTCAGTGTAAGTTTATTCATAAAAATTATTGTATTTAAAAAGCTTGACATTATACGGAAACGAGGGTGGAGCTTGCGATGAAGTGTAATGTAAAAGCAAAGGCTAAAATTTACACAGTTCCTTGAAGAACCAGCTAATGCGAAGAGCTACAACGTTTTCGCTATTTCTCTGACTGCGCGCCTTATTCTACGAGTGCCGTTTGCTCATATAATCTGTTTACATTGACTGTATCATCATTTTTAAAAGTATCATCATAATATGTGGTCTTCCAAAGACAGAAACGAGATACGTTTATTTTTGTTTGTATCTTCCATCCAATTGTTCAATCCATATAAATATCACTAAAGTGAATCAAATGTCTAATGTCTTTGTAAGACAGGGAAGCCCATGTATGTAAACATAAACCCACATAACTATCGCAATCGGAAATCAGCATGAAGCGACTTTTACGCAACTCTTTGACGACTCAGTTTGTCACATCTACCATGTCGAATTATGATTCATTTCTTTGTATAAAACCGAAAACGAAAATAATTAACGATTTAGTTCGGTCACTCGCTTCTTTGTCATTCATTATGAGATCATTAGAAAGAGTCTTGCGCACGCGATTCTTATAATATCCGTAAAAACAGTTGATGTTTACTTGTCAAAAAGAATTACGTAATTTGATGATGATGATTATGATGATGGTGATGATGATGATGATGATGATGATGATGATGATGATTGCTGTTATCATTGTTGTTGATATTGTCGTCGCTGTTAACGGTGATGATGTTGTTGCCTATGTTGTTGTTATTTGTGTTTTGTCATTCAAACAGATCCTCCTCTAGCGATAACTCCGTCAAATGTATGTGTAAAGGAGGGAACAACACTTCGGATCAATTGTGAATACGTACCGGGTAACCCAGCTCTGGCTGCTATTCAATGGAAAATTCCAGGCAGAGAATCGTTTACAAGGCAAAACCCTCTGATAATCGACAAAGTTCATTCAGTGAAACATAGCGGAGTCTATGCATGTAAAGTGTACAACACATATTTCAATGGAGAGCAAGGGGAGAGTTTAAGTCACACTGAAGTACGTGTTGAGTGTAAGTACATTTATTTAAACTATCGTTCGATCATAGATAAAAGGGGCTTGTTCTGTTTTATCTGATATTTGCGATAAACAGTGAGATGTAAGAAATGACTAAGTGTCGTATTTTAGTCCTCGTCAGTCGAAGTGCGGGACGTGTACTTTTAGTGCAGTTCGCCGATGCGTCCCTGTTCCGATGTCTGTCCATCTTTGTGGCGCCATTTCTTGAACCGTTAGTGAATGTCTCAACTTCAGATGACTTACTGTTTCTTTATTACATTTTGTATGTTTATCACTTCAGATGACCCCAAGGTAGAAACGCTTCCTGTTCAACGAGTAAGACAAGGAGATGACACGTCGTTGCAATGCGATGCAAAGGCCGTTACTGATGTTGACATGTTTCACTGGATTACGCCAAGGGGTTCTGTGGTGAATAGACGCACGCTTACACTACAGAATGTACAAATATTAGATAATGGGATTTACAATTGCACGGCGAGAAACACTTTTGTGATGGAATCGGTGGTTACGGACACGGATGGAATTATACATACCTTGATGTACTATGTAAGTAGGAGAGAGAGAGAGAGAGAGAGAGAGAGAGAGAGAGAGAGAGAGAGAGAGAGAGAGAGAGAGAGAGAGAGAGAGAGAGAGAGAGAGAGAGAGAGAGAGAGAGAGAGAGAGAGAGGGGGGGGGGCAGGCAGGCAGGCAGGCGAAAAGAGACAGGTCGGACGGACAGACAGACTGACAGACAGACAGATATGAAGGCAGCAGGTTACTGATAGAAAGACAGGCAGACAACCAGTGGGTTGAAAGACGGTAAGTGGACATAACACAGATTGACTGACAGAGAGTCATATATATGACAAATTTAAAACTGTATTTACTATGATCGATTTAAAATAAACACTTCTTGTGATGACCAATTTTTTGGTGTACGTTTTATTAAAATTAAATTATTCGTGAGTAAATGTTTTATTGTTTCAACTGTTAATAGTTCACCTCATACACGCCCACAATATCAATAGTTATTATTATTTATTTCATTGAATTACTCAAAATCTAACATGTGGCCCGGTAGTGTGTGTTTCCAATGTATATCGATTGTTTTTTTTTCTCATAATATTTTTAAGATCATTATTGTTCGACAAATTTACATGTTATAGTGTAATTAACCCAACATTGCTGTAAAATTACTTGATTCAAGTCTTATATTAATGAAAACGTCATAAAACTTTATTTGGTCATAGATTATTACCTATTTTTGGTTCATTATTTTCTATATCCCGTTTTTGACAGACCGGTCCAAAGAGGTATTCCTAACAGGAAACACATCCATGAAGATAGATAAGCCTTTAAGTCTTACGTGCACAACGAGCCGTAGTAATCCAGCTTCAACCATCACGTGGTATAAGAACGGTTCACCTTTACATAGACATCCTGGCGTCATTAACATTATTACGATTACCGAGGAAAGCAGCGGTAACAGTGGATTTATTACGAAGGAACAAATACATATGAAACTCAGACCTGACGATAATGCAGGAAAGATACAATGTTCAGCAATGAATCCTCACTTGAATCATGCAAACGATGTATTCTCAAAGGAAATTACTCTCTCAGTTTTCTGTAAGGGTGCGAGTAATTGATAACATAGAATGAAACTATTTTTGCGATATTGATACAAACTGTCATTATCTATTTGAATGAGTGATTTTAAAAAACTACGTCAACAAAATTACTGATTACGATTTATTTATTTATTATGTTAAATGAAACTGTTTTAAATTTTATCGACAAACATCGTTTCTTGATCACTGTACTGCTTCGGAAGCAACTGCGATAATTATTTAAAAGAGGATTATAAGCTACTCGGTAAAAGAAAAGTGATTTCTGAAGAGAGTTATAACGACTATCTTTCTCAAAACAAATTATATATTTTTATTTATTTTTACTACCTATCATTTACAGTTCCGCCAAACCAACCCGAAAACTGCGTCACACAGCTAACAACAACGACTCCTACAAAGGAATTGGTAGTGAATACCCTGTTGACACTTCAGTGTACATCCTGTAGCAGTAATCCGCCCGCCGATATATCGTGGTACATGGATGGTATTGAAATGAAGTCATCGAATCAAGCAGAACACAGGCAAGGTCACTTCAACGGGATAATTTCAGAAAAACATTCTCAGATTAGTTTAACCTATAAACACAACGGCGTTTCGATACACTGCTCAGCAACGAACCGAAATTTTCCAGGGCAAACATACGAGTCAAAAAAGAAACAATTTGATGTGCGATGTGAGTATAACAATGAAAAATCTCGTTGGCATGCATATTTACAACTTTTCTTTTCTCAGCAATAAATATTACGTTATTGTTTATGCTTTTTCGGTTTTAAAGATGCACCGTTTCCCGCTGATGGATGGTATAACAGGAGACAAGCAGTTGGCATCGGCGATAATGCTAGTTTACAATGTCAGATAAATGGTAATCCAACCCCATCAATACAATGGTATGACCAATATGGAAAGCTGCCACTCCCTGGTGATGATACACGATATGTCAAAGAAAACCTACAGATATCAATGCAAGAAAGCAGGCTATATATTGAATATGTTAGTAATAGTGATTATGGGAAATATTATTGCAGAGGTATAAATAGCCACGGAGATGTCGAGATTGTCATAGTTCTCTCAGGAAAATGTAAGTTTTTTAAATAAATACTGTTTCACATATACTTTGTAAGTCAGGTATACCGTTTATTAACGTTATGTATCATGGTTTTATTTAGGTGTCTTCATTAAGTCAAATATCGCTGTCAATAATTGTATCAGAATATTGCATATTGCATAGTCCTATACTTTTATAATATTTTCTGTTTTGTTGTTACACTGCAGATGCTCCAGATGTAGTCTCAAATATCGAGATCAGTGTAATTGCGGATATCGCTACCGTGCATTGGACGCCGGGTTATAACGGTGGAAGTGATCAGAAATTCTACGTGGAGTATGTGAAATTGCCTGAAGGGGTAAAGAAAACTACCAGACTTATAAACGATAATGAAGTTGGAGAAATCTCTGTCAACATAAGTGGTTTGGTTGAAGGGTCGCCTTACAACATAACAGTTGTGAGCCTAAACGGTTATGGAGAGAACAGAACTCGAACGCTAACGGTAAGAGCAGAAGGTAAGCATATTAGTTAAATTATGATGACTTTCGAAAAGCTGTGGAACTATCTTTCTATTGAAGTATGTCAACGTTATGTCCCCATTCTACTTTTCAGACGTCCTACCATACCTGCGACATTAAACAAGTAACATCACTGTGGTATTTGCCAAATGCTTTCTAGCAGAATACTTGGCATTGTTTTGATGAATACTGATAGATCCATTAAGATTCTTGTGTTAGACTCCCAGTACCTGTTGGTAGGAATACTCTCATGAACCTTACTGTACAATGTAAGAATCAATCAAAATTGATTCTGTAGCTTTCTGGATACGAAACATTTCACACCATGGGCCCGTGAGCCATTTATCGCGAAATATTTGAAATTATTCAGACAATACTTCGTAAGAAATGTCCGATGAGTGACACAGTAAGACCTATTTGAGACATATTCGCCAAAATAGTATTTTAAGTTTAATTTATTTTCTTCTAATCTAATATTTCAATTTTACAATTTATGCGTTTGTCACTTCATTATCAAATTTTTACGTGGTTGTTTTTCCTTTTAATTCTAGGAACAAGTAACCCTGATGCTGCACAGCACTTTGAATGGCGTGTTTATATCATAATTATTGGAATCTTTATCGTTTTTGCTGTATTGGTCGTACTGGCAGTGCACGTCATCAGAAATAAAAGGAGAAAGAGGAAGGGTAATTAAATAGTATTTGTGGTTTTTCATAACTTTCTAAGGGTATTTCGAAACAATTACTAGTAGCTACCAGTCAGTGGCTTAGATTTAACTCTAGGCAATTTTTCTTCGGAAACCAAATGTCAATATAATATTTTGTTCTATCCAAATGACTCTTTGCCATCTAATCCAACGCACTGTCATTATGGATGACTGGTTCAACTGGTTCAGCCTCTTTTGTTCTGCTAAAACTGAGAGCCCTCTATTAATGCAATCGAAATTTAACAAATCACTGTCACTTGTTATCTCTGTGTTATCAGTTGGTCATTATCCTTCAAGAATCTTTAAATTTTCGACACGATTGGAACAAAATTTGGTAATATTGATGACGGTAAAATAGGGAAAGCATTATGAAGTCGATATTTTTACAGCGTAAATTAGACAAAATGAAAGAATAGTGTTAATTGGAAATATTGTCCCTATCAAAAAAAAAATCAAAAACATATCGATCATCGCATATAATTCCTTTTCAATAAGAAAGTCCAGTGTATTTTACTTTTTCGTCTATTTGCGGCTTATAAACCCCAAATATAGTCAGGGCACATTTGAAAAGACCCAGACTGAACTGTAAATAGGTAGGAAAACTTCATTTGAATTGAGGCAAAGTAAAAACTCGAGATTAGTACTAGTATTTCTGTGACGAGGACAGTATAGAAAATTCCACATTCTCAATTAAATGATAGCTTATCTCTCGATTTGCTCTTCATCGGTGATTGTACTTTCGCTACAACACAGTGTTTCCAGTTTCACTGAAAATAACAAAAACTTGTAAAGACACATTCATTTCCAATGCTCTATCGGTTCTGAAATTAAGGAAGAAATAGATCGAACATAAAAAAATTGATATTTGTAATGGAAAACTTGCTTGTTATAATTATAGCCTCTCAACAACCGTTATGAATCACTCCTTACGCTTGTTCAGCACATTTGACTCAATAGGTGTGATATGTGCTAAAGCAACTAATTAAACCAATTTTAGCACAATTTTAGACAATTAAGAAATTTGTTTAATATTACACAAAATTTGTTTACCATCTTTAGAACTGTATGCTTATTAAAGATTCTGTCTATCTTGCAGGACATATGACATCGAGCCATAGTTATGAAAGCATAAACGATGGTAAGTTTATGTTAAATATTCTCTGTCTGTCTGTCTGTCTGTCTGTCTGTCACTCTGTCTGCCTGTCTGCCTGTCTGTCTGTCTGTCTGTCTGTCTGTCTGTCTGTCTGTCTGTCTTTCTGTCTGTCTGTCTGTCTGTCTGTCTGTCTGTCTCTTTCTCTCTCTCTCTCTCTCTCTCTCTCTCTCTCTCTCTCTCTCTCTCTCTCTCTCTCTCTCTCTCTCTCTCTCTCTCTCTCTCTCTCTCTCTCTCTCTCTCTCTCTCTCTCTCTCTCTCTCTCTCTCTCTCTCTCTCTCTCTCTCTCTCTCTCTCGTTCGTTAGTTATATCTATAATTCATTGACATATTCATTGTCCCGTATAGGAAAGCGCAACAGTTTGTGAATACCGTGCTTTACATCGACTGCTTCATGAGTAGATGTGGTTCATGATGTTTACCTACAATCATTGTTTATGTGTATAATATGTGTTTGTTATTGTTTTATTATGAAGACATGCAGCTGACAGACGATGATGTTAGCTTATTTCATTCTGATTTAAACTACTTACTTGGGTCATTATAAAACCTAGCAACACAGTTAGGGATAGTTACGCATTTCTTTTTATTTTATTATTCCTGATGTTTGTTTTACACTTATACTCATATCATTGTTTCTTATGAACAAATCAACAGAAGGCCGGTGTCATAGAGCATCAGAAAGTCATAATGACAGAACGCAGGAACCCGGCAACTTTGAGAGTATTCCTCTGAGAAATATTATTACAAGAGAGGAAGAGAGCGATAGCACATCTGACGATGATCAAGTGAGATGTTTCGTAGCCTATTATTGTTGGCTCAATGTGATATAGGGAGTGTTACCGTACATGTGATAATTGCAGGTTGGGTAGGATGGGCCGTGCGGCCTATGCCTCTGTCTTGCGTCTTGTGCGATGCCAAACAGGCCCATGCCGCACGACCCAGCCAACCAAGGTTTTAATTATTGCAACTACCATTTCCTATTTTAATGGCAAATTTGGTTTTACGCCAACACCTTTCAAAATATCTCGTATGTGCTGCAAAACCATGTAAATTAAAAATTCCAATCCCATTCAAATCAACACAATGCGTTAGAAAGCAAAGAAGGCAATCAAGGTCGGAATATATTTCAGTTTTGCTTATGAAAGAGTAATGTATTTTTGTGTGTGTTTATAATTATAACTACAATAATACAAAGTCATTAGATTTAAGCCTGCGTACACAAATACCTCTTGGGGGATTCCAAAAAAGTTTTCAGATTTTTTCAAATACACCCTAACAAACCAGCATTGTGTTACATGTGTTCAATTCCCCCGTTATACTTGCCATAATTTTGAAGGCCCCCCCCCCCCCGGAAAGGAAAGCAAAATGTGACCGATATAGTGCTTCTTCAAAACATATCAAATCATAACACACAGGAGACCAATGGGCAAACTATTAACATTTCCCCATAAAAAGCTATATCTCTTTATTTATATGTGTGTGATAATTCATGAAATGTACTTTGCTTGAAGTAAAAGGTAAAAGGTGCATGCGTGTACAAAAAAAAATTGTCTTTGGAATTACACCGAAATGTTGATCCACTATACATTGTTGTCTATGAGGAAAGTATGAATATTCTTTTTCAAATACAAAACTATCTAAATCTGTGTATTTATGTAAACATATGTATATAAATACCGCATAGGTTATTAGCTCCAAAAGTTGTATTCAAAGCTTGTTTGACCTGAAGCTGTTACTTGTCATTGACGACACTCTGCACTATTCTAAATAGCTTGTATGCACTATTCTAAGTATTTTGTATTCTGTCAAAATCCTTAAAAAGTAAACATGTACATTCGGCAACATGAACGTTTGACACTAACCTGTAACCAATGTATTATCAATGGGAGAATGATATCAAATAAGTTTTCTCACAAAGTTTTATTTTGAGGTTAAGTTGAAACTTTCAGTCATTATAGAGGACGGTTTTGCAAAACAGAGGGATTTGGTAAGTAGAAACCATGACACCCTGAATCTTTTGCCTCGATGTGGCTGCTTGGAACATATCCATAAATTGTTTGATATAACCTAAAATTTGTGCCCAAAGGGCGCGCTGAAAATGGAAATGTCAGTAAATGAAAGTGCCAAAAGGTATTTGAAAAGGAATTAAATATTCAATAAAGTCCCCTCCCTCCTTTGCAACGCCAATTTTCTTAGACCCCCCGACGTGTTGTTAATTTTTTTCAAGTCCCTTCGAAATCTGCCCCTCCAGAAGTGTTTGTGAATGCAGCCTAATATCTTTAAAGTATCTACTGTAATCTACTGCACAACCACTATATATTTCACTATATAACGAGAAACATACATATAAATTTTGTAAATAGGCAAGTGTCCTCTCCGCATTACATTTCAAACATCTGTTCCTTGCACTGACCTCGGCGAAAGAAATTAGTCTGGCAATCTATTTCCATTTCATTTCAGACATCCCATGCCTATACAGATCTCGATGTCAGAAGGAAGTCGCAAACTTACATGAAACCTGGAAAATTTGTTTTTGAATTTCCCCGCGACCGACTGCATATCACAGAAACCATACGGACTAGTAGATTTTATAGAACTGTGAAGGCCATAGCTTGGTTTATAGATGGTAAAGATGGACCAAGTGATGTTGCAATCAAAACTAAGATTGGTAGGAAATGTTCAAGTGTTTAGTTCAATTTGCCATATGACATTTGGTGTTCGATAATTTTTAATAAATGTGCTTCCACCAATGGTGATGCTATTCAAGCGTCCGAAAACGTATTTACTGTTATTTATTAATGAAAATAGCAAACATTTGAATATTTACCAGATATTTTAAAGAGAAAAGGGGCGAACAAGATGTACGCTTATCTCGGTCTAAGTACGTTAAAATCGACGAAATACAGTGTATGCATACCACACACTTTTCTTTAAGGTTTGAAGCACGAGTAATCCGATTTGTTGGTGAAAAAAACAACTAAATTACGTTGCGATCATCAGAAATAGGGTTTTAGTGAAGTTGCTCTTTTACAGTGGCTGCGGTATTGGTAAGTTTTTGTCCCTCAGCAACGACCTACTTCAGGGACAAAGCAGATGCCATAGCCTCATTTTGATGAACAATTTTCTATATATAGTAAATTCCTACCTTACCATATTCTGTAAGTATCCGAACTGTCCAATAACTGCTTTAATTGGTTTGTTCACACAGAGTCAACTGATCCTAAGATTCCCATCGATATGTTTGAAGAAATAAAACTGATGAAGAAAATTCAGAGCGACGAAAATGTGATAAAAATGTTGGGTTACTGTACTGAAAACGGTAAGAATATTTGATCACATCTTCTTATATTGAGACTGTTAAATGATCGAGATATACACATTGATACATAGGTACAAAAGCTATTTGACATTTCTGTAGTTTTGGAATTGTGTGCCTTTTTTATTGTAGTTTAAGTGTCCATAAAATAAATTAAAGTCTTATTACCCCATATACGGGTTAAACTACTCATTTTCAAGGGTGTAGTAATATTTTCAATTATGAAGGTCCAATTGTTTTAATCATGGAGTATACATCGTATGGTAATTTGAAGACTTACCTGAAAGAGAACCGTCCGCATTTTACATCTGGTAAACAGGATTCTGCACGAAGACAAATGCTTGCATTTGCTAAAGACGTCGCCAGTGGGATGAAACATTTACATATAAACAAGGTAATGATACAAAGGACGGTAGCATGTGCAATGTGAAAACTCAAACTACACGCCTTGAACATTGGATTGACGATTGATGGCTTCGAATTAGTAACGTCATTTAAACTGTAAACGAGTGCCTACAGTTGGAGAGAAAAAACAGAGCATGAAGTACAAAGGTGGATAACTTTTTTTCTTAAAATCTGTGATCGACGGCCAACAAATTCTGCCCCAAAATTATTCTAAGGATATGGGAAAATTGAAGGCAAATTATTAATTCTAAATAATAAGGGAACTTTTATTTTATCCCATAAAAGATTGTACATCGATACCTGGCGGCTAAACACGTGTTGGTATGTGAGGGGGGGATCTGCAAGATATCAAACTTCAGCTACGCCAGTGGTGTGATGAGTGATGGAATTTCTTTGAAGCCAATAAGGTTATTTATTTATTTATTTATTTTTTTATTATTTATTTATTGTTAACTGGTTTTATTGTTTGCTTATTCGCAGGTTAGCTGTGGTTTTTTAAACTAGTTTGTTATTAATAAAAATATGTTATTTTGTAAGATTCCTTTTCTATTTATTCATTCTATTGTATATTTACGATAATATCAATAATTTAATGCCATTTATTACATTTGTCAATTATTTCAAATATTGTTGAATCTTGTCTATGTTATTGCCACCAGTTTAGTTTTAAATTGACATCAGGTTTCAGAATCGTTGCTTTCAAAGCGTACCGTTGTGCATTTAGACACCTACATCATAATTTAAATAAAATTTGGATCATTGACTATTGAATGATAAAGAAGCTTTCCGCGTTTTACTGCTATTGGCGGGAAAAAGTGAGTATCGGTTGTTCGGAACTTGCCCAGTACAGTAAATATGTTCACGTAATGAATATTCAGCCCATAAAATATATTTTCATCCAAAAATGTTTACACATTTGAGTGATTGTATACATGTACAAACACACATTGTAGAAGAATATAAATGGTCCAAAGTCGATTTTCATACCTTAAGTCACAAAATTAACAATACTAATCAAGAGGTACGCTTTTTTATGAATGTTTATTTTCTCTCATATAGAAAATCCCATACCAATGGATGGCACCTGAATCGTTGATGCATAAAAAGTTCTCGTTGAAGACAGACGTGTGGTCCTTTGGCGTTGTTCTTTGGGAGATATTCTCTCTTGGTAACAAAGGGTTTATAGGATCACTTCTACCATTCTGGATATAAAATAGTTTCGTGCGCTTATTAAGTAATAGTAAACCCGATCCGGTAGTTTGTAATATTTTTGGCAGTTCGGTCTGGTGGTGGCTACTGTAACATTAGTAAGATACTCTACCAGCTTTACAGATATAGTCTGCCTCTGTATTCCGCCTTACTTTCCATGAAAAAATCTTCCACGTCCGTTAAAGTAAGGACGCTTGCACATCGGAATATTATAGAGACTTTCAGCAACAACCATGAAACACGATATTCAAATCCATCAAACGCATGGCGAGGGCAAGCCTTCTTATCTTCATTGATACTTTAAAGGTAGACAATCTCTGATTGCAGGGAGATTGTGGTGTGTATATGAGTGATCGTCGGTGACAGATCAGTGATGAAGTAAGCGAAATAATATAATACCATCTTTCACGGTTTCCGAGACTTATAAAGGAGCTGCATACAATAGCAGACTTAATGGGGAAAAGGCTCATCTGACATAGGCTTACAAGGTTACTTTACAAATGATCATCACAAAATTTATTGAAACAGGCTTCTTGAATCTTGTGGGACTAATACATTTGCCCTATCCCCTATTATTCTATTGTACAGGATCAATGATGTTCTTGAAACATTTATTTCATACACATCAGAGTTATACCGAAAGTAGAGTAGAACATGTCTAAAGCGATCTTTTTAAAAACGACCTTTCATTTACAACAACTACGCGACAGTTTATCACAAACTCACTGGAAATCCTTCGACGGCAAGAGCGATCATACATATCTCTTGTTATTTCAAATTGATTGTAGGTCGGTATCCTTACAAGAATGCGCTCCAAAGTGATCTCCTGGAAATGCTAGGGAAAGGACATCGTATAATGAGCCCGGATTGCTGTGAAGACAGCTTGTAAGACAAATAATAATAAATAAATAAATAAATAAATAAATAAATAAATAAATAAATAAATAAATAAATAAATAAATAAATAAATACCTTTTTGTTTTTTGTTTTGCTTTATGTTGCCTACTGATTAATCTTTCTTACAGAATTTTACATTATGAATATTACTCAAACAGATACGAAATGATGTTGTCATGTTGGAAGTGGAGTCCAGATTTACGTCCATCTGTCCAACCTGTCCTCCAAGAGTTGAAGAACATCGGTGGGCATCGTGAGGTAAGGTAGCTTTACAAGCTATCCTTGTGATGCAGTACTAGTTATAAACACAAATGTCTAACCATAAGCGTATTTGTCGACAAAAGCTGCAACATAAGAGGAAAAAAATAGTCATGATGACAATGACGACGTAGTGATGATGATGATGATGATGATGATGATGATGATGATGATTGTTGTTGTTTTTTTCGTCATTTGTCGCTGTTGTTATTTCTGATTGTACTCGGTTCTGCGCATTTTTAACCTTTATCCCCGAAAATGTATGTAAAGTGATTACGTTATTAAATTAGGTTATAAATTGTTTACATGAAAACAATATCGCCAGTATGTTGTTTTAATTTCAGGAATACTTGACTTCCACGTACGCTGAGAAGAAACCATAGGCGAGCAAATGACGTCGAAAGATCTCTAATGTAAAAATGTTATTTCAGCTCACTTTTCAAATTTCTTTTAAGTTTGAATGTTGATGATTTCTTCATTACATAGAGAGTCTCACTCGAAAGGATATGTGTTGTCAGCTTTGTTACTAGCAGTTTTTCTTATATTTGGTATCATTTTCACCAGTTTTGTTATTATTTGCACCAACTGAGAGAGAAAGGAGCTCTCTTGATGCCGATGCGTAAGATCGAACAAGAAATATAAGTTTGATACGGAGGTAGGGTGCTAGCCGTATACTAACAGTTTCTTCTTAAGTCTTTGAACAAATTTGTTAGATTAGTTTTAATCGATGTATAATAGAAAGGATAAAATGGATAACATGAATGCATGGCTATAGTATCACTGCATTGCTTATTTTCAGTATGACGTGCTAAACGAGCACTGAAAAAAACAGCTGTTTCTTTTTTCAGGAAGATAATTAGAAGTTTTGTTATGTTGTCTTTATTTATGTAAGCAAATTACGAAGACCCCATCAAAAATTTGTGGTTTGTCTTACTACAAATCGTATTCTTAAGCATATCGTAATATATGAAGAAAAAATCTCAAAAGCCAAGGTCTCTTATCGGAAGTCAGCAATCATTATTATACTTTAATAATATCATTTGGGAAAAAATGATACAAACACATTGTTAATGATAAGCGCACGTTTTACTAATGTTTAATTCCTATATTTTGCGATGGTGGAAAATGAAAATTTTTTACAGAAAAGACGAGACATATCAAATTGTTCAACAGTCCGGTTTCTATCTTGCAATGATGGGGTACTGAAAATTTCGCGTAAAAGTTATTGAATGAAAAGATTTTTTCATTTTACCTACAACGTTTATATGTTTGTTTGCCTTCAAGATCATCGTCAACAAGATACGTTCTGTTTAATAGAATGACCTTCTCCCCGAATCAAATCATTAGTTTATTGCATTATTGTTAATTTAAGTCGCATGGATTTTAAACATGATATTAAATGCATGTAACCAAGATATGGTGAAAATACATTTTGCATGTATACCATTATCCAATAGCCTTTTTCTTCTATCAACAATTAATGTATGTATAATATTTAAGGATAAACGGACCATAGATGTTGCCTTTTAAATGCACATCTCTTACAATAATATAATTAAATTGATATAAAATAGGTACCAATATATTGTACTGGCATATCATATTACTGACTGCTCATGACTTTAACTTATCTCGTGATTAAATATTAATAAAAAGCATATAATTTGTGAACACACCACACCGCATTGATGATAAGCAAACGTAGTTTAATTATGAATCAAGAAGGAACCCACAGGAAACTACGAGTGCATGTAATAACATCAAACTTCTCTAGAAAGCTATGCAAAACTATGCTATGAATCCAAGTAAAGTAAAACATGACTATCACTACAAAACTGGAAGAGGGCCCCTTCAGTCAAACAAGCGGAATGAAAGAGGCAATTCTTGATCTAAAGCCAGAGTAAAGCAACTGCCTTAAGGTTTGATTTCGTCCTCTTGTTGCTGTTGTTATTATTTATAATTATTAATATTATTATTATTATTGTTGTTGTTGTTGTTGTTGTTGTTGTTGTTGTTGTTGTTGTTGTTGTTGTTGTTGTCATTCGGTGTCATTGATGGGAACGGTGCGGTTGATAAGGGACGTTAACAGTTCTCAAATATTTCCTGCTCTTTCTTTCTTTCTCTCTTTCTTATTTTCCTGTGCTGTGTCACTATAGACTTGGTTCATTTCGGTATATTAAAAAAAATAAATTATTTGCAATAGTTGCTCTTGTGTCTCTCCAATTTCATACAAATATGGTTGGTAGCCAGGCCGAGTTTTCATAGCGATTGAACGCGCTATATTTGAGTCTGCGCAGTAGTGAGTTTGTTTATGCCGGATTCACCGTGGTTCCTGGAGAAACTCACCAGTGTCGCGTTAAACCTTCTCATCGCGTCCCCCACTGAGATGTCTCACATGAAAACAGAACACAAATCATCGCGTTCAGCCCTCTGAAGCATAAACTAATCACAGACGTAAACCAAGTCTATGTCAAAAGAGCGGCCCACTACTAAGTATGAATGGCATGTCTATCATTCTACATCCCGTGTTATGTGTGGTCATAGGTCACTCAGAATGTTTTTGTTCGGGAAATCCCCGTCTATTAATAGCGATGAACTGAATCGGCTATGTATAGGGTATTTTGAATAAACATATCTGATTGCAAGTGATGTTTGCTGGGTGAAATATTCTGCAATACAGTCATTTCCACAAATGGCACGGAAAAAAATTAAGAAAAGAAAATTATATAACCATTTTGAAGCCCCATTTGCTGTAACGTTTTATATTTTATACAAAACAACTACCATCCAATATTCAAAGAGGTAATTTTAATCCCTCTTTATGTACTGTGAAAATTTCTCTATATCAATCATCGGTGACGTGTGATTAAGTCAATAAAATTCAGGCACTTACGCGTATATTTGCGGCGGTCGGGCCATTTATGAGTTGAACTCCGATATCATGTAGTTGTTATTGTACTTTTCTTGATCCTTGATGGAAAGGAGTTGTAGCCACACGTTGATAATAATGTTGCATTTGATTTCAAACCATATCATCGAAAAATGCATAAAAGGTAAAGCTAATAAGAAGTTATAAGGAACTTCTTTTTTATCTGTAATTGTTATATATATTCATAGAAATTCGCAACTCCAAGACTCTTTAAAGTATAAATATCGCTGCTGTAAAATATGCTTCTTCATTTATCCTTCTGAAAACCATGGATTTGTAAGCAATATTCAGCATTAAATATATTTATGCTTCTTTTATATCGAGTGTATGCAATTTGCAGGAAAAAAAACAACTGTGCCTTACCTTTAGTACTATTGTAAACATATTTAGCGAAATTGTAAACTACATAGTAGTTGTTTTCTTTTTAAAATATTCATACTGTCACTTGCCTATATAATATCGACCGAGTAACCAGATCTAGTCAATTACGTTGCAGCAGAAGGTGAGGAATCAATTAAGGATATGGTCTAACTTTATCAAATGAGTACTTTATCGAAAAGCTGTAGAACTGCCCTAACTACTACTACTGCATTTTGATCGATGCTTAAAAAAATATTTGAAGAGCAAATATGTATCGTAGGAATGACTATCACTGGTCTGTAGTGGCAGATTAGACCATTTTGCCATGGCAATAGTATTACATTGTGTTTTGTGTAAATAACTCTATTGCTGTTAGTCTAGTCGGAAGGTAGGGTTCCCATGCACCCCATGGATGTATTTTTTTAACCTACATTTTTGTAATCCTTAGGGTCTATATTTAATGAATTTTGATGTTCCCAAATCAAATCGTGTCCCATGGGGTTCATTTGGCGCCATCTGGCCGCCATCTTGGCCGCCATCTTGGCCGCCATCTTGGATTTCAACAATGGGGTAGGGGTCACGTATCTACCGCTCGACGGAAACAGAAACAACAAAATACTATAAACGTTACATTTTTAGAAAGCCAAGATCATGGCCTTTTCATTGATATATAACTTAATAGGGATTAATTAATATTCGAACGTCGATTAGACTTTATATCGGCCATTGGCCGTAAATCGTAAAATTTGCTAAATTTCACACCCAATAATTAAGTTCCCGTTCCTCCAAACAATTTTTCATAAGGTATTTATATATTTTTTGGAAGAACTCAGTGCAATAAACAAGAAAAACAAGATTAAAAGTATGTGTCTTGAGATTTAGTGGGTGCATGAGCTTGTTTTCTTATTACGCAGTATGCCACATATCCGTGTGTAACATAAGGGGTAGGGGTAATGTTTCCCTTTCTGTTTCGAATCATGAATGATGAAACCATAAAAATGTTACATTTTTTGAAAGTGCTGCATCAGACCTTTCTAAAAATATATAGATTTATGGGGAAAAATTGCATATTCAAAAGTTACTAAACTTAAACCTTTCGGTTTGTGTCGATTTTAAGTGATTTTTTAAGAACGAAATTACAACATAAGGGGTAGGGGTAATGTTTCCCTTTCTGCCTCGAACCATGAATTACGAAACCATATAAATGTTATACTGTTTGAAAGCTCTGAAATGGGCCTTTCCAAACATGTATAGTTTTATTGGAAAAAGTCCATATTTTAAACTTACAAAGCTTATGCCTTTCAGTTTGTGTAAATTTTAAGTGATTTTTTTAAGGACGAAATTACAACATATGGGGTAGGGGTAATGTTTCCCTTTCTGCCTCGAACCATGAATTATGAAACCATATAAATGTTATACTGTTTGAAAGCTCTGAAATGGGCCTTTCCAAACATGTATAGTTTTATTGGAAAAAGTCCATATTTGAAAGTTACAAAGCTTATGCCTTTCAGTTTGTGTCAATTTTAAGTCATTTTTTAAACAAAATTATAATATAAGGGGTAGGGGTAATGTTTCCCGTTCTGCCTTGAACCATGAATTATGAAACCATATAAATGTTATACTGTTTGAAAGCTCTGAAATGGGCCTTTCCAAACATGTATAGTTTTATTGGAAAAAGTCCATATATGAAAGTTACAAAGCTTAAACCTTTCAGTTTGTGTCAATTTTAAGTCATTTTTAAGAACGAAATTACAACATATGGGGTAGGGGTAATGTTTCCCTTTCTGCCTCGAATTATGAATTATGAAACCATATAAATGTTATACTGTTTGAAAGCTCTGAAATGGGCCTTTCCAAACATGTATAGTCTTATTGGGAAAAGTCCATATTTTAAAGTTACAAAGCTTATGCCTTTCAGTTTGTGTCAATTTTAAGTGATTTTTTAAACAAAATTATAATATAAGGGGTAGGGGTAATGTTTCCCGTTCTGCCTTGTACCATGAATTATGAAACCATATAAATGTTATACTGTTTGAAAGCTCTGAAATGGGCCTTTCCAAACATGTATAGTTTCATTGGGGAAAGTTGCATATTTGAAAGTTACAAAGCTTAAGCCTTTCAGTTTGTGTCAATTTTAAGTGATTTTTTGAACAATATGCACAAAACAGTTAGTCTGTTGGCCAGGTATCGAAATCATCCCCTCTAAGGCATTTTACCCACTATGATTTTCTGTTAGCTAGTATTCTCAGCTGTCATAATCTGCTTATTTTCCATTTAACTGATGGTGTGTGAGAGTGTAACGACTTGTTTGTGAAGGGCTGTCACGCCCTCAGTAGTAAAATAGGAATGGGTTAGGGGTAACATATTTACCGCTAGTCGGAAACAAAAACAAAAAAACCCCATAAACAATACATTCTTAGAAAGCCCAGATAATCCCCTTACCATTGGTATACAACTAAATGGGGATAAATCGATATTCAAACATCGATTAGATTTTATATCGGACATGAAATGTAAATTGTAAAATTTGCTTAATTTGAAACCCAATAATTAAGTTCGTCTTCCTTCAAACAATTTTACAAGGTATTTATATATCAGTTGAAAGAACTTAATGCAATAGAGAAGTAAAAAACATTAAAAGAGTGTATCTTCTTGAGACTTATGGGGTGCGTCGATTGTTTACCTAATATATGGTATGCCGTACATCCCTCTATAATATACATTTAAGGGATAGGGGTATGGGTAATGTTCCTCTCCTACAAAACGCAGCGAATAAGGAAGCCAAATAAATATCATATCTCTGAAACACTAACGCAGCTGTTTTTCCAACAAGATATGGCCTGATGGGGTAAACTCAAAATTATGCAGTGACAATGCCTAAACTCAAAAGTTTGTGTTACTTTACTGACATTTACTTGTTAAAGGGAACATAGAAAAATACTCTATAGGCATTAAATAGCACTAAAAAGCTAAAATGGTTGTTAATAAAAGACGTTTTACTCATTTCAATAACTCAAATTAGGGAAAGAAAGTTAACAGCTATAATATGTCAAAAATTATATATTCCAAACCCACATACACTAAATGGATGTCATAGTCGTCATGCAAAGTTGATTTGACAGCAGCAACAATCAATCCCTTTTCTGTAATTGTATCGCAAGAGATATATAAGCAATAAAGCACCACTTTGAAAGGATACCACACGGTTTCGACCGTTAAACAACATATACGCACGAACTTCAGTCGTGTGTATAAGGAGTGAAATGGTCAAAACCGAGCTCGAGTGGTGTACCCAACTTATAGGGGTTGTTTATCGCTATATTATATCAGTATATTGAAACTTGTGATGAAAATACAAACAATGTGAAAGAAACCCACTTTGGAGATAGGAATGGCAAACTTTACAGTATATCGTAAATACATGCACAGTCACGTGACCGTCTGGGCAAATCAGAGCTCACTATTAATAGTGTTACTTTTAATACCACACGGGAACACGAGAGAATCTTTTATCGCTGAAAACCAATCACCATTAATCCACAATATAGCTTCTCCATACTAAGATAAGATGGATTGACAACACTTTACCTTCCTTACCAGAAAACAAGAGATCATAACCAATTTTTCGAAATTATTTTACAACGCAGAACACTATATACTCCCAATGAGGATTACATTTTCGACTGGGTACTAAAATTCAATAGCAAAATAATTCTGGAACTAAAACCAGAAAAGCCAAATGTCACAGAACGCATTCAAATTACGCAACTAAATAGTAAACAGAAGGCGAACAAACACTCTCTACACCAAGCAATAAGAAGGCGAGACAAACCTCAGAAAATGACTAAAAAGGCTTATATTCCCATTGACACCTCAATGTTTAAAATGCCTTGTGAGTGAATCTATCATTAGTTTCTTATCATGGATGACATTTAACCAATGTTAGACCCTGACGTCTTTGAAGCAAAGACCCTACAAACGGACGTTTAGGGTCAATGCTTGAAGATACCACTCCCACCAGCATGATCGAATCAGAGAAGCTAGATTGATCTAACTTTCGATCTAGATCAGCCACCAGCAGCTGAGAAAAAATAAGTCAACATAATCATCAGAGTCAAGCGAGCTAGACAACGGCTTCACACATTATACACCACAAAGAGGACATTCTTACACAATTCACAAAAAGCGTTCAAAAGCTTCGTTAAAGGCATTGTTCGCGATCCCAGGGACGGGCATGGCTGGTTGCGTGGCAAATGCAAAATGTTAGTCACGCTGAATCAAGGTGTAATCAAGTAATAGCTTATTTATAGATTGGGAAATCCTAATCCTGATAGTAATGATGGAATATGAACTTTGTGAAAAATTGAGAAAATTTGCCACTTCTTTGATTTGTATGTTTTACATCCCATGTTGTACTAGCCTGTACTGTACATGAACAGTCAATACATCCGGCAAGTATTCTGTGCTGTTCTTTTATAGTTAGGTCCCCGCAATCCGAGATAAGTCTTTCTATAGTGTGAACCATTCTCTTCGATTACTGTAATCTACTCCAATAAATTCCCATTTAACTCATTTGTATGATTACAGGGAAGCCTAAGCCTATCTCTTACAATCTAAGATTTGAGATATTTGACAACAATATGTATGCAATTTTCATATTTTTCATAGGCCTAAATAACACACAGAAGAAAGTCATACTCAATGTTTTGTCCAATTGAAAGTCAAATTTTCACCGAAACAAGTAGAGGTGGCAATCTGTAAGCCAAACGAGAATTAATATTAGCAAAGATGGATATTAATTAAGCCTTTCCCATTTCCGATCCCAGTTACTCATACAACGGGGTATAAGCGAAAGCCAAGAGTATCGTGTGTGTTGAAACCTAAGTGGCCCCTATTCAGTACCACGTAGCCTACAGGTACACCTTAAAGAATACTTACCAGGCCAAAATACCGAGTGTTGAATTCCTTCAAAAGTGGCAACACCTGGAAAGACACTGCGGCAACCAATATATCACCCTGATCTCTAAATATTTACCTCTACACCCAATAAAGCACCGGACTCAAGACAGTTGTACATCACAAACTTAAGAGAGCGATCGAAGACACTCGCTACACAGAACGCAGGATGGAAGGCTGCAAAGACGATTCTTCAAATAGGCAAAAAAAGAGGCTAAAAACAACACAAACATTCACAGCAACGACGACAGGTCGGGTTTTCTTCCTATCATACGGTACAAAACCAAACCAAAGGGTCTTTCAAAGGCCACCGCACTTCCCTTAAAGCCCGGCTCGAAATGGACTGGGATCATGATTAGTGCCAAGTTTGGTTGGGCGTTTTGGGGCATGGCTCTGCATAATGAGTCTGTTGGTAACGGTTGCGATCGTTCGCATTATCTGCGGATCTGTTTGCTCTTAGATCACGCTCAGGCTCGGACTAATATAGATACGTACAGCCTTCGTTTCAAGGTTCGTTTCAGTCATGCCATGGTAAATACTCGAAATAAAAAAGAAAGGAAAACTATCAACTTAATCAAACAAGAGTTTGCTTGAATGAATTTACCGAAGTTTCAGGCCATATCAACGTTCGTTATGTGAATGATTCAGCTGCTGACCGCCATGTACATACGGAATATTGGCGCCATCTAAAGTCGAATAATTATCAAAAAGGTAAAAAGCTTATCTGGGCTTTCTAAGAATGTATTGTTTATGGTACTTTTTTGTTTTTGTTTCCGACTAGCGGTAAATATGTTACCCCTAACCCATTCCTATTTTACTACCGAGGGCGTGACAGCCCTTCACAAACAAGTCGTTACACTCTCACACACCATCAGTTAAATGGAAAACAAGCAGATTATGACAGCTGAGAATACTAGCTAACAGAAAATCATAGTGGGTAAAATGCCTTAGAGGGGATGATTTCGATACCTGGCCAACGGACTAACTGTTTTGTGCATATTGTTCAAAAAATCACTTAAAATTGACACAAACTGAAAGGCTTAAGCTTTGTAACTTTCAAATATGCAACTTTCCCCAATAAAACTATACATGTTTGGAAAGGCCCATTTCAGAGCTTTCAAACAGTATAACATTTATATGGTTTCATAATTCATGGTTCAAGGCAGAACGGGAAACATTACCCGTACCCCTTATATTATAATTTTGTTTAAAAAATCACTTAAAATTGACACAAACTGAAAGGCATAAGCTTTGTAACTTTAAAATATGGACTTTTCCCAATAAGACTATACATGTTTGGAAAGGCCCATTTCAGAGCTTTCAAACGGTATAACATTTATATGGTTTCATAATTCATGGTTCAAGGCAGAACGGGAAACATTACCCCTACCCCTTATATTAAAATTTGTTGAAAAAAATGACTTAAAATTGACACAAACTGAAAGGTTTAAGCTTTGTAACTTTCAAATATGGACTTTTTCCAATAAAACTATACATGTTTGGAAAGGCCCATTTCAGAGCTTTCAAACGGTATAACATTTATATGGTTTCATAATTCATGGTTCGAGGCAGAAAGGGAAACATTACCCCTACCCCATATGTTGTAATTTCGTCCTTAAAAAAATCACTTAAAATTTACACAAACTGAAAGGCATAAGCTTTGTAAGTTTAAAATATGGACTTTTTCCAATAAAACTATACATGTTTGGAAAGGCCCATTTCAGAGCTTATAAACAGTATAACATTTATATGGTTTCGTAATTCATGGTTCGAGGCAGAAAGGGAAACATTACCCCTACCCGTATGTTGTAATTTCGTTCTTAAAAATCACTTAAAATCGACACAAACCGAAAGGTTTAAGCTTTGTAACTTTTGAATATGCAATTTTTCCCCATAAATCTATATATTTTTAGAAAGGTCTGATGCAGCACTTTCAAAAAATGTAACATTTTTATGGTTTCATCATTCATGATTCGAAACAGAAAGGGAATATTACCCCTACCCCTTATGTTACACACGGATATGTGGCATACCGCGTAATAAGAAAACAAGCTCATGCACCCACTAAATCTCAAGACACATACTTTTAATCTTGTTTTTCTTGTTTATTGCACTGAGTTCTTCCAAAAAATATATAAATACCTTATGAAAAATTGTTTGGAGGAACGGGAACTTAATTATTGGGTGTGAAATTTAGCAAATTTTACGATTTACGGCCAATGGCCGATATAAAGTCTAATCGACGTTCGAATATTAATTAATCCCTATTAAGTTATATATCAATGAAAAGGCCATGATCTTGGCTTTCTAAAAATGTAACGTTTATAGTATTCTATTGTTTCTGTTTCCGTCGAGCGGTAGATACGTGACCCCTACCCATCGTTGAAATCCAAGATGGCGGCCAAGATGGCGGCAAAGATGGCGCCAAATGAACCCCATGGGACACGATTTGATTTGGGAACATCAAAATTCATTAAATATAGACCCTAAGGATTACAAAAATGTAGGTTAAAAAAAATACATCCATGGGGGCATGGGAACCCTACCTTCCGACCCGACTATGTGTGGTTTCAAAAATAGCTGAAAAGGCCCGATTGCACACCTTATGATCATTAGAGAAATGAAAAACGACATCCCTCGTTTCGGTTAAAGAGAAATCCGCGGAAACGCAAAGGACAATGACATTGTAACTGTAGTTCGACATATTTTGGGTCATTTGACAAAGAGATTTTAGAAGTTCTTGAGTGAGACGTTAGCTTATTATATGAAAAGAATGATCATTAGCCGTTGACATGCACCAAATCATGAAACAAAGATGAAGATTCATTTGTTTACAATTTTCAAGGTGACATTGGACTTACAATCTTTACTTGGTAAGCACTGTATGAAGAAGAAGTAACGGATAATATAAGCGTCGTGTGGCTTTGACGTAAGTTTTACGCAAAAATGTGGCAAAATATGCCACTTCAATTTCCAAGTTAAATGAATTTTTCCATGGGTTTCTCGTAAACAGAGTTTTATTAAAGCATGAACATAAATGTTTGTCTGTAAAATGCTAGACTCAGTCTGAAAGATTCGTCTCTCGAGGGCGCTCCCTACGCTCCATTCCTCGTAAGAGGGGAAGCTCAGAGAGCCCCCTCCAGCGACGGATCTTCCAGTCTAGTGGATTGCACGATGTACAAATTGATGACAGCTGTCCGCAGTCCAAAGTTTTGTGTTTATACACACATGCTGTGCGGTCAAATATGACAACAATTTGACACATATGTTATGGCAATTAATGCCTTAAAACGAAACAAACCATTTTATGTTCGATAGAGGGACAGTGTTTAGAAAAAAGGTATCAGCTGGTATAATCTCAGCTTACAAGATGTTGCTTAATACCTGCCGAAGATACAGATGAATGCGTGTACGTTTGTTTTTGTATTTTTGTTTATTTGGCTGCGTATGTGTCTACTGTTCGTGCGTGTTCGTGAGTCGCTTTACATTGACGCAGTACTTAACTTTATTACATAAAGTCGAAGATATTGACTTGTTTATTCAATGAGTAATGTCAAACATATGAACGAATAACATTCAGCAAACCACTAAAATGTAATAATAATAAGACAAATCTTGTACATATACTGCCTTATTATTATTATTATTATTATTAATTCTTTATTTCGGACAATGAGCATGTCCATATATATAAATGGTTACAGGATTGGCAAAAGAGAATGATACAAAAAAGGTTACATCAAGAAATATTCATTTATGGGTTAGACCATAAAGACATATTTCTGAACACAGATTAGAAGACTGAATTATCCATCTTTTCCTCAAGTCAGAAGTGAAGTACACAACATCATACACCTTACGTATAATTAGGTTCTCACTCATAGAAACCCTTTTCATCAAACTATTGATTTGCTTTCTAAGCAAAGCATCAAAAGTGTCAATCCTATTATATATAGAAACATAGTACTAGCACTGCTGCGTCTGTCATATCGTAGAAGTATGCGACAAGCGTTATTGTAAGCAACTTTCAATTGTTTCAGGGCGCTTTTATTATAGCTGACCCATAAGTTACCACCATACAATTGATAGCAATATGCTTTAAATAGTTTACATTTAACACTCTGAGAACACAGAGAAAATTTTCTAAAAAGCATGTTAGCAGAGATATAAAAAGATCTCCTCTGACGCTTGATATCAGAATTGTCACTGAAGGTATTTGTCAACAGATAGCCGAGGTGTTTTTTTTCTTTTCAACAAATCGCAGTTTAACTCCATTGAGATAAACAGCCGGAATATGTTCAATCATACATCGCTTGAGAATTATACACATACATACAGTTTTCTCTGTATTGAAAACAATATCATGAATATTGCCATAATTGCTACATATATTTAAAAGTATCAGAGTTCTTTTAACTGACGGGTTTATCAGACATATATCATCTACATACATCAGATGGTTAACAAAAATACCATCGATGTTGCAACCAACCTTAGAATTAAACAGTCTATGGCTCAGATGATCCATATACACATTGAAAAAATTGGGGACAAGACACCACCATGCTTCACACCGTTTTTAACAGTAAAATGTGTTGAAATACAGGAGCCCCATCGAACAGAGATTTCCTGCGTTCTGTACCAGGTTAAAAGGTATCTCAAATAGCAAATAGGAACATTGCGGTTGATCAGCTTCTTGAATAATGACCAGTGATTCACACGATCGAAAGCTTTAGAAGCATCCATAAAAGTAACGATAACATTGCTACCATGACTTCTATAATAGCTAATGACCTCTTTCAGGACAAACATACACATATCAGTAGAATGACAAGTTTTAAAACCAAAATGGTAAGGTGACGATCCAAGAAACGACTCAATCTTATTCAAAATAACTAATTCAAAACCTTTCGAGGTAATAGTAGACAGAGCAATCGGGCGATAGTTGTTCTTATCGCTTACATTTTTGTTCTTATCCTTAACAATGGGCACTAACAAAACTTCAGATAATCTAGGAGGACATACATTATAATAAGCATTGAAGTGAGACACATGCTCAAAAGTACAATTAACTTATTACTAGCATATAAAAAATGCTCAGATGAGAGAGAATCTGGACCAGCAGATTTCCCTTGTTGTAACTTATCAATGGCTTTACGAACATCACTAGGTGATACAAAACTCATTGATCAAGGTTGCAATCGTCAACCTTATTCAACACGAATTCTTTGTCTCTAACCGAGTGCACTACATTTAAGAGATCACTAAAATGGTTCCGCCACATTTCAGAGATATTGACATCACCACTGCAGCCATCTACAGTGTTGGGTCTAGGCGGAGTCTTTGCATTAATTCTGTTGATGGACTGCCAAAATGCATTACAATTACCAGTAAACAAATTATTCGCAGCCGCATCAGCTTTGATTTGCTCCTCATTACGTCTGCAACTTCTTAAAGCATATTTAAATCTCGCATGCGTACGACGCTTGAATTCAAAAAGGGGCCCATTCCTTGGTTTTCCACTTTCACGCCACAGTTTAAATGCATCCCGAGCAACAGAATGGATGTCTTTGAGGTAATCATTCCACCCTGTCACAGTATGATCAACATTATCACGAATACATGGTGAAATCTGAAGACCTGCTGAATACAAGCTATCAATAATATCATCATAAAACTGAGAAATACACCGAGCATGATTTGTGTTGTGGCAATGAACATCCTTACAACAAAGACTATCAGTTGGAATGTGAATCTCAGCAAGAAGCATGTCAGAGATATTACGATATTCATTACGTTGATTACAGTTCACCTTAGACCAATTTACAGATTTCCAAGAGTACTGCTTATTGTTGTTATTGAGATTTTCACATGACGGCAATGTACCAGTATTGAGAACTATGCTGAGTGGAAAATGATCAGAAGATATTACATCATATAAAACAGACATCGAATTATAAATACACTGGTGAGTAGAGAATGACGAAATGCAGTCTTATAAATAGGACTATCATGTAATTCTTATATTGTTGGTAAACATTTATCAAAATATATGTTTTAGGAGAACGAAACATCACGACGTGCTCTTGAAGATGTTTTGGTAAGTCAGGTGTCGGAGCTGTCGAAGAAGGATTTGTGGAATAGCAACACATATATAGAAATCGACATCTAATAATTTAAAATCGTTATAATCACTATGATTAATTAAAAAGACGGGTCAAACAGATATTTTGAATCTCTCGCTACGTATTACAAACTATACTGTTGAAAAATTTGTCCATCACATAAAATGTACAATATAGATTTTGATCTTTGTAGTTAATTTACTGGCTTCATATGTCTACAGGAAATCTTACAACATAACTTGCATTAAACTTAGACTATACAAAATGTCTTATTTCAAAAATTATTATATATTTTAATGATAAGACTATTACATATTTTAAAGATTACAGTCTAATATCGGAAAGAAATGAAAGATGAAAGAGAAAATAGTCGTCGAGTAAACTCTAAAATGGTATGGACTACAATAGGTTTAGTAGATTACTCCCAGATTTTGAAATCTGTATTCTTGTCTTTTAGAATCTCGGTTTAACCTTAATTCAATAAAATATCTGTGGCATGTACCTTCCTTCACATTTATTTCAAATAACACACTTTCGATTGTACGTCCAAACAATAATCAAATTAAAGTTAACCTAATTTCGATATACACACTAAGGTAAATTTCACAGCCAATCAAAATAATTTCATACAATTATACAACCCTGATTTATGGACTAGAAATTGAATATAGGAAAAAAAACATCATACAATTGGTGCTCTCTAATGACTAAATACACAACAGCAGCTGACTTTACTTTAAGCTACAGAGATTCTCCATTTGTATTGAAATATGCTTTAAAACGTTGCTAAACAGCGAAACACATTTATAAACATTTTCTAATTCTCAGAAAAATGAATATGAGTAGAGAAAATTGAATTTAAAATTGCATTTGTTGTAATTGTCTAGGCAAACTAAATACCTTGTAACAAGACCTTTTCTCTCATTCACACGATGAGCATATAATTAAGACCGGTGTTATCATAGAAGTCGGTCTGTTTATTAATTAATAAAATTAATAATTATAAGATGAAAACGTACAAAAATACGCTAAAAACTTTATAGCACTTGCAAAATCAAATAATAACGAGAAGCTTAGCACGGTGTGCCAGTTAATTTCGGCATATAAGGACGCATAAGTCCGATGGCATTGGCGTATATACATATATCAGTACAAATGTGTGTTGTTGTGGTTATGTGGATTTTTCCCGTCGATTTCGCTACAAAAATGACCGTTACATGGGGAAGTCTTGTAATGTTCACCAAAATTACTTTCTCTGGATAATGACAAGTTTGCGACTTTATACAACCTTGAAACTTTTTTGTTTGTTTGTTTTTTTTTTTATATTTTTTCTGGTGCAGGAAGACATTTTTTAACACATCTGGTAAAAATCGGAGCACAATGAAAACTACACAGCCATAAATGTCGGGGAGCAGCCTGACTGTCGCTTTTAAAAAATATTGTAGTGTCAAAATAAATTCAAATTTCCACAAGGATAACAGCACACAGAAAACGTGTAAACCCTGAATTGACTTGGTTTTGTTTTGTCATACCGTAGGGAGTAGCTTAAGATTTTGATGCTGACTTACATAACAAAAATGGCTACCATAACCATAGAAAGCCGTTTCAGCTATAATCGTTTAACTACCTCGAAAAGGACTCTGTAAGCTTGCTCAGTTGAATTACGGATTTGTTGACGCATATATACGAAACACACAATACAACCGTTTAATTTCTGAAATAATAATAATAATAATAATTAAAGCTGCAAGCAGCGTTGGCGGGGCCCAAGCGATTAACATGGTTTCCAGTTCGTGCAGTGATTTTATTACGTGCAAAATTTCAGCTTGAAAACAGTCAAGTCCTTGTAAAGAAGAATTTTGAACATCATCTCATATTTACTGTCTGTTTCAATCGTAATCGTATGTTTTATGCAAAATACAATATGGCGGCAAAACCATGTGACCGATCAAATTGCCTTTCACAAACTTGAAAGAGCTCTCACTAAGAATGACAAAAGTGGAATTTCATTGCCATCAGTGTTGTGGTTCTGGAGAATAAGATTTTAGAGATAAATTGCGATTTTCGCAAAATCAAATGTGGAGTCTGAAACTGAGCACGGTGAGCTACCAAAAATGTCTTTCAAAAGTACAAGACATATATGAATTAGATGCTACTCAAAATTGACAATACTGGAAGGCTGAAATATTGCATCAAATCAATGTATTCATCTCTGAAATTTTGAGTGTAATAATTGCAAGTTTTGTTGTAATTCAATTTAGTCATATATTTTTTCATTTCATCTTTAGTGTTCAAAGTTTTACTTTTGTATAATTTTATGACAAGAATGTGAAAATTTAGAAAATCAAGCATGGTGACTCCATCTTTTGTTTGTAATATTTGATTATTCTCATATGCCAGAATTCAAAAATTTTTCCATGTGTTCTTCCTTGTATTGCTTTCTGGCCTGATCTTGTTTAGGTATAATGTTTCATTGTCATGAGCGTCATTTGACACACACTATTCTTCAACTACCATGTACATCAGAGTCAGAGCTCTCTCTGTCACTGCTCACGTATGCAGTAACAGTGACACTACTGTACCAGTAACAGGACAGTATCTGATAGTGACAGTTGCCCATAGGCAGTAGCGGTATTATCTTTGATAATTTTGACAATATTTATGTTCAGTTTATACAAATGCGTTCGTGTTCTACTCTCTACAGCATGTTGAACTGTCCAGTATTCAGCTTGCTAGCACAGCCAGTGTATGTGTACCATGCACCAATGCTGACAACTGAATGTCAGTCTGGACTCTAATTAAACTATCACCTAATACATATTTATATATACTGGCTTTGTCGAGAAACTGAACATTGTGTGTTTGAGCATGCTGTAGGGAGACAGCAAGAAACTGTAGTTGATATATTGGATAGAAATATTGCAAAAATCATCAACGGTTGGAGCTTGTGCCCTGTTACTAGGCTCAAGTCTGATTTTTATACGACAAATCACAAATGTTTAGATTGTTTTCGAGATAAAAGTCATGGAATGTGACAAAATGGTTGTAGATTCTGTTAATATTACTAACATTACAACATTTGAATGACATAAAAATGGTATTCATTGTTCATTTAATTACCTACAAAAATTGGAATCGGAAAATGTAAAACATGAAAGGAAACCAAAACATTTTCAAGTGCCCCCTACAGGTGGGGCAATATTTCAAGTTCCCTCTCTACTACCCTCAAAATTTTCGAATCACCGTTCCTGAATTTCTCCAGCCCCCCTAACCGTTTTTTTGTGAACGCAGCCTTGGTAACAAACCTGCAATCGCTATCAGTGCTGCACTATACATGTCGCGCTTTAGCAGCACGAAACCTGCTTCATCACACCAGTTTTTCAAACGAACTAGATATCCATTTTCATACCAGTTCAAAAGTAAAATACTCATAGACTTGAGATATTTGTGCATGTTAGACTTTCGATACATTCGCTTTACGCTTGAATTTAGCATGGAGCTTTGGTAGCTCCATGAATTTTAGCAAGCGATTCTCGGACGGCGCGCACAACGTATCGATGACACTTGGGTCAGGGGTCATCACAAAAAAAATCAGTGCGTATTCACGGCTTGAATCATGCCACCGATCGCGGAAATCATGGATCATAAATCCGAATGTTCATGTCTATTACTTAAACAGAACCCTAAATATGAAATACATAATGTTTTGATATTGAGAACCATGTTTTTGTTTCACTGACGATCAAGTTTAATGCTCAAATATCGCGACAAGAATTGCGCATTTGCACGATATGAATGCGGAAGTACGTTGACTCGGCAGACGAGCCAGCGCCTTGTCTGAAAATCTGTTTCCGATATCACGATATCACTGAAAAATCTCGCGAATTCATCTCTACGGAAGCCAGTCAACACAAGTTCCTAACGTCAGTAAAGATATTGTCTTGTTGCCAGCAATACACCACTAGTGGTGCGGCATGGCAAATCCATTGTGCATTTTGTGATAAAAGCACCAAACTTGGCTCAGATGTGCCTTAATATATGTTAAGCAAATTCAGATACCGAGCCACTTAAAAGCTGTTGAAGCGTTTGCCATGGCAACCATTTTTCAAAATGGCCGCCAGACAAGGTATTTTTCACCTAGTAAACGTCAAGCGCAGAATAATTGTGAATAATTTTGAGTAATTTTGGTTGCATATTTTCAATTAGAAACTATGGAAAGAGTGATTTGCAACTTTTTTCAACTTCTCTTCATCGCCTGACTTGTTAAACGGGTAAATACAGACAAAAACCACAATGCCACACAATTCTTGTGCATAAACTGCACGGTATTAGATCCTATCAAGGGATGACACTATGTCAGCAGTCAAGAAATAGTATTCCGTAGGCTAGAGGGGTCTACATGCACCTCTAGGATAACAAAGCTGTATTTATAGAAGCTTGGGATCCCAGAATGCGAAATAAAATTTTAACAGAAAAACTAAAGGGATGCAATAAATGGTCCAGTCGTGTTTGAAGAGTACTGCAAAATAACCATTTTGCGCATACCCACGTGCATTTTCTGGTAGTACTGTAAGTCATCTGCTAAGATTTTTTTAACATAACCTGACTTGTTGGGTATCATAAGAATGGAAATGTATTCCTCTTTAAAATGACATATATAATATGCACTATCTTCCATAGATTGCTTTTATAAAATAGGACCAAAACTTACCCGATACCCCAGAGTTTGCAATGAAAATTATAGCGAATCTCAAATTTACCAATGTTTTACCTTGGCATAATACAAAAGGCAATGCTTTGTATGATATCTGTTTTATTTGCTACAGGGACATGTTAATCATGTGAAATAGACTTTTGACATAAAAAAATATTGGGATGCTATAGCTCTACCGATCATATTTTGAAGGGTACCGCAAAATCACAGTATTGCCAACTCGAATGCGTTTTCGATAAACCTGTCTTCTTTTAAGTCATCTGCTGAGCTTATTTTTTAATATAACAAGGCTTATAGGGTAACATTGGAAAGTAATTTTATTCTTCTTTCAGATGAATTATTGGATTATGCAATATCTTCCATAGTTTTCATAAAATATGACCAAAACTTACCCCATACCCCAAACTTTATATTGCAAATTACTGTCACTGCTTATCTCAAATTCTACTAATTTGTACCTAGACATATTACAAATGGCAATGCTTTGTGTGAAATCTGTTTAATTTGCTACAAGAATATATCAAAATATGAAATAGACTTTTAACAGCAAAAATATTGGATGCAATGGCTGTTACGGTCATGTTCTGAAGGGTACCTTAAAGTCAAAGTATTGTGAATCGCATCTTTGTTGTTGAGCATGCCTCCTTGTAAGTCATCTGCTGACCTTATATTTTAACATAACCTAGCTTGTGGGGTAACATTGGAAAGTAATTTTATTCTTCATTCAGATGACATATTGTAATATGAATATCTGCCACTGTTTTTATAAAACATGACCAAAACTTACCCCACACCCCAAACTTTATTCAAAATTAATGTCACTGCTTATCTCAAATTCTACATCCTTTTCACCTAGACATATAATAAAAGGCCATGCCTTGTATGAAAACTCTTTTATTTACTACCGGAATAGACTTTTAACAGAAAAAAAATAAGTCATGTTTACAAGGGTGTTGTAAAATCACGATTTTGAGACTCATTATATTTTTGTCAAACCAGTGTTCGTTTAAGTCACCTGCTGAGCCTAACTTATACATAACCTGGCTTACGGGGAAAAATTAGTAAGGCGATTTATTCGTCTTGAAGATGACATATGGTAATATGCAATATCCTTTACAGTTTTCATGAAATAGGACCAAGACTTACCCAATACCCCAAAAGATTAAATCGAAAATTACGGCTTATCTTACATTCTACCATTTTTCGCTACACATAATACAGAAGGCAATATAATGCTTATATGAAATCTGTTTTGTTTGTAACAGACGTATGTGAAAAATATGAAATGAACATGAACCTTTAAAGGGAAGATAATATGATTTAGTAGCCATTGGGATCATATTTGGGGGAGTACCAAGATATGGCAAATTTCCTGAAACATATATTTTTTATCAAACACGCCTTTATGAAAGTAGTAAGCCAAAATCATAGTCACGGATGATCTCAAAATATTATCAACATCGCATATTAAAGTAATTTGTTTCAAGTTTGCTTTGTAAGATTGGACCTAAACAGTTCTTATCCGACAATCTAATTTAGTGTTTTTTGGTAGAGCAATTTTTTGAAAACTAAATCATGGTGTGCGTTCTACCCGCTGTAAAGGAGATGAAAAAAGAAAGGCATTCTACTGAATTATACAACCAACTGATTGAGGAGCAAGGTGCGGAATTGTGCCTTCATAGGTTTTGTTTGCTAAACTGTATGTAAAGTCTATTTGGCTAAACTAGCTTTATACGATAAGCACAGCTAATTAGGAACAGTTTAGCTGATCCAATAATCGTTTCTAATCATTATACATTACATCAAGTTTACCTTGGCGTTCCTGAAGAAAAACTTGTATAGATATGTCAGAAAGTTGCAATCTCTTCATTAACAAAATATTATGGATATATCTGATATTTAGCTGCTCTAATTATCGTTTTTAAACTTCATAAATTTGCAAACGTTTCCGTACATGATAAATCTCTAACATTGACAATTATGGGGATATATAAGAGATTTTCCCAAAATTTTAAAACGTTTAGATTTGTTATACACTAAATATTATGTTTTTTGTATGCAGGTCTACGTATGAATGTAGATGAGCAAAGTGGGAGATTGGTTTAAATCCCCTGCACAATTTTCCATGTTAGGAATTGTGATCAAGAACGCTCTGCAAAACTCAATGGCTAATTATAAAGTTTAGAAACGATAATTAGAATGTCAAAATATTGCACATATTCAACGTTGTACTCAAGAACACCCAATCCATTGGCAGAACATGGGACAGGCTGTTCTTACACTTGGACGCTTCATACCCTCCCCACCACAGCCATGGGCCGATCTAGGCCAATAGTTTGTAAAACCTGGTGAGTGTCGCACGTGTGATGCACACGTACCAGCTACAACCCTAAAAATGGTTAAAACTGGTGCATCAACGATTACAAATAAGAATAAAATAAAAAACTCTGAACAGTACCTACTGATAGTCTACTTACACAGAACAGCTAACAGCTGCTCATCGTCAAAAAACATTAAATTTTGCAATTTTGAATCTTCCATTTAGGCCTTGTGGCAGCCATATTGTCAATAATTTTATTAAGAAAACCCGCTTTTCTGAGAAAATGAAATAATGAAACAATAAAAAATGCAAATAGAAATCTTAATATGCATTTATGATGGTAATACATTCACTATTCACCATAGAATCATCCGTAAAAAAGCACCTATGATCGCTCTGTTTAAAAATGGCCGCCACACCAGAACGAGGCTCTATGCTTAAGGGCTTGGTATCCAAATTGATTTTAAAACAATAAAATATGCAAATAGTAATCTTTATGGGCATTTATGATGGAAATACGTCCACTATTCTCCAGAGAATCATCCGTAGAGCAGCAACTATGGGATTTAATAGTGACTGATGGTCGCCATATTTAAAAATGGCCGCCACACCAGAACGAGGCTCAACCTGCGGTGGCTCGGTATCCAAATTGATTTATATTATGATAATCTATATTCCTACCAAATTCATGCTTTTATCACAAAATGCACAATTGTTATGAAAATTTTGGTTATGCCGCGCCACTACACCAACATTTTCGCCGTTCAGGAGTGCCTTACTCGCTCTACTTTGTAAAATAAGTCGTATGCTTTTGCCGTTACCTAACTTTCCAAATTCACGGTAGACTTTCCGCAATAGTAGTTGGAGATTTTGTTCAATATATCGCGCGTGGTGGAAACCGCAATTATCCATAATCACACAGTCACCTACAGCCAGCCAAACACCCTTTTATTAAAAGTGTAATAACTAAATGGTATTATGTCAGGATTTTATTCGCCAAGTTTGGTCAAAATGACACCATTCAAAGCGACAGGAAGGAAGTTAGAAAATTATGTAGTGATATAATTTCATTAAAGCTCCATGCTAAATTCAAGCGTAAAGCGAATGTATCGAAAGTCTAACATGCACAAATATCTCAAGTCTATGAATATTTTACTTTTGAACTGGTATGAAAATGGAGCTGCCTTCTAGCTGCATCGTAAACTGTGATTTGTGAATGCTTTAGTGGGGTGAAGGCGATGTGAGACACCTGAGTGTGGTGAACGCGATAGCGGGCAGGATGAGCAAAGGAGTTTATCCCGGAATCCCGAGGACACCGCGACATTGCACTTTTTATATGATATCCAATATTTACGGCTACTAGATTATACAATATCGAAGTTAGATTGGCTCGGGTAGATCTATAGGGTGGTGAAATATCCGATATATATCGGATATTTACCCGTAATTTGACAGAATTCAGTATCGCCTAGTATCAAGGTTAGAGTCAGTCCCTGGAATCATGGATGTAAAAAATAGCATGCTTGAATTAAGTCGAATTTTACCAGAACAGTAAGGCGCTAGGCGGTGAAATTTCCTATATATATCGGATATTCACCCGCGATTCGTCAAAATCTAGTATCGTTTAGTATCGAAATTACAGTCAGTCCATGAAGTCGGTTTTATGAAAACATGTACATGTAAGGTGGTGAAATGTCCGATATATATCGTGAATCCCCGACTGAAACTAACTCACTACTGCACAGACTCAGATAACGCATTCCATTGCTAGGAAACCTGGCCTGCGCTGCCTAATTCCAAATAGGTTCGTATGGATATTGGAGAGACACCAAAGAAACTACGATTTTAAAAATTATTTTAATTTTTAACATTTCACCGACTTCAACTCTAGGCGCATCGTACCGTGCATTTGTAATGCATTTGCATTGTTTGGATGTCTCGAAACTACCGAAAGCGTACAATGACCGGACTATAAAAACGGGGGGGGGATCTTGAAACGTTTTCGCGCATGCTCATTTAAGCTTTTGTCAAATTCCAACGCTATCAACTCACTATGTTGGTTGCATGCCAAAGAAGTCTGCCGTCAGTCATCGGCCGACGTACGACAAAGCGACAAATTATTTTGTTCAAAGAGTAGACAATTAAATGACAAAACATGTCGATAATATGGTTGATATAAGGATTATTTTTGATTCAGTAGTAACAGTGATGGAACCGGCATAATTTACGATGGTGGACATGGTTTTCTCTCGCCTGCGCGATTGCGCAAATCGCGCATTTCCGAGCCATTGTCTGCCCTGGTAAAGTTACTGACAGCGCGGAAGTCGCGCACAAAACAAAGCAGGCAGAGACGCCGAAGGAAGTGGATGTTTACTGAGTGTTTCCACTATAATAAGTTGTGCAAACAAACATAAGATGCCAGGTCGCACCCATTTACACCTAGAACAATGGCAAGAGCATCCAACTTCTCCGATATTGGATATAAACCCGCGATTCGACAGAATCTAGTATCGTTCGGTATCGAAGTTAGAGTCAGTCCTTGGAAGTCGGGTTTGACCAGAAATGCAAGGTCACGATATATATCGGATATTTAACTTGGATTTGACAGAATCTAGTATCGTCTAGTATCGATATTTGAGTCCCCAAATCGCCAATAAATATCTAGTAAATATCGGCGACTTCACAGACCGTGCGTGCCAAGGCACAGGGCAAGTCATTCTAGTATTGTGTACTATCGATATCAGAGTCCCCAAATTGCCGATAAACATCCAATTAAATATCGACGATTTCACTGATCTGGCGTACCGAAGCACAGGGCAAGTTATTCTACTATTGTCCAGTATCGATATCAGAGTCCCCAAATCCCTGATAAATATCGGGTAAATTTCGGCGATCTCTTAGACCGGGCATGCAACTGCACAAAGCAATTACAGTGAAATTCGATCAAGCTGCAGAGCTTCATTTAACAAGGTGCTGTTTCAATAGATATGTATCAGCGATTTTTACGACATTAACGGCTGGACTTGATGTGGTCTTGTTTACATTTTTAATCAGCTACATGCTCTCAGTTACACAACACACCAGGGCCACTCCATGCATGTCAGATAGAGAAACATTAACAAGTCACCACACCTTGCAATGTCATGTATCTGTCTTTTTTATCATGATGAAGAAGTGAGCGTGCATTCAGACACCTACATATAAAATACCCGAATAGCTTCATTTATGGTCCTTGACACTCACATATCAGCTGTGCATAGACTCCAGTAATTGTGCCATTCAGTCGATCACACCGGTCGGCCACCCCTTAAAGCTAGTGGCACACTCCTCTAAGTACTTCCGTCGCAGTATACTCGACAACGTCACCTGGCGTACAAAAGCTGGTCGCAAAAGTTGCCTTACACAAGGGGCCGAGATTAGGGTTCGTGTGACTGCTAGCTGAATTTGACAGCGGGCATTGCAATCTGTCGTGCCGTCTTTGACTTTCAAGTGTACAATAAAACATACATCACTGATCGATCTTCTGACTGACGAGGTTTTAAACTGCAGCCTTATGAACATTGGGGCGACTTAACCGATCCAAATGCCTTTCGCAAACTTGAAAGTGCTCGCACTATGAAAGATATGAGTAAAATTTCAGTTGAATGTGTGTATTGGTTCTGGAGAAGATTTTTAAGATTAAATTGTGATTTAAACAAAATCCAATATGGCGGCAAAATTACGTGACTGATCAAAACGCCTTTCGCAAACTTAAAGGACTACCACTAGGGAAAATAAGTGTAAAATTTTAGTTCAATCAGTGTATTTGTTCTGGAGGAGAAGATTTTTAAAGATTAAATTACGATTTTTCACAAAATCCAATATGGCGGCGAAACCATGAGACCAATCCAAATGCCTTTTGCACACTTGAAAGAGAACACACTACCGATGATAGATGTAGAAGCTTTTTGCAAACTTGAAAGATATCAATGTAAGGGTGACATGAGTAAAATTTCATATTAATCAGTGTTTTGGTTCTGGAGAAGAAGATTTTTAAAGATTAAATTACGATTTTTTGCAAAATTCAATATGGCGGCCAAACCACATGACCAATCCAAACGCCTTTTGCAAACTTGAAAGATATTACACTTTAGATGATAGATGTAAAATTTAGTTAAATCGGTGTGTTAGTTCTGGAGAAGAAGATTTTTAAAGATTAAATTGTGATTTCACAAAATCCAATATGGTGGCCAAACCACGTGACCGATCGAAATGCCTTTTGCAAACTTGAAAGAGATCACTGTAAGCATGACATGAGTAAAATTCCAGCTTAATCAGTGTTTTGGTTCTGGAGAAGAAGATTTTTAAAGATTACATTACGATTTTTTTGCGCAATCCAATATGGCGGCCAAACCACGTGACCAATCGAAACGCTTTTCGCAAACTTGAAAAAGATCACATTGTAGATGACATTTATTAAATTTTAGTTCTATTGGTGAATCTGTTCTGGAGAAGAAGATTTTTAAAGATTAAATTATGATTTCAAAAAATCCAATATGGCGGCCAAACCACGTGACCAATCAAAATGTCTTTTGCAAACTTTAAAGAGATCACTGTAAGGATGGCATGAGTAAAATTTGAGCTTAATCGATGTTTCTGTTCTGGAGAAGAAGATTTTTAAAGATTAAATGACTATTTTAGAAAACCCAATGTGGCGGCCAAGGTCACGTGACCGCATGCGATTTTATTTACAAATTCTAAAGACCTTAGGTCATGCTTACTATAAAAAAAATTTCAAATGGACTAGACCCCTAGGTCTTCTTGACAAGCCATTTTTAGGTTTTTGGAAAATCCAATATGGCCGCAAGGTCACGTGACCAATCAAAATTTCAAGGGTCAGGTGCACGAGTACTAATTGATACCTACTAGCCCTGCAAATTTGAGAAGTTTTCGTTCAGCCGTTTAAGAGATCTAGGTCGACAAAGAATCGGCAGAAGAAGAAGAAAAAGAGGAAGAAGAGGAAGTAGTAGAACTTGAGCAATAACAATAGGGTCCCAGCCGGTCGGCTTGGGCCCCTAATAATGGGTACTTATAAAGGGCACATATCCACAAGTACATGTGCTAAAGGCGCTTTACAATTATTATTACTCGTACCAGGTACCCATCACTCCTGGGTGGGGAGAAGCAGTGATGAATAAAGTGCCTTGCTCAAGGACACAACACCATAGCCATGCCGGGGCTCGAACTCACCATCCTGTGATCGTGCGTCCACTGCTCTAGCCACTGGCCCATGATGTCTCCTTATCCTTTTCTTTGTTCGAAGCTTCCATTTTTCAATCGCAGGACAAGTCACACTATGAGTGTCCGTAAAATGCCGATTATTTTAAAGAATTTGACATTCCTGGAAACACTATTCAATATCTTCCCACACTATTACGCGTCTATATGCACAAACCTCTAATACATAATCGAACATTGCTCTTAGTAATGAATATTTCTGGCCCTGTTGTGCAACTATGTTCATACCATATAATTCACAGCAATAAAATTCGGACCTGGGGCGTAGAAAAGCATATATAAGTTTCTCTCCTTTGATATTTATTTTGTAATGTGACACCAACAATTGATTTTCGAGACGCTCCCAAGCAACTGTTCAGATTTGTCTTCATGCAATTTTTAACGTTTTGCTTCAGGGTTCAACAAGAATATAAACGGGTCTCTATTCCCTATGTCGTTGGCAGGTATAGCTGTACCTCAGCTTTAGATATCTTGTCTTGATCACATTCCACTTCATTTGCCCTTCTTCCTGTCCTTTTACTTTGATTTGGTATTTTCTGTCAAGCTTATCCATTTAACGAGGAAAATATCTCTGTTCGAATGGGAAACTTGATAGAAGATTTATGCTAGGCTAGATCATAAAAAAACAAATCAAAACACAAATTTAGGAAACCACTAATTGCAGTGTTACATTACAATTTTCAGGTTCAGTATGCAGAATTTTATTTTAATTTGTATATATATATATATGAAATAATTTTAATCATGCTAATATAGTTCGCCAATATCCCAGTTACTTAAATAGTGTAGTCAGGTGCGGTAAAGAAATTGAATTTTTTTAGGGATTTGAAACCAATGACTCTTACCTGGCAACAGTCTCCCTACCATCAATACCAGAAAGACCATAGTAACTATCCCCTTTGTTTTTGGTCGAATTATCTCTGAAAATGAGCAACGTGGGTATGAATTTACATGCTGGCAAAAGCATTTCTATAGAAAGTAAATGCAATCTATATTAGATACACATTGGCGTTTAAATAGCAACCATTTAATCATTGTCTTGCTTCATGCCACTCCCAGGTGACATGTGGATATTTGTCCCGACATAGAAAATATAATGTGTGGCTAGAGCTTCAGTAGTAGGTCACAGTTTAAACTTTGACACTTGATAACATTTGACTCTGTTATCGTGCCTTCTGAATAATTTACTGCGCAACACGTACCTGCAATGTGATGTTAATTTTTAACTGTAAGCGTAGACAGGCAAATATACTGGCCTCGTACGCTTTCTCGTCCAAGATTTAAACACACCACAGTGAACCCTAAACCGAATGATTTCGCCAACGCTTGAAACCTACCTCCATGATTGGCTGTAACACGGATGGATTTGGACTGACCCTCCACTCCCAGTAACTGGGTCACTTCGCAAGTCAGATTTATCGTACCTTTACTTCTGATGACAGCATCGTTAATTTCATAAACACTGTTGGTCGAAAAACATCCGTCATCCTCTTTAAGGGACCCCGGCATCATAGATGCCACAAGCCTATCATCTATTTTCCATCGAATCAACGTTGCTGCGGGTTTGCCATGTGTCGCCTTGCATGAGTACACGTTTAACCCATGGGAGGTTAGCTTCAATGATTCAAACGGAACTAAAATACAAATTTAGAATGCAGGGACATGATTAGTTAGTTAAGGGTTGGAAATAATTTTGTTTTTTTGCTTTGCTAAGTTTGTAACATCGAATTATGGAAGCAACTATAGTAAATAAGTCGGACTAAAACATAAAAATATTGTTCCTAAAAAAATAAGTACGCCTATATGTCTGCCTGTCTGCACCATTTATGTTTACAAATCGCGACGTCTTCTCTACTGTGCTATACTCTCAAGTTAAAAACGTTCCGACGAATCCGCTGTACTTCGACCTTTTTTGCATGGAACTACTGCTATTGAAGTACATTAAGCCAAATAAATTACACATCAAATACTAATCATACACTTTATTATCAAGGGTTACTCCAGTGAGATTATTAACAAATGATAAATACACATACTTAACACATTTACGAAGGCATGTTGATGTTGCGGTTCAGCAAGAACGTGCGAACATGTGAAAAAGCCATTATCAGTCTTTGAAAGATTCTTGATGACCAGGTCGTATTGGCCGACTCCATCGCGTATTTCATATTCAGGGTAGATATTCCCATCGTTATCAGTCAAATATGTTCCGTTTCTTGACCATCTGGCCTTGAGGTCATGAGTGTTGTTCAGACGGCATTCCAAGGTTACTTGCCCTCCAATTACCTCCGTGATATTTCCTGGAGTTTTCATCCAAACTGCCTTGGATAGGTAACCTGACGATAATAAATAACAAATGTCATTGCGAGTTTCTGCAGTCCAAACCTAATGCTCTAGAACCACAGACAAGGAGAAACACTTTTCTGTGGTCGAAGAAAGATTTTGACAACATACAAGTCTGATCTCATAACTTAGGAAGCGTTCATTTATTATGGCCGGGCTAGACCGGCAAATTCTTTCTGTGCATCACACAAAATAAGTGAATCCCTTACCTATTGCACCAAAAAATTAATGACCACCTTTAAGATGATAATAATGTCATGACATCCCCCCAGTTGTTGTGTAAAGCTGCACACACAGTCACCTCTGGAGGGGGAGTGATATAATTCAAAACAAGATTCTCAGATTTTTTCAAATGAACCCAACCCTGACAAACTCGCTCTGTGTTAACGTGCGAATCCTCACTTCTGACTTGCTATAACTTTGAAATCCCCCACAAAGACATTGGCCAGAAATTACAGAGTGGGTCGCCTTTTTGCGCAAACATTATTGAAGGGTCATGACATTTCTTGCATGTCTTTTTGGGGGTCACTATTAGAAGGCGAAATGTGGCTGATATAGTGCTTCGTTCTGAAATACCAAATCATAATGCTACACTAACTAAATTTATGCTTTCTTAGGTGTTTAACAATTGATACAAATGTACTTCATTTAAATATGAAAGTTCAGATCTGGACAACAATTATGCAATTGGAATTTCACCTAAAAGTAATATTCATGTTTTATGGTAGTCTACAGGTAAGTGTTAAATAATTCCTTGACAAAAATAGCTTTATCTCTGATATGTAAGTAATAGGAATTGATCATTGCCCTCAGTGATCTCGATTTACAATAAGAAAAGCCTCGGGCTCAGGGTTGCTAAGGCAAGAATTTCACGTGACAGATAATTATACTTTTGTTTAGGTTTACAGTTAAATGACTTCAGAGAATGAAATCATGCAGCGAATCAATGTTATTTCTCAGAATATTTCTGAACACTGAAACTGCGTTTTGACAGGATGGATACTTAAGAGAATTAAGTGACCTCTTTTCTGCTGTAAAAATACATGATTCCACCCTTGTAGTTTTCAAATTTTAAGGTGAATCCCCCTGCATTTTTCCGGCCCAACCCCAGCCGTGATAACTGAGAGCACCTTTACACTTGCATTTGAAAGCAATTACAGCCACATTATTTAATTTCAGATGAACATTACACAAAATCAATTTCATATTTTAATGGTCTACATTGCGTTTCGGACAGAAACAACCGTTATGTTTCACTTCATTCTTCACACTTCTGAAGCTGTGCAGGCACCCATGATGTTCTCCTTTGTTCTCCATACATAACTTTGTAAGTTGATCAGTCCATTTGATCAACCTCGTTCTTCTTTTAGCATATTCCCCCTTTAAAGTACTCTAGTGGACTTTGGGCTTGTACAGAGTGAATATAGGGCAAAACATGGTGTTGCAAATTTTTCCCGCCAAAGTTAACGTGATTTATTTCAACAGCCTACAAAGTTCAATGGAACATGGGCCCATAGGTTAAAGTTTGGATCAAAGGCTAACAAAAGAGGAGCGGCTACCTTGTTTAGTTGGAATTCTAGGCCTCAATAAAAAGCTTGAATACAAAAATCTAAAGATTCCATGGCCGAATAAGCCTGTACAGTAGCTGGTAGACTCTCATTAGCAATTTATAGTCGAATGCATGGTTTCCTTTGCATTTTGACACATTTAATCAACGACAAAAGCATTGCTGTTCACTCCATGTGACGGATCCAATGTGTAAATTTCTATGAATCTTACACGTCGACAGCCTGCTAAGAAGACAAAATAAAATATCCTAGGGTATGGATTTATAATGGATATCTTTACCAGACAAAACAAAATAACCGTATTTAGTTTTGACAGTATATCGACCGCCAGACATTGTTGTGAGATACCCTCTCAACAGAACGAATAATTTCATTTGTGTGAAAACACAAGTGGCCCTCTTCAAGGAAAGATCACCAAGGTAACAATTGTTGAAACAATACCACAATTTGAAGTGTGTTTGGTCTATATTTTGAATTTTGCTTATGTTGGCAGGTCATTACGATGGACACAACCTTTGACATTCAACGCACATGTAATGAAACAAAAATGCTGCTTCGACTTTTTGTTAGACGATTTTAGAGCTTCTTTCAGGACAAGAAACGGAAAATAAGACAAAAATGCTGCTTCGACTTTTTGTTAGACGATTTTAGAGCTTCTTTCAGGACAAGAAACGGAAAATAAGACCTACAACAAAAATGTTGTAGACATGAACTTTGAGTAATATTACGGCAGCAATCGGATATAAACAGATATATAAGCTTATTAGTGTAAACCTTTACAAAAATCCAGCAGACATGTGCTGTTGGTGAGGAGCCGTTATAGTTTTGAGTGCGTCAATGCGGATAGTGTATATAAAACATTTTCTTAGGGGCTACGCTCAGAGGTATCATAGAGTTGTAATTGATTTCCTGTATGCAAGTGCGACTGTGCATTACACAACGACTGCAACAGCTAATGAACTGGCATGTATTTCAAGAACAAATTAAAAATCCTTTGTCACATTATAAAGATTAAATACTTGGGACTTTTATTGTTATGAGTAGCTCAGTTTTTTATAACTTGGAAGAGGTGTGTAGATACTATTCCTTCTACGTGAAGCCTTCAAAGCCGAGTACACCGAAACGCGTAACCACGGAACACGTGTCATATAGTGATCGACCTTTTCAATAGCGATGACCTGCCATGTCAGACCACTCTGTATCACTCCATGATAACTCTCGAAATCAGAAACTTAACCAACAATTAGCTTATTATATACACTTTTCTCAAGATGTCCATGTTGCCAAATTAAGGCTTAATTATATTCGCTTCCAGTGAGAGGCCCAACCTTAGAATGAATAGTATCAGCTGTAGAGACGCGGGTGTGCGTGGTACCATAGAAGCACAAAACTTCATGTGACTGGATTCACAGATCATCAGAAAGCGTCCCCTTCAAACAGTAACCTTTGGCCTCGCATAACATTGAGAATTAGGAGTTCAAAGGTGACAAACAGGCCTTTGTGATGAATTTTTTAAAATTTGTGAGCAATATCAATATCAAGTAAGAGATATTTACGGATGTTTTGAGTGCATCAATGCGGTTGGCGTATATAAAACATTTGCTCAGGGGCAACGCTTAGAGGTATCATCGAACTGCAATTGATTTCATGTATGCAAGGGCGCCTGTGTATTATACAGCGACAGCAACAGCTGATGAACTGGCATATATTTCAAAAACAAATTAAAAACCCTTTGTCGCAGTATGAACAGTAAATACTTGGGACTTTTATTGTTATGAATAGCTCAGTTAATCACTTGGAAAAGGTGTATAGGTAATATTCCTTATAATGTATGTGTACGTGTAGCCTACCAAACAGAGTACACCGATATCGCCATGCATAACGACATCACACGTGTCTTATAGCGATCGACCTTTTCAATAGCGATGACCTGCCATGTCAGGCCACTCCGCATCCCTCCGTGATTACTCTCCTAACAAAATGCACACCAGCGTAAGTAACGTGAAGTCATACTGATACAATACTGTGAATACCAATAGACGCTCAATTTTTTTGCAAACTGTTTCTATGGTGAAGGGAAATCATCAAAGTATGTCAACGTGCACTGTGGATCCTGTTCCCGCTAATTTATAAAGTGACGCATTGGGAGTATCGTAGTTAGCTGACTACCTCTAATTGTCCATTGCCGAAATTAGATTCAACAATTTCACAACAATGATATCAGGTTTAGCTGATAGCGGACTTTGTTCTAAAACTCTGAAAACCCTCCAGCACGATCAAGCACGTTAATACTTGACACTCAACAGATTTTAAATTTAAGTTACTCGAGATTTTGATTGCTTATCTTCTTTATAATCTTTATACACTCACAATGTACAAATAGCAAATTTGTCCATATAGATATAGATTGCAAAACTTACCGGCGTTTACTACAGCTAGAAGACCCAGAACAATACCAAGGTATCCCTGAAGCCTCATCTTGTCTATTGTTGATAACTACCTTGCAAGCGGAAAAGTGATTTTCTTTTTTACTATCTAGCGACATTAACACAAATAATATAATGATGAATCATCGTAATGAACTTCCTGTTGCGACATCTCTAACCAATCACATACTGTTTTATTTTTAAATCACATAAGCGTATGACTTCATGAGTTTACTGTTTACTTCCTGTCTAAGTTCGACTTTATTGTCATTATTTCCAGCACCCGGACAAGCAACCTGTTGGCACAATACTTCATGTAACTGGATTCACAGATCATCAGAAAGCGTCCCCTTCAAACAGTAACCTCTGGCCTCGCATAACATTGAGAATTAGAAGTTCGAAGGTGACAAACAGGCCTATGTAATGAATCTTTTAAAACTTGTGAGAAATATCAATATCAACTAAGATATTTGTAAAATGTCCCGTTTTTTTAAAGTAACGGGAAATGAAACGTGAATGAATTGGAAGTGGCTTCAACTCTCAACGACACAGCATTGCTGAATAACCTAAGCTTTACATGTCGCACTACCGAGGGTCTAAAACCAGGTCATTTCGATTGCTGACCTTTCGACCTGCCCCTATGTGGTAAAATTTTGAAAATCAAAAACCAACAGTGCAGAAAGCGTGAGTTATTTGAAGGCTTGTGATCTGCTTCGATGGTCAGAGTCGTATCAAGTATCAAGTGACTGTGCGATGCTACATAACTGTTACAATATCGGTTATATTTCTGAGGGTCTGTCCTAAAATTGCGTGTATTTGGCATAAATACTGATCATCATTTTATAAACCTAGCGCAGCTGGGTAATTTTGCGATGATAGAAATGTTTATTTTTATCAAGAGTATTCATAATTACAATTGTACTAACAACAGTGTCTGTATCACTACTGCATCAGTTTGGCATAATTACTGAACGTCATTCAGGATTCGAATGCAGTAAGGTGCTTTTGTAAGTATACATTGATAGAAATATTAAATGTTTATCAACAGTGTTTATAATCACAAATTTATTATATTTTGACAGTCTTGCTATAAACAATAAAGCCTTGTCGACCGGGGCCGGGTACTCTTCTAACTGTAGTTATTTAATGCCTTTTTGCAAAGCAGTATCTTCATCAATATAATTGTCGTCCTTTGAAACATTTTGAAAAATGTTTGCTTGATGCAACATATGCAAAGGCACGCACTTTACTCAATGTGTTGTGCATTTACTTTTTGTTGACCCTGTAACTTGTGATGTTACATTCTCTCACTTCCAGCAAAAATGAAAGAAACTACTAGATGGAATTCTATATTCGTTGTAGATGTTTACAGAGCTGTCGTCATTGTTATTACAGAATGATAACTTCACATGGATATCTATCTGCTGACGCTGCCTTTAAGAGACTGTTTTTCATAAACAAATTACTTCTTGTCATAACTAATTATAGTTTTCCACAGATTTACAATTAAATAACTTCAAAGAATGAAATAATGCAGCCAATCATTTTCATTTTCCAGAAGATTTTTGAACTCTGAAACTGCTCTTTACGGGACGGATACTTATGAGAATTAAGCATTCCAACTTTTCCCCACACAGAAACTGGGCAGTTTGGATTATTCATACCTATCTTAATCCTACTGTTCGTAACGTTTTTGTCGTAAACACATCTATCGCACACTTTTAACACCTTTCCCGGGTTCTTGAACCCGGTTGGTCAAAATTGGCTGTTCTGGCCTTTTTGATCACCCCTCTTAAAATGCTTGGATAGTTGACTTGGAAAACAATTAAAGTTAAAAGTTTCATTAGCAATTAAGCCAGAAACCGGAAAACTCAGAAAACATGGCTCATTACGCGTTCTCAGCAGGTGAAAAAGTTGAGGCCCTCGATGACTGTTACTGGTTGACAAAGGGTGCAGTGAAGAAAATAGTTGCAGTTGAAGAAGGACCATGTTAGTATCTTTTCGGGTTCAACGGTTGCTCGGCAAAATGGGACAGAATTGTCGATGAAAATGAAATAAGGCAACCAACAAAAGTAAGTAGCACCTGACACTTTCAAAACGGTATTTATGGTGGAATTCTGGAGCACAGGCTAATTTTCCAAATCTACACACATTTAAGAAACTGCTCGCGGTCACCCATATAATGTGGTATGGACGTTGTAGAGATGCAGTAGCATATGCGCGTGGTGAGATAGTGTGCATGAATGAATGTGTTTTCGCCGTTGGGAAACGACGCGATCACATTTCAACTGGACATGTGTACACCCCATATCCGAACGACTGATCGAGGCACAGCACAGGCTGGTGTTACACTCGCCCTGCGTACAATCCAGAATCCCGTGAACAGAAATCACTCTGTTTCCATGTACATAAGACCTGACTTTTCCCACTGCGAACGCACGTACTCGTACAGAACACATGGCATAGTACGCAGGGCTATAGGGTCCTAGCTCTGCATACAGGTCTGTGTGTTCACGGCGTTGCACGTCCGCGGATGTATTTTCAAAGAGGAGACTCGCAGTCCAGTTGCTGTGATGTACTTTAAGAAAAATTAAGACGTTTACAGGAAAATTCAGTTTAGGCTACCCTCGGCTTTTCCAGTAACCGCGAGTTACTGGTAGTGGTAGCCTGCGGTAACTTATGCACTCAAATACGATCACGGACGTACCACGCACGTACAAATACCACGATAGTAAGCTTACGATGTTGTGTGGGCCGCTGTGTGCATGTTTCATTCACAGCGTTACCGACGAACATATCACTGCACACGGGCATGAGCTTGGGGCGACTTGCAGCGATTTCGAAACTGTTATCCTATTGGTTGGCTGAATCTTACCAATATAATTAAAAGAATACAAATAAACTCCCTAAGTTGCTGTGAATAGTGAAAATCGACCAATCAGATATAACCTTGCAAACACGCTGCGAGTCAGCCGACGAGCTTTAATAGGCGGCTTCAAATTGTCCCTTTCCAATGAACGTTAGTGTTGTATTTGTAGTGACATGTGTGGAACCAACTAATTAGTCATGCTTTGTAAAGAGTAAGTGACATGTGTGGAACCAACAAATTTGTCCGCATGCTTTGTAAAGAGTAATTTTAATTCATTGCTCTTGTGTGGGGGGGTTGTCAACCTGATGTAATCGCAAATCCTCAGATTTCCATCTGATATAAGTATGTACGTAAACAAGAAAAGTAAACTCATGAATTTTAATAGACGTGGTGGCTATGACCAATTTCAGCCAGATTGGTCACAGCCACCACGTCTAAGTCTGTGTGGGGAAAAGTTGTCATGGTGACCTCCTTTGTGCTGTTTAAAAAATACATGACCCCCCCCCCTTTGCAGTTTTTAAAATTTAAGGTGAATCCCCCTTGATTTTTCCGACCCAACCCCAGCCGTGATAACTGAGCGCACCTTTACACTTGCATTTGAAAGCAATTAAAGTCTCATTATTTAATTTCAGATGAACATTACACAAAATCGATCTTACATTCTGATGGTCTACCTTGCATTTCGGGCAAAAATCACCATAATATGTTTTGCTTCATTCTTCACACTTTTGCAGTTGTGCAGGCACCCCTTATGTTCTCCTTTGTTTTCCATACATAATTTTGTAAGTTGATCAGTCCATTTGACCAACCTCGTCCATGTTTTAGTACTGTAGTTGACTTTGCGCTTGTACACAGTGAATATAGGGCAAAACATAGTGTTGCAAGTTTTTCCCGCCAAAGTTAACGTGATTTATTTCAACAGCTTACAAAGTTCAATGAAACTTCGGATCATAGGTTAAAGTTTAGATCAAAGGCTAACATAAGAGGAGCGGCTACATTGTTCAGTTGGAATTGTAGGCCTAAATAAATAGCTTGAATACAAAAATCTAAAGATTCCATGGCCAGTAGCTGGTAGACTCTATTAGCAATTTATAGTCAAATGCATGGTTTCCTTTGCATTTTGACACATTTAATCAACTACAAAATCGTGGCTGTTCACTCTATGTGACGGATGCAATGCGTAAATTTCTATAAATCTTACGCTTCGACAGCCTGCTAAGAAGACAAATAAAATATCCTTGGGGATGGATTTGGTATGGATGTCTTTACCCGACAAAACAAAATAACCGTATTTAGTTTTGAAGAGATTGAAACATACCGATCGCCAGACATTGTTTACGGAAATATTGGGAGATACCCTCTCAACAGAACTAACAATTGCACTTGTTTAAAAACACAAGTGGCCCTTTTCAAGGAAAGATCACCAAGGTAACACTTGTCGGAACAATACCACAACTTAAAGTGTGTTTGGTCTATATTTTGAATTTTGCTTATTTGGCAGGTCATTACGATGGACACAACCTTTGACTTTCAACGCACATGTAATGAAACAAAAATGCTACTTCGACTTTTAGTGAGACGATTTTAGAGCTTCTTCCAGGACAAGAAATGGAAAATAAGACCTACAACAAAAATGTTGTAGACCTGAACTTTGAGTAATATTACGGCAGGAACCGAATATAAATAGAGATATAAGCTTATTAGTGTAAAACTTTACGAAAATCCAGCAGACATGTGTTGTTGGTAAGGAACGGATATAGTTTTGAGTGCGTCAAAACGGATAGTGTTTATAAAATAGTTGCTTAGGGGCTACTTCTAGAGGTATCATCGAATTGTTATTGATTTCCTGTATGCAAGGGCGCCTGTGTATTACACAGCGACAGCAAAAGTTGATGAACTGGCATATATTTCAAAAACAAATTAAAAACCCTTTGTCGCTATGAAAATTAAATACTTGGGACATATATTGTTATGAGTTGCTTAGTTTTTAATCAGTCGGAAGATGTGTATAGATAATATGCCTAATAATGTATGTCTACGTGAAGCCTACGAAACCGAGTGTCACACCGATCTCGCCATGCATAATGACAGAACACGTTCATGTAGTGATCGACCTTTTCAATAGCGATGACCTGCCATGTCAGGCCCATCAGCATCCCTCCATTATTATTCTCCAAACAAAATGCACACCAGCTTCAACGTAAGTAACGTGAAGTCATACTGATTCAATACTATGAATACCAATAGACGCTCAATTGTTTTGCATACTGTTTCTATGGTGAAGGGAAATCATCAAAGTATGTCAACGTGCACTGTGGATCCTGTTCCCGCTAATTTATAAAGTGACGCATTGGGAGTATCGTAGTTAGCTGACTACCTTTAATTATCCATGGCCGAAATCAGATTTAACAATTTAACAACAATGATATCAGGGTGAGCTGATAGCTGACTTTGTTCTAAAACTCTGAAAACCCTCCAACACACTTAAGTACGTTATTACTTGACATTGAACAGATTTTAAATTTAAGTTACTCGAGATTTTGATTGGTTATCTTCTTTATAATCTTTATACACTCACAATGTACAAATAGCAAATTTGTCAATATAGATATCGATTGCACAAACTTACCGGCTTTTACTATCGCTGCAAGACTCAATACTATAACAAAGTATCTTTGAAGCCCCATTTTGTTGTCTATTGTTGATAACTATGTTGCAAGCGGAAAATTGATTTCCTTTTTACTATCTAGCGAAATTAATACAAATAATATGATGAATCATCGTAATGACCTTCCTGTTGCGACATCTCTAAATATATAACCAATCACAGCGTATGACTTCATTAGTTTACTGTTTACTTCCTGTCTAAGTTCGGCTTTATTATCATTATTTCCAGCACCCGGCCAACCAACCTGTTGGCTTGCAGAATCAATGGAATCTCTTCCGATCGTATTGATTTTTAAACCAGTACAAAGTTAACAGATTCTTTTCTCATACATCGTTTATATTACATACAATAAAAAAAAGTCATGTAGTCTCGTGAGAGGTGTGAGTTTCACCAAAAAGTACGTTCCAGAACAAAAAAAAATAATGGAGCGTTTGGTTATTGGTAGGATAGAATCATTGCTTGTCAATACCACCTAACGAACGCGCCATGGCACAGATTCTGCTGAGTAGGAACATAAATATCAAAATCAGAAACTTTACCAACACTTAGCTTATTATATACACTTTTCTCAAGATGTCCATATTGCAAAATTAAGGTTTTATTATATACGCTTCCAGTGAGCGACCCATCCTTAGAATGAATAGTATCGGCTGTAGAGACGCGGTTGTGCGTGGTACCACAGAAGCACAATACTTCATGTAACTGGATTCACATATCATCAGAAAGCGTCCCCTTCAAACAGAAACTTCTGGCCTCGCATAACATTGAAGATTAGGAGTTCAAAGGTGACAAACAGGCCTATGTAATGAATTTTTAAAACCTTTGAGCAATATCAATATAAACTAAGAGATATTTTGTAAATTGTCCCGGTTTTAAAGGAAGGGGAAATGAAATGTGAATGGATTGGAAGTGACCTTAACTCTCAAGAACATATCATTCCTGAATGACCTTGGCTTTTTATGTCTCACGACCGAGGGTCTAAACCAGGTCAGTTCGATTGCTGACCTATAGACCTGCCCCTATGTGGTAAAATTTTGGATATCAAAAAGCAGCAGTGCAGAAAACGTGACTTATTTGAAGTCTTGTGATCTGCTTCGATGGTCAGAGTCGGCCCCCTTCTTAATTTCTGTTCATAGAGACTGCTTAGGGAGTACTGTGACCGCGTATAAAGTGAACGTGCAATGCTACAACTGTTACAATATCGGTCATATTTCTGAGGGTCTGTGCTAAAACTGCGTGCATTTGGCATATATACTGATCATCATTTTAGGAATCTAGTGCAGCTGGGTAATTTTGCAAGCGTAAAATTATGATAGAAATGTTTATTTTTATCAAGAGTATTCATAATCATAATTGAACTACGAACAGTGTCTGTATCACTACTGCATGAATTTGGCATAATTACTGAACGTCATTCAGGATTCGAATGCAGCAAGGTGCTTTTGTAAGTATACAATGATAGAAATATTAAGTGTTTATCAACAGTGTTCATAATCATAACTTTATTATATTTTGACACTCTATAAACAATAACACCTTGTCGGCCGGGGCCGGGTAAGCTTCCAACTGTAGTTATTTAATGCTTTTTTGCAAAGCAGTATCTTTATCAATATCATTGTCGTCATTTGTAACATTTTGACAAATGTTTGCTTGATACAACATATGCCAAGGCATGCACTATACTCAATGTGTCGTGCATTTACTTTTTGTTGACCCTGTCACTTGTAATGTTACATTCCCTCACTTCCAGCAAAAAATGAAAGAAACTACTAGATGGAATCCTATAATCATTGTAGATGTTTACAGAGCTGTCGTCAAGGTTATTACAAAATGATGACTTCACATGGATATCTATCTGCTGACGCTGCCTTTTAGAGACTGTTTTTCATAAACAAATTACTTCTTGTTATAACTAATTATAGTTTTCCTCAGATGTACAATTAAATAACTTCAAAGAATGAAATCATGCAGCCAATCATTTTCATTTTCCAGAAGATTTTTGAACTCTGAAACTGCTTTTTACGGGACGGATACTTATGAGAGTAAATTGACCTCCTTTGTGCTGTTTAAAAAATTCATAACCCCCCCCCCTTTGCAGTTTTTAAATTTTAAGGTGAATCCCCCTTGATTTTTCCGACCCAAACCCAGCCGTGATAACTGAGCGCACCTTTCCACTTGCATTTGAAAGCAATTAAAGTCACATTATTTAATTTCAGATGAACATTACACAAACTCGATCTTACATTTTGATGGTCTACCTTGCGTTTCCGGCAGAAATCACCGTTATGTTTGGCTTCATTCTTCACACTTCTGAAGTTGTGCAGGCACCCCTGATGTTCTCCTTTTTTCTCCATACATAGCTTTGTAAGTTGATCAGTCCATTTGATTAACCTCGTCCAAGTTTTAGTACTCTAGTGGACTTTGAGCTTGTACACAGTGAATATAAAGGACAAAACATGGTGTTGCAAATTGTTCCCGCCAAAGTTAACGTGATTTATTTCAACAGCTTACAAAGTTCAATGGGACTTGGGATCATAGGTTAAGTTTAGATCAAAGGCTAACCTAAGAGGAGCGGCTACCTTAGTTGGAAATCTAGGCCTAAATAAAAAAGCTTGGATACAAAAATCTAAAGATCCCATGGCCGGATCAGCCTGTACAGTAGCTGGTAGACTGTATTAGCAATGTATAGTCGAATGCATAGTTTCCTTTTGCATTTTGACATATCTAATCAACGACAAAAGCGTGGCTGTTCACTCCAAGTGACGGATGCAATGCGTAAATTTCTAAATCTTACGCGTCGACAGCCTGCTAAGAAGACAAATAAAATATCCTAGGTTATGGATTTGATATGGACGTCTTTTCCCGACAAAACAAAATAACCGTATTTAGTTTTGAAGAGATTGCTAGCGATACAAAACATACCGACAACCAGACATTGTTCACGGAAATGTTGGGAAATACCCTATCGACAGAACTAACAATTGCACTTGTTTAAAAACAAAAGTGGCCCTCTTCAAGGAAAGATCACCAAGGTAACACTTGTCGGAACAATACCACAACTTAAAGTGTGTTTGGTCTATATTTTTAATTTTGCGTATGTTGGCAGGTCATTACGATGGACACAATCTTTGACTTTTAACGCACATGTAGTAAAACAAAAATGCTACTTCGACTTTTAGTGAGACGATTTTAGAGCTTCTTCCAGGACAAGAAATGGAAAATAAGACCTACAAAAGATGTGGTAGACCTGAACTTTGAGTAATATTACGGCAGGAACAGGACATTAACAGAGATATAAGCTTATTAGTGTAAACCTTTAAGAAATCATGCAGACATGTGCTGTTGGTGAGGAGCCGATATAGTTTTGAGTGCGTCAATGCGGATAGTGCATATTAAACATTTGCTTTGGGGCTACGCTTAGAGGTCTCATCGAACTGCAATTGATTTCCTGTATGCAAGGGCGCCTGTGTATTACACAGCGACAGCAAAAGCTGATGAACTGGCATATATTTCAAAAAAAAAAAAAATCAAAACCCTTTGTCGCAGTATGAACAGTAAATACTTGGGACTTATATTGTTATGAGTAGCTCAGTTTTTAATCACTCAGAAGAGGTGTATAGATAATATGCCCAATAGTGTATCTTTACGTGAAGCCTGCCAAACAGAGTACACCGATATGGCCATGCATAACGACCGCGCACGTGTCTTATACTGATCGACCTTTTCAATAGCGATGACCTGCCATGTCAGGCCACTCCGCATCCCTCCGTGATTACTCTCCTAACAAAATGCACACCAGCATAAGTAACGTAAAGTGATACTGATTCAATACTATGCATCCCAATAGACGCTCAAACGTTTTGCAAACTGTTTCTATGGTAAAGGGAAATCATCAAAACATGTCAGCGTGCACTGTGGACACTGTTCCCGCTAATTTATAAAGTGACGCATTGGGAGTATCGTAGTTAGCTGACTACCTGTAATATCCATGGCCGAAATCAGATTCATCAGTTTAACAACAATAATATCAGGGTGAGCTGATAGCTGACTTTGTTCTAAAACTCTGAAAACCCTTTATAACACACTTAAATACGTTATTACTTGACATTGAACAGATTTCAAATTTAAGTTACTCGAGTTTTGATTGCTTAAAAGGTATTTTTTTTATAATCTTTATACACACACAATGTAGAAATAGCAAATTTGTAAATATAGATATAGATTGCACAAACTTACTGGCTTTTACTATCGCTGAAAGACTCAGTACTATAACAAAGTATCTTTGAAGCCCCACTTCTTGTCTATTGTTGATAACTATGTTGCAAGCGAAATTGATACAAATAATATGATGAATCATCGTAATGAACTTCCTGTTGCGACATCTCTAAATATATAACCAATCACAGCGTATGACTTCATTAGTTTACTGTTTACTTCCTGTCTAAGTTCGGCTTTATTGTCATGATTTCCAGCACCCGGCCAACCAACCTGTTGGCTTGCAAAATCAATGGAACCTCTTCCGATCGTTTTGATTTTTAAACCACCTACAAACAGTTAACAGATTCTTTTCTCATACATCGTTTATATTACATACAATAAAAAACGTCATGTAGTCTCGTGAAAGGTGTAGGTTACACCAAAAAGTACGTTCCAGAACAAAAAAGTGATGCAGCGTTTGGTTATTGGTATGATAGAATCATTCCTTGTCCATACCACCTAAGCAACGCGCCATGGCACAGATTCTGCTGAGTAGGAACATAAATATCTAAATCAGAAACGTAACCAACACTTAGCTTATTATATTCACATTTCACAAGATGCCCATATTGCAAAATTAAGGTTTTATTATATACGCTTCCAGTGAGCGACCCACCCTTAGAATGAATAGTATCGGCTGTAGAGACGCGGGTGTGCGTGGTACCACAGAAGCACAATACTTCATGTGACTGGATTCACAGATCATCAGAAAGCGTCCCCTTCAAACAGTAACGTCTGGCCTCGCATAACATTGAAGATTAGGAGTTCGAAGGTGACAAACAGGCCTATGTAATGAATTTTTAAAACTTGTTAGCAATATCAATATCAACTAAGATATTTGTAAATTGTCCCGTTTTTTAAAGGAACGGGAAATGAAACGTGAATGAATTGGAAGTGGCCTTAACTCTCAACGACACAGCATTGCTGAATAACCTTGGCTGTTGCACGACCGAGGGTCTAAAACCAGGTCAGTTCGATTGCTGACCTATCGACCTGCCCCTATGCGGTAAAATTTTGGAAATCATTAAGCAGCAGTGCAGGAAACGTGAGTTATTTGAAGTCTTGTGATCTGCTTCGATGGTCAGAGTCGGTCCCCTTCTTATTATTTACGGTTTATACAGAATCCTTAGGGAGTACTGTGACCGCGTATAAAGTGAATGTGCAATGCTACAACTGTTACAATATCGGTCATATTTCTGAGGATCTGTGCTAAAACTGCGTGCATTTGGCATATATACTAATCATCTTTTCAGGAATCTAGTGCAGCTGGGTAATTTTGCAAACGTAAAATTTTGATAGAAATGTTTATTTTTATATCAAAAGTATTCATAATCTTAATTGTACTAAGAACAGTGTCTGTATCACTACTGCATGAATTTGGCATAATTACTGAACGTCATTCAGGATTCGAATGGAGCAAGGTGCTTTTGTAAGTATACAATGATAGAAATATTAAGTGTTTATCAACAGTGTTCATAATCATAAATTTATTATATTTTGACACTCTTGCTATAAACAATAACGCCTTGTCGGCCGGGCCGGGTAAGCTTCCAACTGTAGTTATTTAATGCCTTTTTGCAAAGCAGTATCTTCATCAATATAATTGTCGTCATTTGAAACATTTTGAAAAATGTTTGCTTGATACAACATATGCAAAGGCACGCACTTTACTCAATGTGTCGTGCATTTACTTTTTGTTGACCCTGTCACCTGTGATGTACATTCTCTCACTTCCAGCAAAAATGAAAGAAACTACTAGATGGAATTCTATATTCGTTGTAGATGTTTACAGAGCTGTCGTCATTGTTATTACAGAATGATAACTTCACATGGATATCTATCTGCTGACGCTGCCTTTAAGAGACTGTTTTTCATAAACAAATTACTTCTTGTTATAACTAATTATAGTTTTCCTCAGATTTACAATTAAATAACTTCAAAGAATGAATAATGCAGCCAATCATTTTCATTTTCCAGAATATTTTTGAACTCTGAAACTGCTTTTTACGGGACGGATACTTATGAGAATTAAGCATTCCAACTTTTCCCCACACAGAAACTGGGCAGTTTGGATTATTCATACCTATCTTAATCCTACTGTTCGTAATGTTTATGTCGTAAACACATCTATCGCACACTTTTAACACCTTTCCCGGGTTCTTGAACCCGGTTGGTCAAAATTGGCTGTTCTGGCCTTTTTGATCACCCCTCTTAAAATGCTTGGATAGTTGACTTGGAAAACAATTAAAATTAAAAGTTTCATTAGCAATTAAGCCAAACACCGGAAAACACAGAAAACATGGCTCATTACGCGTTCTCAGTAGGTGAAAAAGTTGAGGCCCTCGATGACTGTTACTGGTGGACAAAGGGTGCAGTGAAGAAATAGTTGCAGTTGAAGAAGGACATTGTCAGTATCTTGTCGGGTTCAACGGTTGCTCAGCAAAATGGGACAGAATTGTCGATGAAAATGAAATAAGGCCGCCAACAAAAGTAAGTAGCACCTGACACTTTCAAAACGGTATTTATGGTGGAATTCTGGAGCACAGGCTAATTTTCCAAATCTACACACATTTAAGAAACTGTTCGCGGTCACCCAAATAATGTGGTATGGACGTTGTAGAGATGCACTAGCATATACCCGTGGTGAGATAGTGTGCATGAATGAATGTGTTTTCGCCGTTGGGAAACGGCGCGATCACATTTCAACTGGATATGTGTACACCCCATATCGAACGACTGATCGAGGCACAGCACAGGCTGGTGTTACACTCGCCCTGCGTACAATCCAGAATCCCGTAAACAGAAATCACTCTGTTTCCATGTACATAAGACCTGACTTTTCCCACTGCGAACGCACGTACTCGTACAGAACACATGGCATAGTACGCAGGGCTATAGGGCCCTAGCTCTGCATACAGGTCTGTGTGTTCACGGCGTTGCACGTCCGCGGATGTATTTCAAAGACGAGACTCGCAGTCCAGTTGCTGTGATGTACTTTAAGAAAAATTAAGACGTTTACAGGAAAATTCAGTTTAGGCTACCCTCGGCTTTTCCAGTAACCACGAGTTACTGATAGTGGTAGCCTGCGGTAACTTATGCACTCAAATACGATCACGGACGTACAACGCACGTACAGATACCACGATAGTAAGCTTACGATGTTGGGTGGGCCGCTGTGTGCATGTTTCATTCACAACGATACCGACGAACATATCACTGCACACGTTCACGAGCTTTAATAGGCGGCTTCAAATTGTCCTTTCCAATGAACGTTAGTGTTGTATTTGTAGTGACATGTGTGGAACCAACTAATTTGTCATGCTTTGTAAAGAGTAAGTGACATACGTGGAACAACAAATTTGTCCGCATGCTTTGTAAAGAGTAATTTTAATTCATTGCTCTTGTGTGGGGGGTTGACAACTGATGTAATCGCAAATCCTCAGATTTCCATCTGATATAAGTATGTACGTAAACAAAAAAGTAAACTCATGAATTTTAATAGACGTGGTGGCTATGACCAATTTCAGCCAGATTGGTCACAGCCACCACGTCTAAGTCTGTGTTGGGAAAAGTTGTCATGGTGACCTCCTTTGTGCTGTTTAAAAGATACATGAACCCCCCCCCCCCTTTGCAGTTTTTAAATTTTAAGGTGAATCCCCCTTGATTTTTCCGACCCAAACCCATCCGTGATAACTGAGCGCACCTTTCCACTTGCATTTGAAAGCAATTAAAGTCACATTATTTAATTTCAGATGAACATTACACAAACTCGATCTTACATTTTGATGGTCTACCTTGCGTTTCCGGCAGAAATCACCGTTATGTTTGGCTTCATTCTTCACACTTCTGAAGTTGTGCAGGCACCCCTGATGTTCTCCTTTTTTCTCCATACATAGCTTTGTAAGTTGATCAGTCCATTTGATTAACCTCGTCCAAGTTTTAGTACTCTAGTGGACTTTGAGCTTGTACACAGTGAATATAAAGGGCAAAACATGGTGTTGCAAATTGTTCCCGCCAAAGTTAACGTGATTTATTTCAACAGCTTACAAAGTTCAATGGGACTTGGGATCATAGGTTAAAGTTTAGATCAAAGGCTAACCTAAGAGGAGCGGCTACCTTAGTTGGAAATCTAGGCCTAAATAAAAAAGCTTGGATACAAAAATCTAAAGATCCCATGGCCGGATCAGCCTGTACAGTAGCTGGTAGACTGTATTAGCAATGTATAGTCGAATGCATAGTTTCCTTTTGCATTTTGACATATCTAATCAACGACAAAAGCGTGGCTGTTCACTCCAAGTGACGGATGCAATGCGTAAATTTCTATAAATCTTACACGTCGACAGCCTCCTAAGAAGACAAATAAAATATCCTAGGTTATGGATTTGATATGGACGTCTTTTCCCGACAAAACAAAATAACCGTATTTAGTTTTGAAGAGATTGCTAGCGATACAAAACATACCGACAACCAGACATTGTTCACGGAAATGTTGGGAAATACCCTATCGACAGAACTAACAATTGCACTTGTTTAAAAACAAAAGTGGCCCTCTTCAAGGAAAGATCACCAAGGTAACACTTGTCGGAACAATACCACAACTTAAAGTGTGTTTGGTCTATATTTTTAATTTTGCGTATGTTGGCAGGTCATTACGATGGACACAATCTTTCACTTTCAACGCACATGTAGTAAAACAAAAATGCTACTTCGACTTTTAGTGAGACGATTTAGAGCTTCTTCCAGGACAAGAAATGGAAAATAAGACCTACAAAAGATGTGGTAGACCTGAACTTTGAGTAATATTACGGCAGGAACAGGACATTAACAGAGATATAAGCTTATTAGTGTAAACCTTTAAGAATCATGCAGACATGTGCTGTTGGTGAGGAGCCGATATAGTTTTGAGTGCGTCAATGCGGATAGTGCATATTAAACATTTGCTTAGGGGCTACGCTTAGAGGTCTCATCGAACTGCAATTGATTTACTGTATGCAAGGGCGCCTGTGTATTACACAGCGACAGCAAAAGCTGATGAACTGGCATATATTTCAAAAAAAAAAATCAAAACCCTTTGTCGCAGTATGAACAGTAAATACTTGGGACTTATATCGTTATGAGTAGCTCAGTTTTTAATCACTCAGAAGAGGTGTATAGATAATATGCCAATAGTGTATGTTTACGTGAAGCCTGCCAAACAGAGTACACCGATATGGCCATGCATAACGACCGCGCACGTGTCTTATACTGATCGACCTTTTCAATAGCGATGACCTGCCATGTCAGGCCACTCCGCATCCCTCCGTGATTACTCTCCTAACAAAATGCACACCAGCATAAGTAACGTAAAGTGATACTGATTCAATACTATGCATCCCAATAGACGCTCAAACGTTTTGCAAACTGTTTCTATGGTAAAGGGAAATCATCAAAACATGTCAGCGTGCACTGTGGACACTGTTCCCGCTAATTTATAAAGTGACGCATTGGGAGTATCGTAGTTAGCTGACTACCTGTAATTATCCATGGCCGAAATCAGATTCATCAGTTTAACAACAATAATATCAGGGTGAGCTGATAGCTGACTTTGTTCTAAAACTCTGAAAACCCTTTATAACACACTAAAATACGTTATTACTTGACATTGAACAGATTTCAAATTTAAGTTACTCGAGTTTTGATTGCTTAAAAGGTATTTTTTTTATAATCTTTATACACACACAATGTAGAAATAGCAAATTTGTAAATATAGATATAGATTGCACAAACTTACTGGCTTTTACTATCGCTGAAAGACTCAGTACTATAACAAAGTATCTTTGAAGCCCCATCTTCTTGTCTATTGTTGATAACTATGTTGAAAGCGGAAAATTGATACAAATAATATGATGAATCATCGTAATGAACTTCCTGTTGCGACATCTCTAAATATATAACCAATCACAGCGTATGACTTCATTAGTTTACTGTTTACTTCCTGTCTAAGTTCGGCTTTATTGTCATGATTTCCAGCACCCGGCCAACCAACCTGTTGGCTTGCAAAATCAATGGAACCTCTTCCGATCGTTTTGATTTTTAAACCACCTACAAACAGTTAACAGATTCTTTTCTCATACATCGTTTATATTACATACAATAAAAAACGTCATGTAGTCTCGTGAAAGGTGTAGGTTACACCAAAAAGTACGTTCCAGAACAAAAAAGTGATGCAGCGTTTGGTTATTGGTATGATAGAATCATTCCTTGTCCATACCACCTAAGCAACGCGCCATGGCACAGATTCTGCTGAGTAGGAACATAAATATCTAAATCAGAAACGTAACCAACACTTAGCTTATTATATTCACATTTCACAAGATGCCCATATTGCAAAATTAAGGTTTTATTATATACGCTTCCAGTGAGCGACCCACCCTTAGAATGAATAGTATCGGCTGTAGAGACGCGGGTGTGCGTGGTACCACAGAAGCACAATACTTCATGTGACTGGATTCACAGATCATCAGAAAGCGTCCCCTTCAAACAGTAACGTCTGGCCTCGCATAACATTGAAGATTAGAAGTTCGAAGGTGACAAACAGGCCTATGTAATGAATTTTTAAAACTTGTTAGCAATATCAATATCAACTAAGATATTTGTAAATTGTCCCGTTTTTTAAAGGAACGGGAAATGAAACGTGAATGAATTTGAAGTGGCCTTAACTCTCAACGACACAGCATTGCTGAATAACCTTGGCTGTTGCACGACCGAGGGTCTAAAACCAGGTCAGTTCGATTGCTGACCGATCGACCTGCCCCTATGCGGTAAAATTTTGGAAATCAATAAGCAGCAGTGCAGAAAACGTGAGTTATTTGAAGTCTTGTGATCTGCTTCGATGGTCAGAGTCGGCCCCCTTCTTATTATTACGGTTTATACAGAATCCTTAGGGAGTACTGTGACCGCGTATAAAGTGAATGTGCAATGCTACAACTGTTACAATATCGGTCATATTTCTGAGGATCTGTGCTAAAACTGCGTGCATTTGGCATATATACTAATCATCTTTTCAGGAATCTAGTGCAGCTGGGTAATTTTGCAAGCGTAAAATAATGATAGAAATGTTTATTTTTATCAAGAGTATTCATAATCTTAATTGTACTAAGAACAGTGTCTGTATCACTACTGCATGAATTTGGCATAATTACTGAACGTCATTCACGATTCGAATGCAGCAAGGTGCTTTTGTAAGTATACAATGATAGAAAATATTAAATGTTCAGCAACAGTGTTCATAATCATAAATTTACTTAATTTTTTACTCTATTGCTATGACTAATAACGCCTTGTCGGCCGGGCCGGGTAAGCTTCCAGGGCAAGCTTCGAACTGCAGTTATTTAATGCCTTTTTGCAAAGCAGTATCTTCATCAATATAATTGTCGTCATTTGAAACATTTTGAAAAATGTTTGCTTGATACAACATATGCTAAGGCACGCACTTTACTCAATGTGTCGTGCATTTACTTTTTGTTGACCCTGTCACTTGTGATGTTACATTCTCTCACTTCCAGCAAAAATGAAAGAAACTACTAGATGGAATTCTATAATCGTTGTAGATGTTTACAGAGCTGTCGTCATTGTTATTACAGAATGATAACTTCACATGGATATCTATCTGCTGACGCTGCCTTTAAGAGACTGTTTTTCATAAACAAATTACTTCTTGTTATAACTAATTATAGTTTTCCTCAGATTTACAATTAAATAACTTCAAAGAATGAAATCATGCAGCCAATCATTTTCATTTTCCAGAAGATTTTTGAACTCTGAAACTGCTTTTTACGGGACGGATACTTATGAGAATTAAGCATTCCAACTTTTCCCCACACAGAAACTGGGCAGTTTGGATTATTCATACCTATCTTAATCCTACTGTTCGTAATGTTTATGTCGTAAACACATCTATCGCACACTTTTAACACCTTTCCCGGGTTCTTGAACCCGGTTGGTCAAAATTGGCTGTTCTGGCCTTTTTGATCACCCCTCTTAAAATGCTTGGATAGTTGACTTTGAAAACAATTAAAATTAAAAGTTTCATTAGCAATTAAGCCAAACACCGGAAACACAGAAAACATGGCTCATTACGCGTTCTCAGTAGGTGAAAAAGTTGAGGCCCTCGATGACTGTTACTGGTGGACAAAGGGTGCAGTGAAGAAAATAGTTGCAGTTGAAGAAGGACATTGTCAGTATCTTGTCGGGTTCAACGGTTGCTCAGCAAAATGGGACAGAATTGTCGATGAAAATGAAATAAGGCCGCCAACACAAAGTAAGTAGCACCTGACACTTTCAAAACGGTATTTATGGTGGAATTCTGGAGCACAGGCTAATTTTCCAAATCTACACACATTTAAGAAACTGTTCGCGGTCACCCAAATAATGTGGTATGGACGTTGTAGAGATGCACTAGCATATACCCGTGGTGAGATAGTGTGCATGAATGAATGTGTTTTCGCCGTTGGGAAACGGCGCGATCACATTTCATCTGGACATGTGTACACCCCATATCCGAACGACTGATCGAGGCACAGCACAGGCTGGTGTTACACTCGCCCTGCGTACAATCCAGAATCCCGTAAACAGAAATCACTCTGTTTCCATGTACATAAGACCCGACTTTTCCACTGCGAACGCACGTACTCGTACAGAACACATGGCATAGTACGCAGGGCTATAGGGTCCTAGCTCTGCATACAGGTCTGTGTGTTCACGGCGTTGCACGTCCGCGGATGTATTTTCAAAGACGAGACTCGCAGTCCAGTTGCTGTGATGTACTTTAAGAAAAATTAAGACGTTTACAGGAAAATTCAGTTTAGGTACCCTCGGCTTTTCCAGTAACCACGAGTTACTGATAGTGGTAGCCTGCGGTAACTTATGCACTCAAATACGATCACGGACGTACAACGCACGTACAGATACCACGATAGTAAGCTTACGATGTTGGGTGGGCCGCTGTGTGCATGTTTCATTCACAACGATACCGACGAACATATCACTGCACACGTTCACGAGCTTTAATAGGCGGCTTCAAATTGTCCCTTTCCAATGAACGTTAGTGTTGTATTTGTAGTGACATGTGTGGAACCAACTAATTTGTCATGCTTTGTAAAGAGTAAGTGACATACGTGGAACAACAAATTTGTCCGCATGCTTTGTAAAGAGTAATTTTAATTCATTGCTCTTGTGTGGGGGGTTGACAACCTGATGTAATCGCAAATCCTCAGATTTCCATCTGATATAAGTATGTACGTAAACAAGAAAAGTAAACTCATGAATTTTAATAGACGTGGTGGCTATGACCAATTTCAGCCAGATTGGTCACAGCCACCACGTCTAAGTCTGTGTTGGAAAAGTTGTCATGGTGACCTCCTTTGTGCTGTTTAAAAGATACATGAACCCCCCCCCCCCTTTGCAGTTTTTAAATTTTAAGGTGAATCCCCCTTGATTTTTCCGACCCAAACCCAGCCGTGATAACTGAGCGCACCTTTCCACTTGCATTTGAAAGCAATTAAAGTCACATTATTTAATTTCAGATGAACATTACACAAACTCGATCTCACATTTTGATGGCTCTACCTTGCGTTTCCGGCAGAAATCACCGTTATGTTTGGCTTCATTCTTCACACTTCTGAAGTTGTGCAGGCACCCCTGATGTTCTCCTTTTTCTCCATACATAGCTTTGTAAGTTGATCAGTCCATTTGATTAACCTCGTCCAAGTTTTAGTACTCTAGTGGACTTTGAGCTTGTACACAGTGAATATAAAGGACAAAACATGGTGTTGCAAATTGTTCCCGTCAAAGTTAACGTGATTTATTTCAACAGCTTACAAAGTTCAATGGGACTTGGGATCATAGGTTAAAGTTTAGATCAAAGGCTAACCTAAGAGGAGCGGCTACCTTAGTTGGAAATCTAGGCCTAAATAAAAAAGCTCGGATACAAAATCTAAAGATCCCATGGCCGGATCAGCCTGTACAGTAGCTGGTAGACTGTATTAGCAATGTATAGTCGAATGCATAGTTTCCTTTTGCATTTTGACATATCTAATCAACGACAAAAGCGTGGCTGTTCACTCCATGTGACGGATGCAATGCGTAAATTTCTATAAATCTTACGCGTCGACAGCCTGCTAAGAAGACAAATAAAATATCCTAGGTATGGATTTGATATGGACGTCTTTTCCCGACAAAACAAAATAACCGTATTTAGTTTTGAAGAGATTGCTAGCGATACAAAACATACCGACAACCAGACATTGTTCACGGAAATGTTGGGAGATACCCTATCGACAGAACTAACAATTGCACTTGTTTAAAAACAAAAGTGGCCCTCTTCAAGGAAAGATCACCAAGGTAACACTTGTCGGAACAATACCACAACTTAAAGTGTGTTTGGTCTATATTTTTAATTTTGCGTATGTTGGCAGGTCATTACGATGGACACAATCTTTCACTTTCAACGCACATGTAGTAAAACAAAAATGCTACTTCGACTTTTAGTGAGACGATTTTAGAGCTTCTTCCAGGACAAGAAATGGAAAATAAGACCTACAAAAGATGTGGTAGACCTGAACTTTGAGTAATATTACGGCAGGAACAGGACATTAACAGAGATATAAGCTTATTAGTGTAAACCTTTAAGAAATCATGCAGACATGTGCTGTTGGTGAGGAGCCGATATAGTTTTGAGTGCGTCAATGCGGATAGTGCATATTAAACATTTGCTTTGGGGCTACGCTTAGAGGTCTCATCGAACTGCAATTGATTTACTGTATGCAAGGGCGCCTGTGTATTACACAGCGACAGCAAAAGCTGATGAACTGGCATATATTTCAAAAAAAAAAATCAAAACCCTTTGTCGCAGTATGAACAGTAAATACTTGGGACTTATATCGTTATGAGTAGCTCAGTTTTTAATCACTCAGAAGAGGTGTATAGATAATATGCCCAATAGTGTATGTTTACGTGAAGCCTGCCAAACAGAGTACACCGATATGGCCATGCATAACGACCGCGCACGTATCTTACACTGATCGACCTTTTCAATAGCGATGACCTGCCATGTCAGGCCACTCCGCATCCCTCCGTGATTACTCTCCTAACAAAATGCACACCAGCATAAGTAACGTAAAGTGATACTGATTCAATACTATGCATCCCAATAGACGCTCAAACGTTTTGCAAACTGTTTCTATGGTAAAGGGAAATCATCAAAACATGTCAGCGTGCACTGTGGACACTGTTCCCGCTAATTTATAAAGTGACGCATTGGGAGTATCGTAGTTAGCTGACTACCTGTAATTATCCATGGCCGAAATCAGATTCATCAGTTTAACAACAATAATATCAGGGTGAGCTGATAGCTGACTTTGTTCTAAAACTCTGAAAACCCTTTATAACACACTAAAATACGTTATTACTTGACATTGAACAGATTTCAAATTTAAGTTACTCGAGTTTTGATTGCTTAAAAGGTATTTTTTTTATAATCTTTATACACACACAATGTAGAAATAGCAAATTTGTAAATATAGATATAGATTGCACAAACTTACTGGCTTTTACTATCGCTGAAAGACTCAGTACTATAACAAAGTATCTTTGAAGCCCCATCTTCTTGTCTATTGTTGATAACTATGTTGCAAGCGAAATTGATACAAATAATATGATGAATCATCGTAATGAACTTCCTGTTGCGACATCTCTAAATATATAACCAATCACAGCGTATGACTTCATTAGTTTACTGTTTACTTCCTGTCTAAGTTCGGCTTTATTGTCATGATTTCCAGCACCCGGCCAACCAACCTGTTGGCTTGCAAAATCAATGGAACCTCTTCCGATCGTTTTGATTTTTAAACCACCTACAAACAGTTAACAGATTCTTTTCTCATACATCGTTTATATTACATACAATAAAAAACGTCATGTAGTCTCGTGAAAGGTGTAGGTCACACCAAAAAGTACGTTCCAGAACAAAAAAGTGATGCAGCGTTTGGTTATTGGTATGATAGAATCATTCCTTGTCCATACCACCTAAGCAACGCGCCATGGCACAGATTCTGCTGAGTAGGAACATAAATATCTAAATCAGAAACGTAACCAACACTTAGCTTATTATATTCACATTTCACAAGATGCCCATATTGCAAAATTAAGGTTTTATTATATACGCTTCCAGTGAGCGACCCACCCTTAGAATGAATAGTATCGGCTGTAGAGACGCGGGTGTGCGTGGTACCACAGAAGCACAATACTTCATGTGACTGGATTCACAGATCATCAGAAAGCGTCCCCTTCAAACAGTAACGTCTGGCCTCGCATAACATTGAAGATTAGGAGTTCGAAGGTGACAAACAGGCCTATGTAATGAATTTTTAAAACTTGTTAGCAATATCAATATCAACTAAGATATTTGTCAACTGCCCCGTCTTCTAAAGGAACGGGAAATGAAACGTGAATGAATTGGAAGTGGCCTTAACTCTCAACGACACAGCATTGCTGAATAACCTAGGCTGTCGCACGACCGAGGGTCTAAAACCAGGTCAGTTCGATTGCTGACCTATCGACCTGCCCCTATGCGGTAAAATTTTGGAAATCATTAAGCAGCAGTGCAGAAAACGTGAGTTATTTGAAGTCTTGTGATCCGCTTCGATGGTCAGAGTCGGTCCCTTCTTATTATTTACTGTTTATACAGACTGCTTAGGGAGTACTGTGACCGCGTATAAAGTGACTGTGCAATGCTACAACTGTTACAATATCGGTCATATTTCTGAATGTCTGTGCTAAAACTGCGTGCATTTGGCATATATACTAATCATCATTTCAGGAATCTAGTGCAGCCGGGTAATTTTGCAAGCGTAAAATTATGATAGAAATGTTTATTTTTATCAAGAGTATTCATAATCTTAATTGTACTAAGAACAGTGTCTGTATCACTACTGCATGAATTTGGCATAATTACTGAACGTCATTCAGGATTCGAATGGAGCAAGGTGCTTTTGTAAGTATACAATGATAGAAATATTAAGTGTTTATCAACAGTGTTCATAATCATAAATTTATTATATTTTGACACTCTTGCTATAAACAATAACGCCTTGTCGGCCGGGCCGGGTAAGCTTCCAACTGTAGTTATTTAATGCCTTTTTGCAAAGCAGTATCTTCATCAATATAATTGTCGTCATTTGAAACATTTTGAAAAATGTTTGCTTGATACAACATATGCCAAGGCACGCACTTTACTCAATGTGTCGTGCATTTACTTTTTGTTGACCCTGTCACTTGTGATGTTACATTCTCTCACTTCCAGCAAAAATGAAAGAAACTAATAGATGGAATTCTATAATCGTTGTAGATGTTTACAGAGCTGTCGTCATTGTTATTACAGAATGATAACTTCACATGGATATCTATCTGCTGACGCTGCCTTAAAAAGACTGTTTTTCATAAACAAATTACTTCTTGTTATAACTAATTATAGCTTTCCTCAGATTTACAATTAAATAACTTCAAAGAATGAATAATGCAGCCAATCATTTTCATTTTCCAGAATATTTTTGAACTCTGAAACTGCTTTTTATGGGACGGATACTTATGAGAATTAAGCATTCCAACTTTTCCCACACAGAAACTGGGCAGTTTGGATTATTCATACCTATCTTAATCCTACTGTTCGTAATGTTTATGTCGTAAACACATCTATCGCACACTTTTAACACCTTTCCCGGGTTCTTGAACCCGGTTGGTCAAAATTGGCTGTTCTGGCCTTTTTGATCACCCCTCTTAAAATGCTTGGATAGTTGACTTTGAAAACAATTAAAATTAAAAGTTTCATTAGCAATTAAGCCAAACACCGGAAAACACAGAAAACATGGCTCATTACGCGTTCTCAGTAGGTGAAAAGTTGAGGCCCTCGATGACTGTTACTGGTGGACAAAGGGTGCAGTGAAGAAAATAGTTGCAGTTGAAGAAGGACATTGTCAGTATCTTGTCGGGTTCAACGGTTGCTCAGCAAAATGGGACAGAATTGTCGATGAAAATGAAATAAGGCCGCCAACAAAAGTAAGTAGCACCTGACACTTTCAAAACGGTATTTATGGTCGAATTCTGGAGCACAGGCTAATTTTCCAAATCTACACACATTTAAGAAACTGTTCGCGGTCACCCAAATAATGTGGTATGGACGTTGTAGAGATGCACTAGCATATACCCGTGGTGAGATAGTGTGCATGAATGAATGTGTTTTCGCCGTTGGGAAACGACGCGATCACATTTCAACTGGACATGTGTACACCCCATATCCGAACGACTGATCGAGGCACAGCACAGGCTGGTGTTACACTCGCCCTGCGTACAATGCAGAATCCCGTAAACAGAAATCACTCTGTTTCCATGTACATAAGACCTGACTTTTCCCACTGCGAACGCACGTACTCGTACAGGACACATGGCATAGTACGCAGGGCTATAGGGCCCTGGCTTTGCATACAGGTCTGTGTGTTCACGGCGTTGCACGTCCGCGGATGTATTTTCAAAGAGGAGACTCGCAGTCCAGTTGCTGTGATGTACTTTAAGAAAAATTAAGACGTTTACAGGAAAATTCAGTTTAGGCTACCCTCGGCTTTTCCAGTAACCGCGAGTTACTGGTAGTGGTAGCCTGCGGTAACTTATGCACTCAAATACGATCACGGACGTACCACGCACGTACAAATACCACGATAGTAAGCTTACGATGTTGTGTGGGCCGCTGTGTGCATGTTTCATTCACAACGTTACCGACGAACATATCACTGCACACGGGCACGAGCTTTAATAGGCGGCTTCAAATTGTCCCTTTCCAATGAACGTTAGTGTTGTATTTGTAGTGACATGTGTGGAACCAACTAATTTGTCATGCTTTGTAAAGAGTAAGTGACATACGTGGAACAACAAATTTGTCCGCATGCTTTGTAAAGAGTAATTTTAATTCATTGCTCTTGTGTGGGGGGTTGTCAACCTGATGTAATCGCAAATCCTCAGATTTCCATCTGATATAAGTATGTACGTAAACAAGAAAAGTAAACTCATGAATTTTAATAGACGTGGTGGCTATGACCAATTTCAGCCAGATTGGTCACAGCCACCACGTCTAAGTCTGTGTGGGGAAAAGTTGTCATGGTGACCTCCTTTGTGCTGTTTAAAAAATACATGACCCCCCCCCCCTTTGCAGTTTTTAAAATTTAAGGTGAATCCCCCTTGATTTTTCCGACCCAACCCCAGCCGTGATAACTGAGCGCACCTTTACACTTGCATTTGAAAGCAATTAAAGCCACATTATTTAATTTCAGATGAACATTACACAAAATCGATCTTACATTCTGATGGTCTACCTTGCGTTTTGGGCAGAAATCACCATAATACGTTTTGCTCCATTCTTCACACTTATGAAGTTGTGCAGGCACCCCTGATGTTCTCCTTTGTTCTCCATACATAACTTTGTAAGTTGATCAGTCCATTTGATCAACCTCGTCCATGTTTTAGAACTGTAGTTGACTTTGCGCTTGTACACAGTGAATATAGGGCAAAACATAGTGTTGCAAATTTTTCCCGCCAAAGTTAACGTGATTTATTTCAACAGCTTACAAAGTTCAATGAAACTTCGGATCATAGGTTAAAGTTCAGATCAAAGGCTACATTATTCAGTTGGCATTGTAGGCCTAAATAAATAGCTTGAATATGAAAATCTAAAGATTCCATGGCCGAATAAGCCTGTGCAGTAGCTGGTAGACTGTATTAGCAATTTATAGTCGAATGCATGATTTCCTTTGCATTTTGACGCATTTAATCAACGACAAAATCGTGGCTGTTCACTCTATGTGACGGATGCAATGCGTAAATTTCTATAAATCTTACGCGTCGACAGCCTGCTAAGAAGACAAATAAAATATCCTAGGGTATGGATTTGGTATGGATGTCTTTACCCGACAAAACAAAATAACCGTATTTAGTTTTGAAGAGATTGAAACATACTGATCGCCAGACATTGTTTACGGAAATATTGGGAGATACCCTCTCAACAGAACTAACTATTGCACTTGTTTAAAAACACAAGTGGCCCTCTTCAAGGAAAGATCACCAGGTAACACTTGTCGGAACAATACCACAACTTAAAGTGTGTTTGGTCTATATTTTGAATTTTGCTTATTTGGCAGGTCATTACGATGGACACAACCTTTGACTTTCAACGCACATGTAATGAAACAAAAATGCTACTTCGACTTTTAGTGAGACGATTATAGAGCTTCTTCCAGGACAAGAAATGGAAAATAAGACCTACAACAAAAATGTTGTAGACCTGAACTTTGAGTATATTACGGCAGGAACCGAATATAAATAGAGATATAAGCTTATTAGTGTAAAACTTTACGAAAATCCAGCAGACATGTGTTGTTGGTAAGGAACGGATATAGTTTTGAGTGCGTCAAAACGGATAGTGTTTATAAAATAGTTGCTTAGGGGCTACGTCTAGAGGTATCATCGAATTGTTATTCATTTCCTGTATGCAAGGGCGCGTGTGTATTACAGAGCGAAAGCAACAGCTGATGAACTGGCATATATTTCAAAAACAAATTAAAAACCCTTTGTCGCTATGAAAATTAAATACTTGGGACATATATTGTTATGAGTTGCTTAGTTTTTAATCACTCGGAAGAGGTGTATAGATAATATGCCTAATAATGTATGTCTACGTGAAGCCTACCAAACCGAGTACACCGATCTCGCCATGCATAATGACAGAACACGTGTCATGTAGTGATCGACCTTTTCAATAGCGATGACCTGCCATGTCAGGCCACTCAGCATCCCTCCATGATTATTCTCCAAACAAAATGCACACCAGCTTAAACGTAAGTAACGTGAAGTCATACTGATACAATACTATGAATACCAATAGACGCTCAATTTTTTTGCAAACTTTTCCTATGGTGAAGGGAAATCATCAAAGTATGTCAACGTGCACTGTGGATACTGTTCCCGCTAATTTATAAAGTGACGCATTGGGAGTATCGTAGTTAGCTGACTACCTTTAATTATCCATGGCCGAAATCAGATTCAACAATTTAACAACAATGATATCAGGGTGAGCTGATAGCTGACTTTGTTCTAAAACTCTGAAAACCCTCCAACACACTTAAGTACGTTATTACTTGACATTGAACAGATTTTAAATTTAAGTTACTCGAGTTTTGATTGCTTAAAAGGTATCTTATTTAAAATCTTTATACAGTCACAATGTACAAATAGCAAATTTGTCAATGAAGATGTAGATTGCACAAACTTACCGGCGTTTACTATCGCTGCAAGACTCAGTACTATAACAAAGCATCTTTGAAGCCCCATCTTCTTGTCTATTGTTGATAACTATGTTGCAAGCAGAAAAGTGATTTCCTTTTTTACTATCTGGCGACATCAACACGAATAATACGATGAATCATTGTATGAAATTCTTTTTGCGACATCTCTAACCAATCACACACTGTTTTATTTTTAAATCACATAAGAGTATGACTTCATTAGCTTACTGTTTACTTCATAACTAAGTTCGGCTTTATTGTCATTATTTCTAGCAACAGGCCAACCAACCTGTTGGCATGCAAAATCAATGGAACCGCTTCCGCTCGTTTTGATTTTAAACCACCCACAAAGTTAACAGATTCTTTTCTCATACATCGTTTATATTACATACAATAAAAAAACAAAAACAAAAAACAAAACATTAAGTCTCGTGAGAGGTGTGAGTTTCACCAAAACGTACGTTCCAGAACAAAAAAAATGATGGAGCGTTTGGTTATTGGTAGGATAGAATCATTGATTGTCAATACCACCTAAGCAACGCGCCATGGCACAGATTCTGCTGAGTAGGAACATAAATATCAAAATCAGAAACTTAACCAACACTTAGCTTATTATATACACACTTTTCTCAAGATGTCCATGTTGCCAAATTAAGGCTCAATTATATACGCTTCCAGTAAGAGGCCAATCCTTAGAATGAATAGTATCGGCTGTAGAGACGCGGGTGTGCGTGGTACCACAGAAGCACAATACTTCATGTGACTGGATTCACAGATCATCAGAAATCGTCCCCTTCAAACAGTAACTTCTGGCCTCGTATAACATTGAGAATTAGGAGTTCAAAGGTGACAAACAGGCCTATATAATGAATTTTTAAAACTTGTGAGCAATATTAATATAAACTAAGAGATATTTTGTAAATTGTCCCGGTTTTAAAGGAACGGGAAATGAAACGTGAATGGATTGGATGTGACCTTAACTCTCAAGAACACATCATTGCTGAATGACCTTGGCTTTTATGTCGCACGACCGAGGGTCTAAAGCAGGTCAGTTCGATTGCTGACCTATCGACCTGCCCCTATGCGGTAAAATTTTGGAAATCAAAAATCAGCAGTGCAGAAAACGTGAGTTATTTGAAGTCTTGTGATCTGCTTTGATGGTCAGAGTCGGCCCCCTTCTTCTTATTTACTGTTTATAGAGACTGCTTAGGGAGTACTGTGACCGCGTATGAAGTGACTGTGTAATGCTACAATTGTTACAATATAAGTCCTATTTCTGAGGGTCTGTGCTAAAACTGCGTGTATTTGGCATGTATACTGATCATCATTTTAGGAATCTAGTGCAGCTTGGTAATTTTGCAAGCGTAAAATGATGATAGAAATGTTTATTTTTATCAATTGTACTAACAACAGTGTCTGCATCACTACTGCATGAATTTGACATAATTACTAAACGTCATTCAGGATTCGAATGCAGTAAGGTGCTTATGTAAGTATGCAATGATAGAAATATTAAGTGTTTATCAACAGTGTTCATAATCATAAATTTATTATGTTTGGACAGTCTTGCTATAAACAATAAAGCCTTGTCGGCCGGGGCTGGGTAAGCTTCCAACTGTAGTTATTTAATGTCTTTTTGCAAAGCAGTATCTTCAGCAATATCATTGTCGTCATTTGAAACATTTTGAAAAATGTTTGCTTGATACAACATATGCAAAAGCACGCACTTTACTCAACGTGTCGTGCATTTACCTTTTGTAGACCCTGTCACTTGTAATGTTACATTCTCTCACTTCCAGTAAAAAATGAAAGAAACTACTAGATGGAATTCTATATTTGTTGTAGATGTTTACAGAGCTGTCGTCAAGGTTATTACAGAATGATGACTTCACATGGATATCTATCTGCTGACGCTGCCTTTAAGAGACTGTTTTTCATAAACAAATTACTTCTTGTTAAAACTAATTATAGTTTTCTTCAGATTTACAATTAAATAACTTCAAAGAATGAAATCATGCAGCCAATCATTTTCATTTTCAAGAATATGTTTGAACTCTGAAACTGCTTTTTACGGGACGGATACTTATGAGAATTAAGTGACCTCCTTTTTGCTGTTTTAAAAATACATGATCACTTCCCCCCCCCCTTTGTAGTTTTCAAATTTTAAAGTGAATCCCCCTTGATTTTCCGGCCCAACCCCAGCCGTAATAACTGAGCGCACCTTTACACTTGCATTTGAAAGCAATTAAAGCCACATTATTTGATTTTAGATGAACATTACACAAAATCTATCTCACAATTTGATGGTCTACCTTGCGTTTCCGGCAGAAATCACCGTTATGTTCGGCTTCATTCTTCACACTTCTGAAGTTGTGCAGGCACCCTTGGTGTTCTCCTTTGTTCTCCATACATACCTTTGTAAGTTGGTCAGTCCATTTGATCAACCTCGTCCACGTTTTGGTACTCTAGTGGACTTTGAGCTTGTTCACAGTGAAAATAGGGCAAAACCTGGCGTTGCAAAGTTTTCCCGCCAAAGACAACGTGATTTATTTCAACAGCTTACAAAGTTCAATGGAACTTGGGATCATAGGTTAAAGTTTGGATCAAAGGCTAACATAATAGGAGCGGCTACCCTGTTTAGTTGGAATTTTAGGCCTAAATAAAAAGCTTGAATACAAAAATCTAAAGATTGCATAGCCGAATAAGCCTGTACAGTGGCTGGTAGACTCTATTGCCACTTTATAGTCGAACGCATGGTTTCCTTTGCATTTTGACAGATTTAATCAACGACAAAAGCGTGGCTGTTCACTCCATGTGACGGATGCAATGCGTAAATTTCTATAAATCTTACACGTCGACAGCGAGCTAAGAAGACAAATAAAATATCCTTGGGTATGGATTTGATATGGATGTCTTTACCCGACAAAACAAAATAACAGTATTTAATTTTGAAGAAATTGCTACCGATAGAAAATACATCGACCGCCAGACATTGTTTACGGAAATATTGGGAGGTACCCTCTCAACAGAACGAACAATGGCATTTGTATGAAAACACAAGTTGTCCTCTTTAAGGAAGGATCACCAAGGTAACAGTTGTTGGAAAATACCACAACTTAAAGTGTGTTTGGTCTATATTTTGAAGTTTGCTTATGTTGGCAGGTCACTACGATTGACACAACCTATGACTTAGAGCGCACATGTAATAAAACAAAAATGCTGCTTCGACTTTTAGTAAGACGACTTAAGAGCTCCTTCCAGGACAAGAAATGAAAAATAAGATACACAACAAAAATGTTGTAGACCTGAACTTTTAGTACTCTTACGACAGGAATCGAATATAAACAGATATATAAGCTTATTAGTGTAAAACTTTACGAAAATCAAGCAAACATGTGTTTCTGGTATGGAACCGATATAGTTTTGAGTGCGTCAATACGGATAGTGTATATAAAACATTTGCTTAGGGGCTACGTCAAGAGGTCTCATCGAACTGCAATTGATTTCCTGTATGCAAGGGCGCCTGTGTATTACACAGCAACAGCAAAAGCTGATGAACTGGCATATATTTCAAAAACAAATTAAAAACCCTTTGTCTCTATGAAAATTAAATACTTAGGACTTCTATTGTTATGACTTGCTTAGTTTTTAGTGACTCGGAAGACGTGTATAGATAATATGCCTAATAATGTATTTCTACATGAAGCCTACCAAACCGAGTACACCGATCTTTTTTACAAACTTTTTCTATGGTGAAGGGAAATCATCAAAGGATGTCAGCGTGCACTGTGGATACTGTTCCCGCTAATTTATAAAGTGACGCATTGGGAGTATCGTAGTTAGCTGATTACCTTTAATTATCCATTGCCGAAATCAGATCTAGATTCACCAATTTAACAACATTAATATCAGGGTGAGCTGATAGCTGACTTTGTTCTAAAACTCTGAAAAACCTCCAACACACTTAAGTACGATTAATAATTCACATTGAATAGATTTCAAATTTAAGTTACTCGAGTTTTGATTGCTTAAAAGGTATCTTCTTTATAATCTTTATACAGTCACAATGTACAAATAGCAAATTTGTACATAGAGATATAGATTGCAAAAACTTATCGGCGTTTACTGTCGCTGCAAGACTCAGTACTATAACAAGGTATCTTTGAGCCCCATCTTGTTGTCTATTGTTGATAACTATGTTTCAAGAGGAAAAGTGATTTACTTTTTACTATCTGGCGACATTAATACGAATAATATGATGAATCATCGTAATGAACTTCCTCTTGCGACATCCTAAATATATAACTGATCACATACTGTTTATCTTAAATCCCATAAGCATATGACTTCATTAGTTTACTGTTTACTTCCTGTCTAAGTTCGGTTTTATTGTCATTATTTCCAGCACCCGGCCAACAAACGTGTTGGCTTGCAAAATTAATGGAACCGCTTCCGCTGGTTTTGATTTTTAAACCAACCATCGTTATTAGTGTAAAAGTTTACGAAAATCCAGCAGACAACGTTGCTAATGTAGCACCTAGGCGATTTTATATGTTACCGTCATAGGTATCAAATGTTGGGCATAGATACAGAATCCTATTGCGATCCACTTGTCTCCGATATCGGCCACGTTCACAATGTTGTTTTGAATTGATAGTCTGAATAAACGAGGCTCGTATGATAATACGATGTTTGGTGATGTCAGATAACTGCGTTGATAGAATGCCATTTAGATTGAAAAGGCCAAGGACAAAACGCATTGAATCAGATCACTGTCAGACTGTGGCTATTAGTACATGAACGATTTAAGCGGCCACATTTTACGCATTCTTCGTAGTTTACACGAAGGATACCACGGGCACTTACGCCAACGTCATTTGCGCAATAACGACGTTTATAATTATATATTATTAACAAACATCAAGTCATAACAACAATGGCCGAATTATTGAAAAGTCATGGAAAATAAATGTATCGCTTATTTTGGCTATGTACGTTTTATTGCCAATGTTGTTTCGTGGTTTCGTCATGCACAAAATATAAGAAATCATCGGACAATGCTACTTGTTTACTTGCAAATCCATGAAACCGCTTTGATTTTAAAACCACTTGCTACGTTACAGATTCTATTCACATACATTGTTTATATAACACACAATAAAAACGCCATGTAGTCTTGAGAGAGGTGTAAGTTACGCCAAAAAGTATGTTGGAGAACACGAAATAATGCATTGTATGATTATAGGTTAGAAAGGATCTTTGCTTGGCCACTCCACCTAAGCAACGCCCCATGACTCAGAAACTGCAGAGTAGGAACATTAATGTCTAAATCAAAAACCTAACCAACACTTAGCTTATTATATTCACTTTTAATATGATGTCCATGTTGCCAAATTCAAGCTTTATTATATACGCTTCCAGTGAGAGGCCCATCCTTAGAATGAAAAGTATCGGCTGTATCACAGATCATCAGAAAGCGTCCACTTCAAACAGTAACCTGTGGCCTCGTATAACATTGAGAATTAGGAGTTCGAAAGTGACAAACAGGCCTATGTGATGAATTTTAAAACTTGTGAGCAATATCAATATTGACTAAGAGATATGTCATAAACTGTCCCGTCTTTTAAAGGAACGGGAAATGAAACGTGAATGGATTGAAAGTGGCCTGAATTCTCAACGACACATTATTGCTCAATGACCTAGGCTTTACATGTCGCAAGACCGAGGGTCAAAACCAGGTCAGTTCAATTGCTGACCTTTTGACATGCTGAAATGCCGTAAACTTGGAAATCAAAAACCAGCAGTGGAGAAAACGTGACATATTGTGTTAAAATAGGGCACGAATTCTACATGAACAAATCGATATTAAAAATATGGTATCATCACTTACGTCAAGTCAACCTTTAAGCGCCAGATAAAAGAATAGTTGGCTATTTTAATGCACACGAGATAATACAATTTAACAAGTGTGTAAACAATAGATTTCCACACCGTCGATCCCACACTTCCAGCGGCCAGGAATGTCAGAATAAAATATGTCTTAAGGACCATGGTATCAATTATAGTAAAACATATTAATCAAGCTTGAATAAAATTTATACCAAATACTACTGTTTCTCAAAATATTGCACGTTCTGATCGAATCAGAAGTGAAGTTCCTTCGTGTCATTCCATGTTTGCCAACTTTACATTCGCCAATAAACCATGTGATAACTCTATAGGCAGACTAATCGACCTCCACAACTAAACTTTATCCTTCATTCGCCGACAATCCATGTTAGCTTAAGTGATTGACGAATAGGTTTGCAAGATCTTTTGTCAACTATATAATTATGTAACGATGTTGTCTCTGGTGCCCCAATACTTATAAGTGTTACAATTGCGTGAATCCTGGTGAAAATCAGTACGATACACGTGTATCGACTAGAGTTGCATAGAGCTCTTTATATCTTGATATAAATTTCCGTCGTTAAAAAACGAAATAGACTGCAGATAGACATATCGAAACACTTCCTTCAAAAAGTAATTTCGTGCACTTTTACTGATAGGTGCTTATCTTTCCACAAATGCAATAGGTCCGTATGACAAATTGACGTTCGATTTCTTAGCACGCCGTGCCGTTTGGTGATCAAGCAATGAATATATATATATATATATATATATATATATATATATATATATATATATATATATATATATATATATATATATATATATATATACTTAGCACGCCGTGCCGTTTGGTGATCAAGCAATGAATATATATATATATATATATATATATATATATATATATATATATATATATATATATTGTTTCCATTGCTCTGCTCTGCTTGAAAAAAAAATAATTGTCAATTGCATGTAGAATATCGAAATCATTGGTGTTACCAGGAAACACCTTGAATAATTTTCAGTTAAAATATATATGTAAGGCATAAAGGTTTCCCTATGAAGGTTTCATTTCGGAAATCCGCCATCACTTTCTGTGTTGGTGAGATCCCCTGAAAAACAAAAGACATCCTGCAATTATTATCACACACTATATTTAACATTTGCGACCAAGCAACTTTATGAAATGTTTAAACGGGCGTTTAATTACAGATATAGAGTGATTGGAATATTCGCAGAAATTGTAGACTAATATCGGAAGAGAATACTTGTGTTTTCTTATTTGTTTAATTTCGAGGGTATTTTGTTCAGTTTCCATTTTTAATGAAGAGGTAATGAAATATTAGCTTTGCTAAGATGATGCGACATGACCACACATCTAAATATATGTTGAAATAAAGTGTGTTTTCCTATTATTCAACTTACCAATAAAAACTATATATTTTGTTTCCCTTGACGCCCTCCATTGACGGAAGACCTGTTTGTCATAAAGAAGATGAGTTGCTTTACATATCATATCAAAGAGTCGGTTGATCATTGCCACCAAAGAAGCAGTTATTTTAGGCAAAGTTCTTCAGTGAATACAATGACATGTGGTAACAAAAATGTTTTTTGAAAATATCCTGCCCTAAGCAAGAGTCTCACCAGTATTTCAGTGATAATTAAACACTATTTCGAGATAAAATAACTCACTAATATCCGATTTATTTTATCATCAATAAATTAATCATGACAGCTTTTCCCCACTCAGATCTGGACGTGGCCAGAGATGTCGCTATGGCAGCCTAAAGAGACAACTGGCCACGTCTATTATTATTCAGTGCAACTATCAAACTAATGACACTGAAAAGTCGCAGTTTATTTCTTATGTTAGACTGGTAATTCCCAATACCTTTTAGCTGACAACATTTTCGAAATAAACTGAAAGTCATAGTTAGGATAACTCTTTAAAAAGGACTTTCCTTTGCCTAACAAACTAAATTGCATTGTGAGTCCGCGTTATAAGCCATGAAGCATACAGCATGCCAGCAACAGTTATGGCGATCAAGAGTAATGCTAATGAAACTCAGAGTAATGGTGCGGTGAAAAATATGAATTTATCTAGCATTTCCAAAGCATTGTGATTTTCCACCCTCCAATTCGACCAGAAAATGGCGCAAGGAACAGCAAGTACTCTTATTTCTTGCGGTTAGCAATGGCAAGCGGTACCACTGCACTTAGACTTGGTCTACGTCCGTGAATAAAAAAAAATGATGAACACTATGTTTGAAAAAAGTGGCAAGGTTTTCTTTATTTCTGACCGCGATTGAGTGGAGTTACTGCTGGATTAGGTGCCGGTGATTCCGGATAAATTTTCTGCCTTCACTCCAGGCATGTGCAAAAAAAGCAAGTTTCTATATGAAGAAAGCGTAGTACTCATTGTAATATTTAATATTTCGATCAAATTCTTGTTAAGATCTGGATAGATCATAATCACCCAAAGTAGTGACATTGGAGTTCACTTACCACTATTATCATAACAGTGGCAGCAATACTGAGAGGTCCGATAACGTAATACACAACAGCTGGCCCAATACTCTTCAGTTCATTTGGTTCCTGGAATTCTTATACAATATGTATACGGTCATATAGTATGTCATTCGAAACAATATTCCTTCGTGAATATATCGCAATTTCATGTGCACGATTGCAACATCTCGTAGACGGTATAAATAATCTAGCAAAATACAAATATTGTGATGCTATAAGGTGAAACTGGAAAACCTTACATCGTACAAGAGAGAGAGAGAGAGAGAGAGAGAGAGAGAGAGAGAGAGAGAGAGAGAGAGAGACAGAGATATTTCTCAGCAGTAACATTACTCTTACTTCCGCCACTGCTACTGTTTCTTTGTGATGTGTCACCAATTACAGTTAGTATAGCATTCTTGCTCTGATCGTTGATTATTCTTGGAAATCGACATATCCAAACACCATGGTCTTCTAAACCGACTGAAGGAAAAAGTAGATTTACTTCTCCTGTACTCGTGTCTCCGGTGACGACGCAGCGATCGGAGTATGATTTGCCAGAGTCCGTGATGAGAATTTCGGTGTCTCGTTGAACCTTGTACCATTCAGGGAAAATATTGATTTCTGCGCCCAGTTCGACAGCACATCGAAGTGTTACTGTGTCCCCTTCTCTGGCAAAAGTGTCAATCGGTAGTGTTCTCCATTGGTACATAGAGTCTACCGAAGAAAATGTGCTGAGAAGTTTTAGTTAGGGACGGACCATTAGCTCTTGGGACGAGGAGGTGGTCACAATCGTATTGTGAATATCTTTTTACTTCATTGTAAATGTTTAAATTGTTTTTCTAAGTGAGTTTTGATGTGCCAATTTTTTGGCGTTGTGATCTTATTTGTTTTACTTTGTGAACTAGTCTGAAGATTTTTTCTTAATTTTTGTTTTGTATTTTTTCTGTTTTGACCACCGCCTTCCCAAGATCTCATGGTCCTTCCCTGAGAATCCAATGTCAAAGTTCAAGTGTAATGTACTTGATTCACTCGGACGCACAAATTTAATTTATCTAATTTTGTTAAATATCCTTTCAGGCATGTGCAAAATTACATCGCTAGAAATTCCCCATCTACATTAGTGGCATTTTTGCAAAGCTTGACTTGAGCAAATGATAGATTAGCAATGAAGAGTTTGTGAAACCCTGTCATACACATAGGGATACGCATGTCATTCCACTTTGACAAACTTTAAGAATGGTAGGATACACTGGTTTTTATAAGGAAAGCAGACACGAATAGACCGGGGATTGTTTATAAATTTGAGGGCACTAACAGTAAGCGGCTTAAACTGCAGAGACCGAGTCCGGACAAAACTCAATTTTGTTCCTGCCCCCTCCACGATATGGCAATATATGCCGATATTCACTAAACCATTAGTATTGTTAAGGCTGCATCATGATATTTAACTAAATTGAGCTACATGTGCCAGACAACCAAATCTGAAACTGAATTTCAAGGCACTTTCACATTATTTAAATAATTAGTAGAGAAGCCGGGTTCACAACCAGGCACAGGTCTACGTGTAAATTGTAAACGTAAGGGAATACGCGCCCTAGTTTGCAGACGTGTTGTTCAAAATAAACGTACAATGTGCAACCCGAGCTCCTTAGGTTTCGGTAATGGCCGTTATTGAATAGGATGAAAGACTCTATGTTTTGGAAATATGTCACTAGGAAGCATAAAATGTTATTTATCCATCGAATGGACATGCGCAATGGAGGCGACATTTTAGGTGAGTAGGTTTGTCGTCAGGTTTAAAAATAGAAACTTCAGACAACTTGTAAACAAAAAACATACACTGAGCACCGATGTGAGCGAATGTTTTTAAAACGTTCAAACTTTCCATCAAGATCAATATTAACGACAAAACAAAGTGCAATTCTGTTGTGGGCATTATCGTAGGATTTTGCTGTTCAGGAAGAAAACCAAAAAATCAGAAGTAGTACAACAAACTTTCAAAAGCTGTAACAGAATACAACTACTTATAACCTCGAATCAAAAACGTAAACAGAAAATATGTTCTTTTTTTATGACTGAGTAAATAATGTAATCGGAGGAAAAAAACTGTCTGGTGATACTTATTCGGCATTCTTTGGCATAAACGTGAGTTGGGTATGGCTGGTGAAAAATCGCTCAATTCAATCCGAGTAACATAATTTTTTGTGTCTGGCCCACAGGGAATTCCCCGTCCTCGAAACCAGTAACATAGGGGAGGTTCCGAGTTGCGTATATCCGCTACAGGAAGTGAAGTTTCAAGTCGGTTTGATCAAAGGCAGAATCTATGTTTCGCTTTAGTTGGTGACTTACTGTGATGATATTTAATCACCATTCGTTTTCATAAAGACATTGGACATAATCATGAAAACAAATCGCTGGCCGACAAAATTGCATTCATCAGGGATGGGATGGGACCTAGCCGTACGGGAATTTCCCGTCCTAAATGTAGTATGATGTGATTACGTATTGCGTAAATACGTAATAGTTATTATTTTTTTTTCACTGACACATACTGTATTTTTGCTTCAATTGGTGACGTAATATGATGTGTTTAATTTCTCTGCATTCATTCTCATACAGTTACCGGATATGATTTGTTAAAAACATTGTTGGTGGCCTATGTTGCTGTATAATAAAATCCGACAAACAATTATTTTCAGGGGTGTGGCCTAACGGGAATTACCCGCCTGCAAAATACAGAACGACATGGTAGATCCTACATACGTTGCGTAAATACGCCTCGGAGAATTTGGTTCCATAACATTTCTTGTAATATAGATTTGTCGCCATTATCTGTAAACAGTTTCGTTTGCTTGTTTCTTTGTTTTTGTTATTTTCGGATAAGCGAATTGACACTTTGTTCGGACCGTTATTGCAAATTAATCATTAATAGAACAACACTATCAACCTACCTGAAATGACACCAAGGGTCGTTGAACTCATCAACAAAATAAGGACCAGTGCACTGTTCCTCATTAACATTGACATTTCCACGTTTGACGTTTGACTTAAGTTGGAAGTCGTTATCTACACAAGCTCGTATTGTGCGTGATGAGCAATCAGAGAAGCAATGTAAAATGAGTGATCGAGTGTTGCTGGTGACTGTATACCTCAAACCACATATGGTAACCGGAATTGTGTTATAGATACAAAGCCTCCTAGGCGAACAAAAATATTATACATTGCTTGTAACAAACATGGGGGTGTCCGCTTACTCTACACAAACCTACGCACTAAATCATACTGCTCTAGGTGTCCTGCATTTCAACATCCGTATGCAAAGTTTCTTTCTCTTTTTAGCCCGCTGTCAGTGACACGGGGTGTATCCAATACTCTGATTTTCCGTCGTTGTCCGCCGTCCGTTAACAATTGCCTTCTTTTCTGAAACCGCCAGATGATTGCTATGAAATTTGATATGCATTTTACTTGGGGCGACCTTACTTAGTTTTTTTCAAATGTCCCTTGGTTTGTTTTATTTCACCAGGGGAAAGGTTACAAGACACATCGTACAGTGAAAGAATGGAAATTAATAATGGTAATGGCAAGTTACAACAGTGTTTTTCATCAAATGTTTTAACATCCCTGGTGAGGACCATGGAAATAGTTCTTACAAACTAGTCAAGTCCACGGCCCAAATATACTCAGTTTGATAATAAGGAATAATACAACATGACTTCAAAGTGTTGAAGCATTTAAGATAAATAAATGAAACAAGCACACAACAGAAATACATCGAGTGGGAGGGAGAAAATATTGCATGAAAATATGTCAAAGTAAAGGGAGTACAGAGTCGAAAATAAATGAGACTATGTATTGTCAATTTATGTCTAGTAGATATTTCTTGAGTTGCGTCTTGAAAGAATACCGATTTGTTAAGTTTTTGATGGTATGTGGAAGGGAATTCCAATGTTTTACTGCAGCATACTTGATATTATGTTGACTGATTTTAAGCTTTACTTTGGGTATAGGGAGATTTTCCTTAGTCTTAGAGCGGGTATGATAGCTATGCGGTACATGATCTTCAATATAATTATTTAAAGTACGAGCAAAACGGTTATTTTTAAGATCATAGAAAAAAATGCACATTTGATATTTACATAGACTGTGAACATTTAGGATGTTGACCTGCTTGAAGAGAGGGGATGAAGCATTATAAGTAAAAAAAGAAACGTCGGACAATTGGCTTTTGTAGACGAAGCAGGGGTTCAAGAATAGTGTAATAGGTGCTACCCCAGATTTCAATGCAATAGCTCAAATGAGGGAGAATTAAAGTATTGTAGAGCAAAAGAAGAACACATTTTGGAACATAGTGTCGTAGCCGCGAGATGATGCCAACCAGTGGGCTAATCTTTTTGCATACTTTATCTATGTGCGATTTCCAAGTCAGTGAAGGGTCAATAGCAACCCCAAGATAAATAGCAGAAGACACAGCCTCTATAGGTGTGCTACCGACACCCAATCTGCCATCAACAGTAAAAGATCTTTGGGTATTTTTAATTATCATATAATTGGTTTTCTCTACGCTAATTGTAAGTTTGTTAGCATTACACCAATGACATAATTTTTCAAAGTCGTCATGTAAGTTATCAAGATTTATATTATTAGTGTTAACGGATTTTGAAAAGGTTCGTATCATTTGCAAAGTGGCGGAAATCAAATACATCAGTAGAATTGGTAATGTCGTTGATATAGAGAAGGAAAATGATGGGTCCGAGTATTGATCCCTGAGGAACACCACATAAAACTCGTCCTGGATTTGATGAGGTGCCATCGATGCTGACTGCTTGTTGACGGTTATTGAGGTAGCTTTTGAACCACTGCAGGGGTAGTCCTCGAATCGTTATTGCAGTTATGTAAATGTTTCGTCACGACGAAAATTTCGCGGATAAAAATAAATCATTCATCTAAGGGGATACAAATTGTTTGCGTATATATGACTTTCTGCATTTAGACTGCTAAATATATAGAACAAAGTTTACTTATAATTTATCAAAATCAGAGTTTACTGTATAACGTAAGGTCTTCACTTTATTGCCAACAAGGCTAACCAAAATTCAGTGTCTGTATCTCTTTCTTTCTTTCTCATATAGGAAATCCCATACAAGTGGATGGCACCTGAATCGTTGATGAATAAAACGTTCACATTATGGTCGTTTGGCGTGGTCCTTCGGGAGATGTTCTCTCTTGGTAAGAAAAGACTACAGAAATCACGTCCTTGCGTTCTGAATGTAATTTGTTTAAGGCGTTTGATCTGTATGAATCGATAGTTTGTAGAATGAGGCATGGTTTCGCTGTTGCACCTTCATTTAGTTATACGGGTAGGATATTCTGCCGACATTGCCGTTAAAAAAATTCATAGTTTAAATTTGTTATAAAATTTTTCCACAAAACATACTTAAATATGTTTACTAAAGTGTATGAGTCCTATATTTGTACCATACCCTGTTGTATAAATTTAAAGTCGTTTTAAAACATTCATTTGATTAAAAGGGGTAAGAGTATATCAAATAATTTTGAAAAGCATTCTGAACTTTCAGTCTCTACACACAAGTGCTACTAATGATCACAACCTCACTTGATCCATGTTAAACCTTTTTGACGGCGAGAACGATGGATGTATATTATTTATTGTATTTTCTCGTTAAATGCAGGTCGATGTCCTTACAAAAACATGCCCTAAAGTGATCTCATTTCATTGTTGGAGAGAGAACATCGTATGTTGAGCCCGGACTGCTGTGAAGACAGCATGTAAGAAATTAAAATACCAATCAATTTCATTGCATTCGATTTTTTTGTATGACAAATATTTTTTCTAATTGAACATTGACATTATGTGCATTATTCAAACAGATATGAATCTATGTTATCATGTTGGAAATGGCGTCCAAGGTTACGTCCATCCCTGCAGTCTGTCCACCAGGAGTTGAAAAACTTAAGTGAGAATTGCAAGGCGTGGCACCTTTATTACTTATTATTACTTATTGTTGAAAGGATCAATCCGGCATCAACACAGTTCAAAAGAATTATGATATATTAACATAGTACACAAGAATGATACTAATATAAACCGACAAATATCACTGCGTCGTTGCAAAAATCAATGACGATGATGATGATGATGATGATGCCATAAATGTTTTTCTTGTTGTTGTCGTTGTTACTTTTTCTTTATGGCGTATTTTTAAATTTTATTCTTTTTAAAAGTAGGTTCACAAACTATTTAACCTTTCCACAGGAGAATTATGTCAGGCCTCTCTTTTTGTTTGAAGACATAGGACTAAAAGGACGCTACGAGCAAAACATAGGCTAGCAAAACGAAAGATCCTTAATTTGAATAGATTTTTGCAAGCTAACTTTGTAATATCACTTGAGTTTGAACCATGCGAGTTTGTCCAATTACGGAGGGTTTTGTTCTCCGCTTTAGAGCTGAACACATTTCTCATATTTTGTGATATTTGTTTGAATTCAGACCCTTTGCATTCGCCTAGTAAGTAAATGATCGATCGATCGAAACAAAACATTGAATAAATATGACAAAAGAAATAACGCAAAATTTGAACCACATACTGTAACTACCAATTGATTGATTTTGCGTCAGCTTCAGCTATAATAATTTTTGACTTAGTGTAGAGCTTGCTTTTCGTGATTTTGTGAATGATAGACTTCAAAGGACAGTTCTTTTGAAAACGATTTATAAGGTCATGAAAGAAGTATACGTTGTTTATAAAAACATGGCGGTGCCTGTGATGATAATTTCCAGTGTTTGATTGAACCAGGCAAAAGATTAGTTTGCTGACCCGTTTCGACTGCACATTTCAATGTTACAATATCCCAGTCTTTCAGGATAGCCTTAACAAGTGCAGTAGTTTCCCATGTGTGCGCATTGCGAGAAACACTAGAATCGTGATGTCAGTGACGAATTACTAATATCAATGAAAGGTTGTCAAACGACATTACAAATTACTCGAATACTGAGCATTCTTGCTACGTGTGTTCCACTTCGTACTCTATTTTATTTTGTCCCTTTTTTGTCTTGGTTGCGAAAATATAGCCACGACTACTTTGTGAGGCAAGATTTTGGAATAGGGATGATATTACTTACCTAGAAAATATTTCAATTGATTTTTGTGATAACACAAATTATGTTGACTTTGTAATCTTAAACCCATGAATATCGATCTGACAACACAAAAGCTCATTATAGTTGAACAATACACAGCTATAAGTAATTTTATACTACCTTGCAATCACCTTGAGTTCACAAATGTGTAAAGATTTTGAATTTCCTGATGGCTGAATGAAATAACTTTGCAAATTTGCCAGTCAGTGTATGTGTATTTTGGAAGAATGCTCGATGGTAGAATGAGAAAACACAAGCTCCTTTGGGTACCATTGCGTGAATATATCTGTGGCCATAGTCTTTATCAATCGAAACCATATTCGCCATATGGTTTTATGCACGGTATTTACAACCCTAAGCATTCGACATCAAACACAGCGACATGATTATTTTGTGAGCCCGTGCTTGCTATCTTGTTAATAAGTATAACAAGACGTTAATTTAATTATCAACCTGGCACTGTTAAAGGTCGTAAACTGATACAATCATATATCTTCCATTGTACTGTAATATATAAATGCTGCTTTTGAAAATAAAATCCACGAGAAGCTGGTGTCATAACCGCATATTTTCACACTGTAGTGTTTCCTTGCAATGAGTGATCGACGAACTTCTCCTTACGCTTCCATTACACTGGTTTGACCCAGTCCCCTGTTCATGCATAGTCAGTAGAGAGTACTGTTCGTGATAAAGCGTGAACTCTATATGTAAAATGAGGGTAAAAGAAGTTTCATTATATTCACGAATACAATGAAGTTGATCAAAACTGAAACCGAAACTGTGATAAAAATGTGATTACGTCGACAACAATAAATGTGTGTTGTCGTAGTAATCATGCCGTTCATTACATGCCTCGGTGTGAGTGCAAATCAGTACATTGATTTGAATACTAGCAGAGGAATTAGCGGGCAGTGTTGTTTATCGGTCCGATGAATCTCCACGACGTTTTCTACGTCAAGATAGACGCTTAACGCTACGTGTAAAATATCAATGCACGCACTGCTTTTTTGACTTTCGTTAAAATCTGTTTGATGCTGGTCGATAACAGTAAAATTGTTTGAGACTGCCCTACATGGAACTAAATGTCATACAGTGTTAACTGTGAAGAAGCATGCAATAAAAATATTATTGCCTCATACATGGGTTTAAGGACCCTCGAGCAGGAGAAAATTTGCCCTCCTGGCTCGGGGCATATTGTCGCATGCTCTCGGGCACATAAACCCATGTATTTAGCAATGATATAAAATATCGTTATTGTCTCAACCCCTGCTGACGTTGAAATGGCTCACTTGCACAGAAACGCCGATCCGGTGCACAATCTATGCTATGATTTTGGGATGAACTTTGCCAGGAAATACGTACTCACCATTAGTAGACTGTATGAAATTGAATACCAAATATTGAGCATGCACTGTCAATATAATCACTGCTCCTGTGTGCTCGTTCTAATAGTAATATTTTTGTCAGGGAAAAGTATAATATATGCAACGTTGTGCGACCAGCTGTCTTAAGGTTTCTATTGTCTCAAAGAGTGAAGCTAATATAGTCGTTTTCCTCCGGGCAAATACTGAACGGAACCAAGGAGTGACATTCACGCCATTAATTTCCCAAATCTTTGCTCGTCGAGATAATAACAGCTCTTTGGCACTAGTTTCTTACTACGTTTGCATGCACTGACTGTAAGCTACACATTATTAGGGGTTCCCTTTTACGTGAAACCACGATCGGCGTCCAGACGTTACCCTCTGCTACGGACACTATTAAATAATTGCGTGGTTAGCACTGTACAATAACAAATCCATTTACCACAAGCAACCGTCGGACACAAACATCGACGAAGACTGCATTTTAGCTAACTAAAGGTCAACCCGTGGTCAGTCACTTTAAGGCAAAGTAAAACGGTACTATAGGACTGTTTAGTTTTTTAACAGCGGGGGATAACTAATTCTGTCAACATTCCTATCCCTCAAGTTGCAGGCAATTGCAAGAGGAAACTGTCATAGTTTGTTGATACGACACGATATAATATGATATGATACGATATGTATGATATAATATGATATGATATGATATGATATGATATGATATGATATGATATGATATGATATGATATGATATGATATGATATGATATGATATGATATAATGATATTATATAATATGATAGATATGATATAAGACGAAGTCAAGTGCCTGATGCAGCACAAATGACACTCTCACTGATACGACACATCGGGAATTACCACCTAGAGACAATATGGTTATGAACAAGGCATTTATGGAGTCGATGACTTTTCTTTAATTTTGTTTTAACGTTTTATTTGTTGCATGATTTTTGTAAAACAGTTTTTTTTCTATGTAAACATGCATTGTAGTCGCTTTTTCAATCTTGGAGTCATCAAGATGAAATCAGCTCCAGATCACTCAAACGATTAAGTGATGATCATACGGCGCATTACGTCATTAAAGCCCGAATAGCTGCGAATGTTTAATAAACCGATCTTAAAATATCCTTGGTTTTGCAAGACTTTTCTCGAATAAGACCCATTAGAGACTGAAGTGTATAACGCTGCCATGAGTGTCAAAAGTTGCATGTAAATTCAAAGGTTTTAACGTCATTTTAGATTTTCCGCCATTTTCAAAAACTAATCATATGACAGAGAAAATAATGATTACAACAACAAAATGCTGGCCATCGTGTGTTGTGCATTCAATTAAGTGACATCATCCTTGTTTCTGGTATGATCACGATGTATATGTGCAGAAAAATACTGTTTTTTTTTATTTTCCCGTGGGGGGCCATTTTATGGGTGCGGCGCCCTTTTATTATTAAACCTGTTAAAACATGTAGGCATGGTCCAAATCAGCGAGCAGTAATACTTCAGTACACGTCCTTTAGTTAGCACATTCACACGAATCCACTCTGGTTTAAAAATAAAATCATGAAAATAATGCATAAAATTGGCAGCTATCGGGGCTTTAACAAGTTATATAAGGCCCACGACCTTAGCAATAATATCACTTTGTCATGTTGTGATTTCCATGGGAAATAAATTTCGAATAGTCACTGTTAGAGAGCACTGCGCTTTGTTGCCGTAGATAATTCTTTTTACATCGAAGTAATAAGCTCGACAGCGATAATCACGCAGCCATGGGCCGGAATTTCGATAAATCAATTTGGCATCCCATTGTACTGAGCTAAAATCACCACATTGTCTCCATCGAAACATATGCCACAATAGCTTGTATTGGTGAATGCATCCGGCATAACGGGCAGGTATGTCTGTAATTTTTTCCATTTTAAGTCTTTTATCAATACATGAGCTCAACACGTTTGAATGAATGGAATCCAACTCTTGTTAAGACGTTAAGCTAAAATCTAAGCAAAAAGTAAAAGTTCTTCTTGGTAACAAATGAACAACATGAGATTTTTTAATTTGTCATTTAATATCAACAGTTCTGACTTTCAGTGTAGTAGAGTATCTACTTTTTAACGCATGAAACATATTTTGGTGTAAAGTGTCATTTTTTGTATCATGTGATGATCATTCATAAAACAATCGTATGCCATTCCAGCCCCGCGCCCACACAAAAATTAACCAGTTTGGGATCATGTTGGGTTAGTTCGATCACAGTCCCTCTATCCATGGATAGAGGGACTGTGGTTCGATGTATTGACACCTTTCGGGAAACTTTTACCTGGTTTGTTTAAAGGGCTCTTCCGATAATTTTGTATGGTCTCTTTTGCTGGTGAGGTGTTAAAACTTCCTCTTGCCAGTAAGAAAGTCTAAGCTATACAAAACAAAACTGACAAGATTACAAATGCATAGCATCGATTGTGACGTAATGGAAGGTTTCGCGATTGATTGTAATTGTTACTCTACCCCGGGAATCGTGGTTGTAAAGTAAAGCGCTTGACGATTGTAAATGGTGGACAAAAGGATTGTCGAGGAAGTTATTAAAAATGAAGGGATATACATGTATCCAGTTGGGTTTGATGGTTTGTCGGCAAAATGCGACCGTGCTGTTAATGAAAAAGAAAATAGAAAGTGACGGCAAAGAGGCTGCACACATCAACTACTTGTGTAGTTTTCAAAGTGTTTTGTTTGTCGCTGAGTGTTTGGCTTGTAGCACTTCCTGTGCCATTTTTATGTTGATTATTTATTTGTCTATGGTCCATTGTATGCAGTCTTTGGGCAATTAATGTAACGATTGTGCCATGGCGAAACGAAACCGGATCGGTTACATCTGAGACAAAATGATCCTTTGACTCTTTAGTTTCTGAATCCTGAGATGTTCCTTAATCATTCGCTTGACTTCATGTAGTGTTTGGTTGTGTTTTATTGCTGTACATTTCTAACAGTATTGTTAGGGTGGTTTTTTTTTCCAAATTGTTAATGCTTGTGTTGGAGACGCTATCATCGCGTCCTTAGTGTTCGATTGTTTGTTGGGAAAGTCTTGTATTCACTAGAGGATATGTTAAGTTGTTTGTTCTTTTAATTGACTGAGTTTTGTAATTTTAGAATTCGTGTTTTTGATCAAGATATGTTGACCATAAGTTGTCTGACTAAGTGTGGTTCTAGGCTCATGTTAGATTGCTGTGCTCTTCTAACGTTTTTGTTAGATGATTATGTTTTGGCTTAATGAAGCTTTAGGCTGGACGCTGTTACTGTGACGTTTGTTTGTTTGTGAGGACTTGCCTTCACTAATGTAACTTTCCTGGTTTTCGTTTCTTCTCATAGATTAAGTTTTGTAATTTACGAATACGTGTTTTTGATCAGATACGTTGACCATCAGTCGCCAAACTTTATGTGGTTCTAGGTTCATGTTAGATTGCTGTGCTCTTCTAACTTTGTTGCTAGAATGTTTAATAAGAGTTGAAATCGCTGTCACTGCGTCGTTGGCATTGTCTGTGGTTCAGCCATGTGTTGAAGACGCTGTTAAAGTGTCGTTTCTGTTGTTTGTTTGCGAAGTCTTGCCTTCACCAATGTGTTTTGATTATTTTGTATGCGATTATGCTTTGTTTTGGAAGGTCGCATTTTGATTGGTTGTTCGTGAAGCCTTGTGGCAGAGGCGCAGTTGGTGAATTCTAGTCGTGTGGAAACCGTATTATTGAAGCAGCCGATCGTTTGTGTCAAGCATATCTTCGATTGAAGTACTAGAGTAAACTATGGATAACTAAGAGACGGGGTGCAGAACATCGTGTTTTAGGCAAGACCGACGGTTTGCACCCCGTCAAGTTATGTGTGGTTGCAGGGTTGTCATGACGTAGAAGTGCTCTACAGAGAGTTCGATAATTACACAGTGCAAGATGAGGGGTTCATGAATATTCCACATTGATAAAGAATCGGTTGTATTAAATTTGAATATCGAAACAATGCACATTAATATAATTTGCATAATGAATAATAGTATACCTCAAATCATTTTACTGATACAGGGATTAAGGAAACTACACTTAAGGCGATTACAAGGTAACATGAATGGTAAGCTATGCTTATTTGCCATTTTAATGACTATATCAGTGACAGGATATATGGTTGCCATATTAACAATAATTGGAACAGTACACATTTTCTTACGGAATTTGTTATGATTTTTTTTCTTACTTACTTGGACTTGGTTTTATCCTGTTACATTGACATCTCGTTTACAGACAGTGATTCACAATTGTAGCAAGCTTTATGTAACAAATATTTGCGTCCCTATTCATAATTAATGATGCTGTCAAAATAACATATGAAACAATGTTTGAGGTTTCGAAACTTAAATCTAGTCTTGCTTTTCTAATAATTTTACTCTGTTCAATGTTTACTATTGAAATACAAAGCTAACGGTCCTGCCAAAGTGTTCGGTCCTCAAAAATTGCCAAGTCAAAAACGCTCCGCAATGAATTTGAGTTGATTTTTTTTTTCTCATGAATGACCCTGATCGCAACCAATATTAATGTGAAACGCAGAACAGGACGTCTAAGAAATCCATGTTCTAATTTATTAACAAAACAATTGTATCGTTATTTATACGGATACATTAAATCTGTTGATATCGAAAGCATGTATATTATACTGTACCCATAGTAATTACACATAAAATTATGACAACAATCATGGGGTACTGCAGTAAAGTAAAACGCAGTAAGGCATGTTTGATGAAATTTCAAGTGACGAACGCTTTATCTTCCCCTTATAACTTTACGCTAGACCCATACGGCTCTATTTGCAAAGATATAGTCGTGGTCAGAAAACTCTTCGCTGTATGTTATATCAAACTAGTTAGTGTTGTTAAGGCGTGAATTTGCTTCAGTTTAGATGAGGAAAGTTTTTTTTTTGCTGAAAACAGTCGAGTTTTAATCCAAAATTTGCGTCGATCTTTGTTTTTTAGCACAACTACCTCGTCCAGGCACACTACGCGCTACTAAAATATGCTCGACTTATGTGTCCATGCGAGGGAACCATATGTATCCAAAACCAGAAATAAATTCAGTAATTCATAATGGGACTCCAACTCACAATCTACGGTACCCTATCACCTAGCGAAGACATCACATTCAAAACCGCTCGGCCATATCCAAACTGTTAAAAAGAGTGGTTCAATCACACTCAGTCCTGCTACGCTGAGCTACTATGGAATTGTCTTTACTGACTCACTCATCATGCTATTTTACAAACGGCATAACGACCTCTTGAATGAGTAAACAAACCGTTTCAATGAAGTGTTGCAATTTTCTAGTTGAATTATTTTCAAATTTGTCCAAAGTAGCATTGATTATAATGACAGCGCACACCGTAGGAAGGGACTGGACAGAAACTACTTGGGGTATTTTGGTTTCTTTATGGCAGTCATTTTTTCACGCAAGCATTTTGAAGGGAAATTCATCGCCATAATTGAATATGCTGGGTGACGAATCATTTCACTCATTTAAAAGAATGTAATCTTGATGATTTGATTAATATTCGAATGGCATGAACATTTGAAATTCCAATACACTTTGTCGCTGTATTGTAAAGATATATGGTTGAAAACGCGAATCCAAGCAAAATAATTTGTGTCAAAGTATTTGGGGACTTATCACCACTTATACTAAAAATTATGTCGGTAAAATTTGACTGCTTCAATGGGATTGATATGAATAAAAATTAAAAGCACAAATAAACCAGATGTGAACTGAATGGGATCACGTGTTTAACAACAGGTTCATTAACAGTAGTACGCTTCACAAAACAGTCAGATATCTGTTTTATAATAATAATAATAATATTGGGTTCTTATATAGCGCACATATCCACAATACTACATGTGATCAAGGCGCTTTTTTACAATTATTATTACCCCTGGTCACTGGACCTAATATGATACCACTCAACTCCCTGGGGAGCAAGCAACAGCTCACATGTGCAGCCAATAAGCGCAGCAGAGCTAAACACACACATTACAACCTCTGTCCTACCAGGTACCCATCACTCCTGGGTGGGGAGAAGCAATGAGGAATAAAGTGCCTTGCCCAAGGACACAACACCACAGCCATGCCGGGGCTCGAACTCGCCATCCTTTGATCGTGAGTCCACTGCTCTAGCCACTGGCCCATGATGCCTCACTGACCCGACAGATATCTGACTGTGCTTAAAAGCATTTAGTAGTGTGAAGTTAATTTAGAGTTAATTTACATATTTAATGAACTGTGTAATTAGGTATAATTGCTCTAAAATCACGGCACCGAACTTGGTGAAACCTGTTACAGATATTGTCTGATAAATATTTTATTGTGCAATGAAACATTGAGCTATATCACTATATGTACTAGGTTTATCAACTTCCCATGTACTCTCAGATTTTAATCACTGATTACAAAACTTTATTAAATATGCAAATGAGCTGTTCATTAACTTGAGACTGCTCAATGCTTCATGAGACAATTTGTTATCCATCAGATCATCATTTTCAGCACGTTACATTAAATGTAATGCTGTAATTTTATAGTAATATCACTAATTACAAAGTTCAATAAATATGCAAATAAACGCTTAATTATCTTGACACTGCTCAATGTTTCATTGCACAATAAATATTTATCAGACAATATCTGTAACAGGTTTCACCAAGTTCGGTGCCGTGATTTTAGAGCAATTATACCTAATTACACAGTTCATTAAATATGTAAATTAACTCTAAATTAACTTCACACTACTAAATGCTTTTAAGCACAGTCAGATATCTGTCGGGTCAGTATAAGCAGCAGTTTTCATCAAATTTGATGCAGTTTTATCGGAGTTCAGTAAATATGCAAATGAACCCCTAGTTGACTCCACACTACTAAATGCTTTACACCACAGTTAGATATCAATCGGATCAATCGGATTTGCAGGAGATTGCATAACATTTGGTGCAGTTATTTCGGAGATATATGATTTATTACAAAACTTCATTAATTATGCAATTTTTTTCTCAGTACAATAAGAGTTTTATCAGATCAATATCTGTACCAGATTTCATGGAAGTTGGTGCCGTAACCTCATAAGAAAGTTCATTAAATATGCAAATGACCCTGAATTATCTTCACACTACTAAATGCTTTACACCAATTTTAGATATCAGTAGGATCAGTATCTGCAGTAGATTTCATCACATTTGTCGCAGTTATATCGGAGTAATATGACTTATTACAAAACGTCATAGAAATATGCAAATAAGCTCTTTATTAACTTGAAACTACCCTGATTATAATTTGATATATATCAGATCAATTTTCGTTACACGTATCATCAAGTTTTGTGCAGGAATTTCAGAGTTATGTCACTAATAATAAAAGTTCATTAATATGCAAATGAGCAGATAATTGACACGACACTCACAGTATCATCATGATGTTCTGAGATTGCAATCTGTGAAACGTTTCATTGAATTTTGTGTAGTATATATGTCTACACTGTCATTACCGTCTCCATAAGGTAACAATTGTACGAAAAAAAAATGATATTGCATAACTTCATTGATATTCAAGGCACACTAACCAAAATCTAATCAGTTCTGGTAAATAGCACATGGTACCTGTGTATCAAATCTGACTTGAATCTGTTCAGACGTTTTTTGAGTTATCGTGTCAACAGATATACATACACACACTCACACACACGCACGGACAGACAGACAGACATCGCTATGACATTAGCCCACGTGTGTGAACACGTGAGCGAAAAACAGGAAAGAAAAACGTTAAAATCAATTGGAAACAGACTGTAGCTTAATGTTGTGCTTTGTGCAATCGGTAAAGTAAAACAGTTAGCAGTGAAACATTTGAAAAGGAAATCGGCAAGGCGGGGACAGCTTGAGTCTATAGCGTTAGAGATTGCAGTGACTCATACAATGACACTATAAACAATCTCTGACCACGGTGCACGTTCACAAAGGTGGAAAAATAACAGAAACCGAAAAATAAATACAATTACTTATAGGAAACATTTTGGTTATCGCAGCAGAGGCTATTACTAGGCATATGCGATAACATAAGACACGGACTACTCTCTCATTACATTTTTATCAAAGGCAGAGCACGATGTCATATAATGTTATCTTTTGCCTAATTTCATCAGATTGCTCCCTTATGGATACAGTGCATTTAACAGGTACAATATCACTAATTTTGTTGTACTTGTCTATATCATGAGACCAGGTAAGTTGTATTCAAATGACTTCCTTCGAGATATATTTTAATTCATTGAGATTATATTGGCACGTACTAGGCTCATTGGCTTGTTAACTATACCAACACGTATGTCTGCTCTTGAACCAAACACCAACCATCAAGCTTCTAGTAAATTAACCTCAACAATCGCTAGGACTTCTTCTATTTTCAGGAATGTTAACTTTTTGGGGTTTAAAGTGATGAAGATAATTTCAAATTTGTGTAGTATATATGTCTACACTGTTTATTACCGTCTCCATAAGGTAACAATTGTACGAAAAAAAAATGATATTGCATAACTTCATTGATATTCAAGCCACGCTAACCAAAATCTAACCAGTTCTTGTAAATAACACATGATACCTGTGTATCAAATCTGACTTGAATCTGTTCAGACGTTTTTTGAGTTATCGTTTGAACAGATATACATACACACACTCACACACACGCACGGACAGACAGACAGACAGACATCGCTATGACATTAGCCAATGTGTGTGAACACATGAGCGAAAAACAGGAAAGAAAAACAATAAAATCAATTGGAAACAGACTGTAGCTTAATGTTGTGCTTTGTTCAATCGGTAAAGTAAAACAGTTAGCAGTGAAACATTTGAAAAGGAAATCGGCAAGGCGGGGACAGCTTGAGTCTATAGCGTTAGAGATTGCAGTGACTCATACAATGACACTATAAACAATCTCTGACCACGGTGCACGTTCACAAAGGTGGAAAAATAACAGAAACCGAAAAATAAATACAATTACTTATAGGAAACATTTTGGTTATCGCAGCAGAGGCCGTTACTAAGCATATGCGGGTAACATAAAACATGGACTTTCTCTCATTACATTTTTATCAAAGGCTGTGCACGATGTCATTAAATGTTATCTTTTGCCTAATTTCATCAGATTGCTCCCTTATGGATACAGTGCATTTAACAGGTACAATATCACTAATTTTGTTGTACTTGTCTATATCATGAGACCAGGTAAGTTGTATTCAAATGTCTGCCTTCGAGATATATTTTAATTCATTGAGATTATATTGGCACGTACTAGGCTCATTGGCTTGTTAACTATACCAACACGTATGTCTGCTCTTGAACCAAACACCAACCATCAAGCTTCTAGTAAATTAACCTCAACAATCGCTAGGACTTCTTCTATTTTCAGGAATGTTAACTTTTTGGGGTTTCATTTGATGAAGACAATTTCAAATGAACTTGTATAGATTTAAGAGTTATATTATAATTAAAAGGCATAAAATAATCAAAATTTAAATAGTAATAATATACAAAAGAAATTACTTTGCAGTATATTACAAACAGGGAATGCTTTACAAACGTACTGCCGTATAACCCATGTTATATTTGCATTTGGTTGCTCTCTTTAAGCTTTTTTGTATTGAGTATTGTCATACTGGCTCATAATGTGACATTATAGCCTTCAGCTTAGGACGTAATCGCCACACTCATATCATGTTCGTGAAAAAAATGAAATATATTTGAAAAACTGAGAACATTTAAATAAATTAATCGACTTTAATGTCTAATATTGAATAAGAGCTACATTTAGTTTCTTATTTTCTACGTTTTGAAAACGTCAAATCAAAGATTCTCTCGCAGCTCAGAAAATAAATAACACTTGTATGATGATATGCGTATATTTTCTGTAGTATCTTTTTTCGACTTGCATCAAGCATATAAGAATAGATTCACGGGGAAAAAAGAAAAAGCAAATAAATTTTGAATAAATTTATTTTCATTTCAAATATTTATCCTCTATTATTCAAACAGTGACGTGTTCGATTTCTTGGGCAGTTACACCAAAAGATGCATACGTCAGAGAAGGAGATACATTGACACTGAATTGTTCTCTGAATTACTCTGAGCACACGTCGCGAGTTCTTCTTCCTGGGTGGAGAAAACATAAAACTGATGGTAAATCTGCCTATGAATGGATAGCCATCAATGGTACTTCAGTGAATGACTGCTGTAACGTTATTGGTGATAAATCAAAGAAAGAAGGTAACCTGGTCATCTTGAAGGTGACTAAAGAAAGTAGTGGACAATGGCATTGTACACATTATGCACTGAGGTCTGCTACTGCAAACATTACTGTTATAGGTAAGTTTCCTCTTCGTCCTATGGCCAAGACTTCTAAAAACGGATGTCGATATGATAAACCTTCATCAGAGAGTAACCTACTTCTAGTTCTAAAATGTACGTCAGCTACATATGAAAAGAAGCACATCGTCACACACTGTGAATGCAAACCTCATTTGGCCTCAAATTGTTAGCAATCTTAATGAATATAATTCAACATCAGTTTTATTTGATACCGGATTAACGTGTCCAATAATTCTGCTAACAGATCCCGACGACCCTGTATGTACAGCAGTCAATGGTATAGTGCAATATAATCGAGTCATCGAAAACACTGAGGTAACATTACAGTGTAGCCTAAAGACTGAAAATATCACGCCACCAGGAAGACTCGTGTGGTATAAAAACGAAGTAAAACTCATCATTGGCAACAGTCCCCTCGGTATAAAGACAAAGATAACAAAAGATGATCATGGTGTTTCTTTCAGCTATAGACTAGAACATAGTAGAAGTTCCTCGTCCATTTCTTGTTTAAGTAATATTACACCATATGTTCAGTGTAAGTTCATTTCTTAAACTTTATTCTTCTATGGTCCCCATAAATCTTTGGAAGATGTTTGTTTTTTGAGCAGTAGAAATTCGAAACCAATCGAATAAGCTTGATCACGCACAATAATTTCACAAATAGGGTCTGTGCACCTTGTTATTTTACACACTGAGTGTAATATGACAGATCGTTTCCAATCTGCGGACTATCCAGAATTCGCTTGGCCACAGCACACTCTGCTATATAACGTACTAGAGTCTGCACCTGCAATTAAGGCATCTAATTAAAAACAAAATTATGTACATTCTGAAGACAGGGTTGACTCTTTGCCATATCATTTACCACAATTAATGTGCAGTCAAGCATGGATCTATTAATGAAGTGCCGGCCGGCCAGCGAATGTGTTTCACGTTCGACTGTGTTATTTTGTTACAACCTCAGTGTCAATTGAAACCGACGAGGGTAAGGTTTTAATAATCCTTATTCCAATGATGATAATTAAATCATATCTTTATGAAATCATAGTACTCTTAATATTTATTTCAATGCAATATCTCTTCCTAAGTGAAAGCAGTTTTGCAGTTTAATTTGTTCGTTTTGAATAGCATTGCTACTTCCCTCAAAAGATAGAAATGTCAGTAATTCCTTCACACAAACGTTGTTCTGTTGATTTTGTTATTGTTGATGTTGTTTGTGTTAGTGATGCTGCTGTTCTTGTCATTTTCATGTTTGTCATTCAAACAGATCCTCCTTTAGCAACAAATCAATCATCTGTATGTGTAAAGGAGGGAACAAAACTTAGGATGAATTGTGAATATGTACCGGGTAAGCCAACTCTGGCTGCTCTTCAATGGAAAATTCCGGGCAGAGACTCGTTTACAGAGCAAAACCCTCTGATAATCAACAAGGTTAATCCAGTGAAACATAGCGGAGTCTATGTATGTAAAGTGTACAACACATATTTCAATGGAAGGCAAGGGGAGAGTCTAAGTCACACTGAAGTACGTGTTGAGTGTAAGTACATTAATTGAACCCATAATCTTCATTGCAATATTCAGTAGCACCATTTTACAGTGGTATAGCCACAAAATAATGACGTCAAAATGTGTGTACTTATGGAAATGGAGTCAAAGGTTACTTTCAATGAGGGGAGATTAATTATTTTGGGGATTGGAATAAGGAATGGGGTTTGGAAATTTAGGGTAAAACGATTGAAAAGAAGGGTCAACGTATTCTTCAATATTTTTATAACCTATGTAAAAGGAACATTTCATGAATGACTGTGAGAGAAAGTGTTACTTCTTAGCTACAATGCTTTTTAACAAAAAATAGCACCGCTGCCGGGCTCGCAACAAGCACTTTAAGAATTGCAAGCTCTACCTTCAACCTGAACGCCACGAGAACAAGTTTCAAGAGGGAGTTGCAATGTTCCATATAGAGGTTAGAATCCCAATGCTAGTCTCACATTTTATTAATCGAACTCGTCTAACATGTCACTCAAACTTCTACAATTTATTTTGTAATTAACTCGACTACAGTACTATCGATTGCTGGAATTCATTTGCTGCCGTTAATTTTGCCGTCCATACGAATCTCTTTTTGTTCCCTTGGCAGCAATGTTGATGTATATAATATGACTTAAAAGACATAAGATAACATTGAAACCAGTGAGATCTCTGCACAAAATATTCTTGTACAAGACAGCAATCAGGGGCACTATTTTCGACTTAACGATATTTTCTTCTTTTACTTTATTTAAATCCCGGGGGGTACTCTCATAGAAAAGGTGTGTGGGTATGTGCAGCCCTAATGTGTCGCGTTTTCACGACAAATTCCCTAAACATGGGTCGATTTTTCCTCTGAAAATCCTCTAAACATTAGTCAAGAAAAGAGCAAATGTCCAGGACTTTCAGAAAATGTTCACGTCTAACAGAATAAGGGTGCAATTGCCGAAACCTTGTCGAAAAAATCCTTCACAATGGGTCATAATTTTTGAATATACGTGGGTAGATGTGTTCAACTCGGTCGGCACATTCCAATACGAAAGTATAATCATAAAATTAAGGAACTTTAGGACAGGTGGAAACTGTGTCATTATAAAATATCTTCATGTTTCTTTTTTCCTCTTCAGATGAGCCAAAGGTACAAACGCCTCCGGTTCAACAAGTGAAACAAGGAGATGACACGTTGTTGCAATGCGATGCAAAGGCCATGCCTTATGTTGACACATTTCAGTGGATTACGCCAAGTGGTTCTGTGGTGAATGGACGTACACTTACACTGCAGAACGTGCAAATATCAGATAGTGGAATATACAATTGCACAGTGCGAAACACTTTTTGTGATGAAATTGATGGATACGGACATGGGTGGAATCATACATACCTTGATGTACTATGTCAGTATATAAGACCAGAGAGAGAGAGAGAGAGAGAGAGAGAGAGAGAGAGAGAGAGAGAGAGAGAGACAGAGAGAGAGACAGAGAGAGAGAGAGACAGAGAGAGAGACAGACAGACAGACAGACAGACAGACAGACAGACAGAGACAGAGACAGACAGAGACAGACAGACAGACAGACAGACAGACAGACAGACAGACAGACAGATGAGTAAAATGGCAAAAATGACACAATGCCTGAATGACACACAAATATAGAAAGAAATCATGCCGGAAAATGCCGAGAGAGTTTGACCGGTTAAGAAGGGCTTGACTACGCAGTTTCTGCGTAGTGAAGCTTCATTACGTATTCATGGTGACCCCTGGCCAGCTGTCAATAACTTTGGGGGCTTTTGTCTTTTGGCCTGCTTTGCATATGCGTCGTTGGACACGACCTGCCAATCACCCAGGTAGTCAATTAAACTATTAGTTGACTGTTTACCAACCCAATTAACACTATCCAGCAGTATCAGTCATATTTTAATCGCGTGGCCCGGGTGGGCACAACGTAGGAACGCGTGTATTTCTATGTGTACGTTTCACTTGTGGTGTCGTTTGTATCATCGTGCGTTTGAAGTCCTTGTTTCACTTACAGTATTACCTTCAAGGTGACGGGCTTAATTAATGTTCAGTATCATTGCACCGAGTTCTGCCCACGGTGAAAACCACCTGTTTTGCCTACTAATTACTGCCCGTCGCTGCCCGTCCTGAATGTAGCCTATCATAGCTACAGTAATCAGTCAATATATAATACCCCGCGCCTTATACTTTCTATATACACTTGTAAATCATAGTCCGAGCCGTAAAATTTTTGATATACAGGTTGATCGTTGAATCGCACCGGCGCATCCATGTTTACTTGCCCAATAAGCTTACTACTCTGCAAAGGGTGGGTAGATGGAATTCCAGGCCAAAATGAACACCGGGGCGAAACTTTTTGTGAATCCATGTGAAAACATAAATCATTTATCTGTTTTGATATATACTCCTTAATTGTAAGTTTGATCAAAACCGAGACCACATTCAAGGGCTATGCAGACTGTCCATGTACGCACACACAGGCAACCAACGGTGAATATCAGCGTCAGTGGCATAACTATCGGGTCGTAAATCGATCGGCGGTTTGGGGGCCCTGGACTATGATTTTATAAGTTTATATCACAAACAAATGTTGTGGAATATTAAGATATCGACCTATTACTGTATTGAAAAGGCCAATTTCGTGACGGGCATTGCTAGAAGAATGACGGGCAGGGACGGCAGTAATTAGTAGGACTGTTTCTTTGAATACTGTTCGATATTAAGTGACGGTCAAACTTTTGGGTGGTGCGCGTGACCGGCGGCACTGACACAAACTGGTTTGACAAGCATATAATTCAGGTTTTGTTCAGTGTTGTTACCATTTGTCCGTGGTGGAAAACATTGACGGAAAACCAGAGAAAACGTCCCCGCTCCGAGAACAGCCCGAGACGGGGACGGCCACACACCAAAAACGGCCTCACAATAAAGTTTGGCAACGCAACTTAACCCGCCTCACTACGAAATGAAAGCCTCCCATCCGACCCTTGAAAACTTAGATTTGTATCCAAACATTCATCTTAATAATTATATTTTATGTGGGTGGCACAGCGGGGAAAGACGCTAGATCAAGTAAACCAAAGCGAGCTTTGTGTCTCCGCACCAGAGCCCTGTCGCCAGGGATCGCTGTCAAAACTAAGCTACACGTGTATTTTGCATACTCGATTGATTACTTTCTTGTCATCGAACACAGAATATAGTCTGTGCAGCTACGGCTTCGCTTTTTGCTATTACTGTTTTATTGAAATTCGTTTGCCTGGTACAAGCAGGCTTTGTCATCGCGACGATTCACGTGCTGCCGCGGGGCCGTTTCTCGGACGAGGCGTGGGGCGTTCTCACTTGTTACCTTACGACGCATATCAATAGCGGGCACTTAGGTTTTGGTCAAGGTACTTGGCAATTTATTCGAAGTTTGACACCAGAACTATAAAACCAATAACTTCAGGGATAAAAACAGCAATACCGCCACCGCTACCACCAACAATATATCATCATCAACAACATTAACAAAACGGGTAGACATAAAAAGCCAAAAAATGGTTTTTGAATGCCGAAGATGGCTCTTGCCATATAAAATCACTGACAAACAGTAATTGAAAAAAAAAAAACAAATGTAAAGGACGGGTGCATGTGACGAGATAACGTATCGCATTTTTAAAGTGTACAATATCAACTTACCTCGCACTTTCGGTCGTGTAAACACTTGGGGGGAGCCATTGAGCCATTGAACTCTTCTCTTCTCTTCTACCATAGACAGTTCTCGCTATACTGTCTATGTTTATAAAAATAAAGTCATCTGGCATTTTGAAATTTCTGTAGGCTCATATCGAAGTCGGGCGATTCCATGGCTCTTTGGGGCAATTGAGTGTTACATTCGCGATGTTTTATTCGAAATCATTTATTCTAGGGCAAATGCACACAATTTATGCCGTTGGAAATACTGGCCGCTCATAAACAAGACAATAAACTCAATATGTGTGCATCTTTACTTTTATTGTCAAAGTGCCAACGACACCTACAAAATACAGAATAGTTCAGTCCAGGTATTTGCAACTGTGCCATCAGACTGGTCAACCGAAAATCAACCATAGGTGTCTTTTGGCACGCGTATACGCCAGACACCTAGGCGACGGTAATCCGCACCACTTATCACTATCTTGAAGGTACTCCTCCCCCTATACCACTGGCTATCCCGCCCTCAAGGCAATACGTCATTCGACCAAGCATTGATATTGTAATTTCCTGCATAAAATTAACAGAGAGGTCACCGGTCGAACTCTCTCGGCATTTTCTCTCATGTGAATTCAAAATGTTTTTAGCAAAATTTCTTTCAGATTATTATTTGCGATAATGATCACTTTTCTGTCTTCCTTTAATAAAAATTAAATATTTCATTACTTGAGGATTGTGTGACACTTTCAATTTTTAGAAAATTACCATTACATGAATGTCCTATTTTGATTGCATTCCTTACCCTTAATTTATCAAAATGTAACAAGTGCTCCTATGGTATAGCTTCTAACGTTCGAATTAGTTTTACGTATTACATAAAATCACCATTGTTTTGTCGTAATTTTTATTTACGTGTACATCTGAACCCAATTTCTATCAATCACCTGAACTGAAATGTGCATAACACAACCTACCGAAAAATTTTTTATACTTTATTCTGGTTTTTAAAGATACACCAATGGAGGTCTATTTAACCGGAAACACAACTCAGAAGACAAACGAGCCTTTGACAGTAACGTACACATCAAGCTGTAGTAATCCAGCTTCAAACATTACGTGGTTTGTCAACGGTTTACCTTTACAAGAACATCATATTATCGTCAACGTAACGACGATAACCGAAGAAAGTAGCTGTCGCAGTGGATTTAAAACGAAGGAACAAATACATATGAAACTTAAAGCTGATGATAATGCAGGAAAGATACAATGTTCGGCAAAGAATCCGCACTTCTACGATGCAGATGGTGTGTTGTCACAGGATATGACTCTGTCAATTTTCTGTAAGGATATGAATTATTTCATGTAGAATGAAACTCTTCCTCAAACGTAAATTGTATGTTGGTCAGGATTTGCTTCAAAATCAACTGAGATAATTTATTCCAATGACCTTTTTTAGAGTAACTAAAGAAACAACATGAGTGATTTTGGAAAAAGGGAAATGGTTAATATTCTCAAGAAAGAGAACATTTATTATGTTTTATTATCCATCATTTACAGTTCCACCAAACCAACCTGAAAACTGCCGCACACAATTAACAACAACGACTCCCGGAAATGAATCTATAGTTCACTCATCCTTGACACTTCAGTTTACTTCCTGTAGCAGTAATCCATCCGCCGATGTATCGTGGTACGTGGATGGGATTGAAATCACGTCATCGAATCTAGCAAAACACCGACAAGGACAATTCAATGGGACAATTTCAGAAGAAAAACTTCACATCAATTTAACATATAAACAAAACGGCGTTTCATATTTCTGTATCGCTACCAATGAGCATTTTTCAGGACAAACATTTGATTCACCAAAACGAGAATTGGATGTACAATGTGAGTAGCATCTTGTGGAAGTATATTATTGGTGGTTTGATTGGGTGGCGATGTTGCTTTTGTTTTTGAAAATAATAAGTATCTTGTATCATGATATATATTTTATTTCTTAAGATCCTCCGTTTGCCGTAGATGAGGAGTTCAACAAAAGAACAGTTGTGAACACAGGTGAAAATGCTACTTTACAATGCCTGGTCAATGGAAATCCACCCCATCTACACAATGGTATGACCAACATGGAAATCAACTACAACCTGGTGGTGACAGACGGTTTATCAAAGAAGACCTTCAGAATACCGTTCAATCGAGCATATTATACATTGAGGACGTTGGCAACAAAGATTATGGGCGATATTATTGCATAGGTAGAAATAAACACGGAGATGTCTTCATTGTCACAATTCTCTCAAGTAAATGTAAGTTTACTGTTAATAATTCTCCCAGCAGATATAATGGACATTGTATACCATGCGCAATTTTGTTTAACGATTGTAATTTTTGTGCTTGCGCGCGCTTTAGTATATAAAGCTCTTTATATTTTCAACAACAAATTGCATATATGAAGTCTTTCACCAACGAATGACATTTGCTTTACGTTTGATACATCGCACAGCTGTTCCGGATGCTGTGACTAACATCGAAATCCATATGCAAGCGGGCGTTGCCGACGTGCAATGGACAGCTGGTTACAACGGTGGTGATGATCAGAAATTCTACGTGGAGTATATGAAATTGCCTAAAGGTATAAAGGAAACAACGGAACTGATCGATGATAATGAACTTGGAGAAATATCTGTCAATATAAGTGGTTTGGTTGAAGGGTCAAGTTACAACATAACAGTTGTGAGCGAAAACAATATCGGTGAAAACAGAAGTCGAGCGCTGACGATAATGGTAAAAGGTAAGCACAGCAGCTACAGTATGCTAATGACTGGCCCCACCTATGTATCAATATTTGTGAAAGCCATACCTCAGTTACTTTTGACAGGCCTTGCAGACTCGGGTAAGTAGGGCGTGTATGGTGATAAATTTACAACCACCATACTATACAAGTTGCTTTGTTTCTCTGCAAATACATTCTTCGGGTGAGTATAACTGGGATTCTGAATTAGCATATCTTTTAACCTTCTTGTATTTTCCTTTGAACGTATTTAAAAGGCAACCTGAACCGTGAGAAGCAATTTTTATCATAGCCTTTTATATCCTTATTTTGATTCTGACCTTACTTTAAAATTGGAAACTTTACGAGGTGAATGACCATTTGATGTCTTACCTCAATTACAGGAGAAACAGTCTATTGAAGGAGCAGCCTTGTAAACACCAATCATCCCCCTGCCTTTTGTTACTTAGCTTTGTTACATCAATATAGCATTCTTGTTAATCAGTGACGAGATTTTGCCCCGGTTGATCCCTGGTAGCTTTCGAGCAACCAGAATAAGGCTTAGATCGGTCTTGAGTAAGAGAGAAAAAAGATAGTATAATACTTATACTTGATGTTATGTTACTTTGAAAGAGGGCATATATCATCTGTTGCCTGCATTTTTGTTTGGTAAATTCATCGAATTCATCGTCGTTTACTATAAGTTCACTTGCTGTGTTCCTCGCTCAACTTTCTATTGGACATTGTTCAGGACTTTCTTAAAACGCAACAGTGGCGATTCTCCTTTCACTTGTATTTTAAAGACTTAAGCAATGGTAGGCCTAATGCTTCATGATATATAAATAAAAAAATAAACAAAGTTAAACTCTCACATCTGATTTAAAATGTTTTAAAGTTTTAAGATATATTGTCAAGATCCTCCCATAGTCTTCCATAATAATGGAAAACGAAACCATCACGTTTTTAATAATGTCATTGTTATCGTTGAAGCCTGTAAGTAGAAGAATGGCCTGTAAGTATAAGAAGAATAGTTTATAGACCATATTTTGATGTGTTTTAAATTCGTCGCCAATAACAAAAAATAGAGTAGCTCAAACTTCAGTTAATTCCTTGACGTTGTCTGACATGTCACCTCAACGAAGACAAATTTTATTTAGACGAACCCTGGGGAATGAATACAAATGATCATTGGAGCAAAAAGTTGTTTTGTTCAAAGTTGCCGAACTCTTCCAACATGTCTTCTCCAACATTTTCATGTGTTTCTTGTTCTTGTTTCCTTGCCAAATTAAGCTGTGTAAGATGGCTTATTGTCTAGTCAATGATATGCAATCAATCAATTCAATTGTCTTGCATTCGCTAGTCTAAATCTTACGTTCATCTTGTGAAAGTGTGTACATCCTTCTAAATTACATGATGTTGACGTTTTTGCTGATCCCTGTCTCTGTCACAAACACAGAGAGGTAGGTTATGGGAAACCGCCATACATCGAAGTACAAACTCTGATTGGTTGAACCATGGGGCGCTCCCATTGGCTGTTCATTTTTACTAGGAAGTAAAGCTAAAATTATCTCAGTTTCATTATGCGAACGTTGCTAGAATTTAACAAAGGATTTAATAACCATAATTACAAAATTTGAAATATTGAAAGCTAACAGACTAGGCTAAAATGCACGCGACAAAAAAGGATGCATTATGTGCGGACATGCGCAATGGACAACTTCCGGGAGACCAAAAACTAGCATATTTTCAAAATGGCGGTTTGCCAGTATTTACGTCTTACTACGTGCTGCTTGTCTGGTCCCGTGAGACGCAGTGATCGGTGAAGTTAACGTTGACAGCAAGTACACTGTTGCACTGGAGAATGTGTCAGCATTCTCTGGCAGTGTGCACAATTTATTAATGACAGTAAAGTCAACTCGAGAAAGCTTAAATTCGACATTTTTGTTTTTTTTTTTATTGGCACGTGGGAATCGAAACAAACTGGACTGTTTATAGCCTTAGAATCAGCCTTTTGCAACGATTTTGCATTCTTTATTGTTTTCTAGAACAGAACAACGCAACTTCAGCAACTACGCAACACAGTATAACAACAATCATTACCGTAAGCTCCTGTGCTGCGGTTGCATTTGGGGTAATCGTTGCGGTTCTAGTGGTTTACGTGATGCGACATCGCAAAAAAACTAATTTACGTGAGTACAAGAATAATTTCGAATTTTGTTATCAGATAATAAGAAATAAGCCTGAGGTACTTCTTGTGAATTAATTTATCAGTCTCTCTCTCTCTCTCTCTCTCTCTCTCTCTCTCTCTCTCTCTCTCTCTCTCTCTCTCTCTCTCTCTCTCTAATTCTGTCTACCTTGCAGGACACATTACATCAAGCCATAGTTATGAAAGCATCAACGATGGTAAGTTTCATTTGTTATGCTGTCATAGCAGGATAGTCTCTCTCTCTCTCTCTCTCTCTCTCTCTCTCTCTCTCTCTCTCTCTCTCTCTCTCTCTCTCTCTCTCTCTCTCTCCTCTCTCTCTCTCTCTCTCTTCTCTCTTCTCCGATGTTTTCGTATTATTTTGAGTTAGACCTATAGTTAACAGATTTATACCCGTGTACTGTATCAGCAACTATTAGCATTTGGTTGCTTGCTTACTGTATGAGTAGATGTGCTCTCCAGATACTGTTCTTTGATTTAATTATAAACGTTCCCGATGTTAACTTACACTTATTGTCATAAGGGTAATGGAGTATGGAGAACATGATCTGTGCCCAGACAATGTTGAGACATCAGGGTAGTGTGGCATGCTTGGCGGTTTCAAGAGGACGTTTGACCTATAGTTAACAGATTTATACCCGTGTACTGTATCAGCAACTATTAGCATTTTGGTTGCTTGCTTACTGTATGAGTAGATGTGCTCTCCGAATAACTACATTGTTTTGTATGATGTTATACCGATTGTATATTGAAAATTATATTTTATCTTGCTACCATGCGCCATTCTGATTGGACCTAAACCCATTTAACCGATGCAACAATGCTATTTTTCCAGTATTAAAACCGGTCCCTAAACCCGCATTTACGAAAATTGGCCAGTCGGTGTATTTGAACGTGCCGATCTAAACTTAATTCGAAACAGTCCGCATTGTTTCACAAACCAAAGTCCGAAATTCGACACACAGATAAGTATGGGTCTTTAACTCAGCTCTTGATAAAAATAAGTTGGAGGTCAATTATGAAAGACACCAAGGCTCTGAAGCAGCACTTTGGGTTAGATATACTTAAATCGTTGCATTAGGGCAACACCGCACAGTGTATTTTTGCTTGATTCAGCGGAATTGAAACGCGACACAAAGCTCTTTAAAATAAAGCTGGCATTCGTTCATACACATATAAATTGACACTTCCTTACAGTAACGGTATGTCAGATATTTTGCCAAATTTAAGACGAGAATGTTCTAACGATGTAAACCAAGAAGTTCAAAATAAAAATGGGATTACTCCTGGTGACTGCGACAAAAGTTGACATCAAATGTAACAACAAAGAGTGCCAGCGCCCAGCTCTCGCTGAATCGGGTAGCACACTCTGCAAAACTGTTGATCACACTTGCTGTCATCCCAAGTCTGGATTATTTCAGAACAGCTAGTTTATCCATCATTCAAAAATGTATATATATAATTCTACCAAAATCTCGTGTTTACCCTCCTGAGGCGGGGGTTATTACTTACCTTCAAGGTACATCTATGAATATTATGGTTATCATTGCCTTTTTATGAAGATATGCATCTGAAAGGTGATGGTCGATGTTTTTACCGTAATTTCAGGTAATTTTCTTTCTGATTTTGACTACTAACCTGGCTGCTTATAAAGCCAGCAGATTTGTCAGCATTAGCAAAGTATAAATTTATATCCAAAAATTCCGATCTTTACTTTACACTAACGTTTATACTATGATTTTCTATGAAAAATTTGACAGAACGCAGTTGTCATTGTGAACCAGAAAGCAGTAATGACAAGACGCATGAACAAGTGAATTATGAAAGTATTCCTTTAAACGAAACTGTTACAGAAGACAATGAAATTATTTCATCCTCTGGTGATGAAGTGAGTCATTATTTTAGATTACTGTTACATTCATGTTTTATGGCTTGTGAAATACAAATAGATTACTTTTCGCTCTATATAATGTCAAATTAGATTCAACACCAACAAAGGTTTCAAAGTAGCTCAACTGAGTTTCATGCAGAGTAAAAATAATAAAACGATGTTAAATTCAAGGTAATACGATCAAGGCATAAAAAGAAGCGATCGCAATTGTAAGGTAGTTCAGTTTTGCATGTCAGAGAGAAATGTCATAGCTCCTATGTTTGAACAATTAAAACTGCAATGATATAAAGTCATATTTCATTTTCTTCAAAATTCTTACAATAGTCTTTCATACATCAATTAAAAAAAGGACTATATATTTGCTTTGCGTAAAATGTCCGGCGATCTCTTTTCATCACATTCCAGACGTCCGATACTTATGCGGACCTCGAAATCGGGAATATGTCGCAAACTTACATGAAACCTGGAACATTAGCGTTTGAATTTCCAAGAGACCGGCTGCATACTACAGCCACCCTATGTACTAGTGCATTCCATCGAATCATGAAGGGCATAGCTTGGTTTATAGATGGCAAAGATGGACCAAGTGATGTTGCAATTAAAACTGAGGTAGGTAGGAAATGTGTAAATGTGAAGTTCAATATGCTTTAGGACGTATGGTGTCCAAATGATTAATGAATTCGTTTTTGTAAACGTACGTCATTTAACAGTTTCGAAACGTACTAAATATAGTATATATCTTCATGCTGCGAATGTTTGCTTTCGCCCGTTATGGGCCGGGAAGGAGTAAATTATTGTTTCGAAACGTACTTGTCTCTTAGAAACAACCCTTTTCAAGTTCATGGCAAAGACTGTAGCACCTTTATGATGAAAAAGGTACTATATACTATATAGTAAGAAGACAATTTTACTGTATTCGTCAAGTTCCCAAACTGTTCAATGACTGCTATTGTTGATTTTTTCACACAGAGTCAACAGATTCTGAGCATCGGAGCGATTTGTTACCGGAAATAAAACTGATGAAGAAAATTCACAGCGACAAAAATGTGATAAGAATGTTAGGCTACTGTACTGAAGATGGTGAGTATACACAAGAGACTCTCACTTGATCGTAACACTGAGAGATTGAAACATGTAGGCACAGAATGTGTTCATATCGGTTTTTAAAACCCTTTTATACTTTAATACGTTCGAAAACTGAGTGTTAACATTGTGGGTCATAATACACCGATTATAATGTTGCATATTACGTAGTTCCAATGGTTTTAATCATGGAGTATGCATCATATGGTAATTTGAAGACATACTTGAAAGAGCATCGTCAGCATTTTACAATTGGTAAACAAAAGTCTGGAAGAAGACAAATGTTTGCATTTGCTATAGACGTCGCAAATGGGATGAAACATCTACAAAAAAACAAGGTAATGATACTTAGAAAAAGTAGCATGTTGAATGCACAAACGTAACTCTACGTCTTTCACACTGGACGTAGTATTTATTTCTATCAAAAGGTAATGTCATTTTGACGGTATACCATTGTATATCATCTTGCCTTGTGGCTACAGAAAACCGAATTATAATATGAAGGGAAGATAGCCTTTGACCAACATTTCTGACATAAGCCATGTTGCAGCGAACATATTTCCCCGGAAGGAGATAAGGTTATTTGAAATTAAAGGCTTATTGTTGCCTGAAGTAAAACTTTCATCCGTGTTTATTTTTATTTTTTGACAGATTGTTCATCGGTACCTTGCAGCTGAACATGTGTTGGTATGTGAAGGGGGTATCTGCAAGATATCAAATTTCAGCTACGCCAGTGTTGTGATGAGTGACGAAACGTTTTTCGAAACAAAAATGGTGATTATTTAGTCATTCATTCACTCATTCAGTTAGTTAGCAAGCCTTAATGTTGGTTAGATAGTTAAGCAGTTGGTTGGTTGGTTAGTTAGTTAGTTAGATCATTAGTTTGTTAGTTTGTCAGTAAGTCTCATTAACCCGTTATACGGTTTATTTACGAGGAATAATATCAAACTACTGTCACATTTATGAAATTTATCAATGTAAAATATTCATCATCTATTTAACCATACTGTATCTTATTGACTTTACCTCTATCTAAGCTATAAATTGATATAGTGTTTCAGATTAGTCTCTTTCGAAGCGTACAACTGTGCAAGCATCAAATGCGGAAGGGTACTGAAGCTTGAACAGAACGAAAAAGAGTTCCCACTTTACGAAAAAGTCAGGGTTTTCTCAATTTTCATGTGAAAAAAATGGAAAAGTAGCGGCATTTGATTGCTTGTTTGGATAATATATCTCCAAAATTGTGAATTCTAAAACTTGTGTTAAATAACTTTAATTTTTCTTTGCATTTGACAAGATTGCCATATTTTGACACAAAGATACAATTTCCATTTTCACAGAGAAAAAAATAATTTTGGTGATGTACATAAATTTACCTCTTGTGAATGGCATGAAAATGAAGGAAAAAACTGACCAATGAATTTGCACATTTTAGATACCAACACACCTCATTAATTTTCTCTGAAATAATTTTTTTTAAATAATGAAACCCACCTGTACTTACATTTTTGCAAAGAAAACTTGCATACATCAAATTGCTCAAGGTAGTTTGCAGATTTTTAAAGAAAAAATCCTCTTATACAATTGACTACAATTATTTTCTCTCATTTTTCATTATAATTTGCTAAAACTGGATGTTAAATGAAGCAACTCCTCTATTTTGTGCATTTTTTACAAAATTTCTGTCCAATAAGCTTGTCAGCTGACAAAAGTGTACATTTAGAAAGCCCATGGTACAATTACCTTCGCCATCTCAACTTTTGTTCACTTTGAAGTTCAAGTTCAACTTTTGTTGATATTTGGAATCCAACCGTGCCTAAGGTAACTCAACTTTATTCACTTTGAAGTTCAAGTTCAACTTTTGTTGACATTTGGAATCCAACCGTGCCTAAGGTAACTCAACTTTTGTTCACTTTGAAGTTCAAGTTCAACTTTTGTTGACATTTGGAATCCAACCGTGCCTAAGGTAACTCAACTTTTGTTCACTTTGAAGTTCAAGTTCAACTTTTGTTGACATTTGGAATCCAACCGTGCCTAAGGTAACTCAACTTTTGTTCACTTTGAAGTTCAAGTTCAAGTTCAACTTTAGTTGACATTTTGAAGCTCACCATGCCTATGCTATTGTTTGCTCTGAGTTGAACCACGCCACCCTGGAAGATATCCCAGAATTCACCACTTCATCTTCCCTTCACAAATGACGGCCATCTAGCGATATAGCGGTAAATACGCTAAATTTTCAAACTAATTTTCAGAGCCACTATGTAATTTCTAGTAAACTCATTTTCACACCAATGGTGTTTTATTGCCTGATGTACAAGGTAGTGGTATTTTTTACGAATTTTCATTAGTTCTACGCAGGAATTTTTTGGTCGAAAAATTGATGCTTTGTAAAGTTTGGTCAAACATCCCACGCATTCACTTTTCCAAGGACGTTTTTGATAAAATTTGTATGGTCAACCCAATGTAGTATCATTCGACTCTTAATGGTACGAAATGTGTCAAACTGTCAGCCGACCCCTATCGACCCCTAGCATTTTGACGTAAGGGGGCTTTATTTCTGCCTACTTTTAGTGATTTTCTAAAATGTGGACGCCTTATGTAAACATAGCCAGGCCTGCAGCTTGGGGCCGGGGCAGCAGGTAACCTCGACCCCTGTCCGTTTCGACCCAAGTATTCACACCCTCTTGTCTTTGTTTGTGGTCAGATCAATCCCGGTGCCTTAGTCACTTGAACCTTCAATCACTTTTCATGTTACATGTACCTGAAAACGTTTTACTGAGTACATTATGAAACTTGTTTCTGTGAGAAAAGCTGCTTGCTTCGAATTCGCTACAACAACCAGATACTTGTGTACGCCGCGTGATACTTGTGGGACGCCTGGTGTACCCCAGCGGCCCCATTGTCATTTACTGACTAGGGAATGTGTGTCACTGAAGTGGGGATGGATTACAGCATGTCATTTACTGATTTTCGGAATAAGGCATTCGTCATTATCGCAATTGCTTGTCATATGCGGCAAGACTGGATGAGAGAAGCCGATCCGCTCGCCTTGGTGTCTTGACGCCAAATGAGCCGATTTCCGGTTTAAGCGTTGGACTTACAGCAATGCATTATGGGATATCTTCCAGGCGGCGTGGAGTTGAACTTAAGCTAATGTCATCTGTTCACTTTCAAGTGACACAAAATTTACTGGTGAGTGTTGTGGTTTTACCATGTGTAGCAGTGCATAAATAGCTTTAAAATAAAAATAGTGCTTACACTATTGAATACATAACAGGAGAGATAATGCATTTCTAGTGAAAATAAATGTATTTTTTAATTAAAATTGACAGAAATAAGATCATACAAACTACAAACACAGGGGACCATTAAGATTTATGCAAATTTACAGGGCTGCATACATTTATAGAAAATCATTTGAAATACAAAGAAAATATTAACAATATACATTTGTATCTTTGTAAAGACTGGACTGAAATTACTGTGGATGGCAAATCTTTTCAAAGTGATGCTACACAAAAGCGTGACCCTTCAAGTGTTTTGCATGACAAAGTTCCACCCTCCCAATTATCATGTGCTAAAGCAGTAATCTATCCTCTGTGTGTCAAAGTCTAATAATAATAATGTCTGATTTGACACAGACTTTCTCATTTGACCTTTGAACGCTTATATATTTGTCCACACCTGAATGGAAAGTGATATCAAATAATATAAAGGAAAAAGTGTGAAAAACTGTCACAAAAGTGGTTTCAAAGAATGTTACAAAATATGTAATTACATTCTCTTAAATTCTTTACAAACATGGATAAATCTACATATATACAGCGCCATCCAATAATATATCAGTATTTGAAACTTCTATCTTTTGATCACCAGGTGTTTTCATATTCATAGAAGATAAATTTCAAGTACAGAAACTGTAAATTGTGATGGTTTTTTACTATTCTTCTTTTTTATTGCAATGTTCTATTCCTAAGGTATTAAAGATACACAGTATTCAGCTTGTCATTTCAGCCTGAACACGCATGTTTAACTGAAAATGTACATGTGAAAAGTGTATTATTGATGAGTGAATTCTGGTGCAGACTAGAATTCAAATGTAAACATTAGAGGCCCAGAAATGCTAAATTTTTTATGACTTTTACCAAATTTCAGCCAGATTGTCTTGTCTTACTCCCATAAGTATGTTTGCGTGCAGGGTTTTAAGCCTGTCAATTCAGCTTGTACATGTGTAAACTGCATTGCCATTGTTGACAAATGAATTCTGGTCCGGACTAGAATTCAAGTTAAACAGTTTCCCTAGTTTTGGTAATGTACAGTCTATATGCATGTGTTTGTATATCAGCTTGTGTGTCCTCTGTTAATTACACAGAAAATCTGCAAGATTTCTCAGAGCTACTTGTAAATGTATGCCTGTACAAACTCCCTCCCATCATTGTCATCAGTTTGTCTTTCTGTACTGCATGAAAGTGAAGGTGTTTTGTAATATGGCAGTTTCCCCAGTGTTGTGTAGTGAGGAAATTTCATGTAGAAATTAATGACAAAAGTCACACAACTACATCTGAGTGTCTCTACACTGTAAATTTTTTTGGGGGGCTTGAAAAAATTACCCATGTAGGACTTGAACCCACGTTCCCCGAATTCGGTTAAAGTTGGTTTGACATGTGCTGTCCTGTTTGCCTTTTTTCTTCCGAGAAGACCTCAGATTTTACACTGGCTATTCTCCCAAAGGAAATGTTTTAAGGAATCACACACCTACACACACACACACACACACACACACGTATATATATATATATATATATATATATATATATATATATATATATATATATATATATTATATATATATATATATATATATATATATATCTTTGTGTGTTTATGTGTGTAGGTGCGCGTATATAGTATAATGTATGCAAGTGTGCTGCACAGAAAAACTTGCACAATTTTTCAGAGCTACACTGTATGCCTGAACACAGTCACTCTATCATTGTCTTCTCATTGTCTGTCTGTACTACATGTCTATTAACACATTTGCACGGTATATATATGTGAATATACATATATGTACATATGTAGTAGTACAGTACATACAGGGACTATGATGTGCATATGTATGCACGTTCATGCCTGTTGCAATGTAAAGACATAAATACATGTAATGCGTGTCCATCTCAACCCATGTTGTTTCCCTGTACACCTGTAAAAATGTTTTCCAGTGTGTTAACTTATTATTTTCCATTTGAGGCCTCGTGTTTCAATTAACACCAATGCAGTTACAAATATTTTAGTATGCTTGCTATGACAATGGGTCAGAATTTCCACTAAATTCATGACAAGCATTGTAACATATCGATTGTAATGACAACCACCATTGTTCATATCACTGGAGTAAAATTACCAAGCTGTTGTTAGTTTGAAATAGAATAAATTATATGCAGCACATAAACATACATTGGCCTGACAAACTATCAAAGTGTTCATCTTAATTTGTTCAAAGCCTTGACAAGGAGTAAATTATTTTACCTACAATTTTATGGCATTAGAATATTCATGCAACAGTGTCCCTTAATGTTTTTGGATGTCACTGACATTTGGTTCATAAAAGTAAAATGCAAAATTGCTAAAGTGAGCATATGTTGCTTATAATATTATTAGTGAAGTATCTTAAAGGTACCCCCTTTTTACTCAACATTTTGGAAACTTCAAGCTCAACTTGGATGGGTACACCTCAAACCGCACCTTCCTCCCCCCCCTCGTGTATTATGATGAGTTTCTCCTTGCACCATAGGTGTGCATGTTTAAATGTTTGACCCCTTGTTAACTTCAAAATAGATGACCTAGGCCTATACCTTCAACTGTTTCATCCGATGTTTTCTTTACAGCTTGTCGGGTATTCCTTCTCGTCTCAATTGCAGATTGTTGCATTGCATTCCTTTGTAAAGCTGCTGCTGTTATTAGCCGCGATAAGTACAACGTTCATATGATTTGAGGCAGATCGTCCAACGCGCTGAGCTGGGATTACCTCCATTGAAGGGAAAAAGTACCTGCCGTGTGCCGGTGCAGTAACGATCGGTGACCCGAGTCAAACGATGGAGGTAGCAAAACTAAGTCAAACATCGCATTTCGGCATGGTTGAGACGTCTCGCTTCTACTCTCACGGTCAAAATAATCTTCGCAGCCGCTTTTTCTTTGTCCTTGAGTGCAGCTGTGCATGCTTTGGTATGTAAGCTGGGGTGTGTTGTGACGTAACTGTATATACTATTTAAATAGGTAGGGGTCAGTTCCTTGTGCCATGCCGTCAGAAAAAATATTGCAATCTTAAAGCTGAAACTATATCACAGGACGAATACACAGTAGTGATTATAAGTGATATACAATAGAATTATACTCAAGAGAGAAATGCACACCTAACACTTAACAGGCAGTACAAGATCTGTTCCCTACTGTCCTTCCCTTTTTACAATGGACTACCCGACCCTTGACCTTCACTAAGGTAAAAGGTAAATATGAACCGAATCTCGACACACAGACAGAAACCGGCGGAACGCATAGGTCATGTCACGGTTTTTTTGGAGGGACCGTGGTCATGCACAGTGGCTGCGTGCACGATTTTGTGGAGGGACCATGCTGCGTATCATACCATCGTCAACGATTCGCACAATTCAACATTTATTCGACCAGTCTTCAAGGCGACAGCTTATGCAGTGAACTTAACTGTGCGTGATGTAACAATTGACATGCAATGCAGTGGATCGTCGCTCAGACCTGCTTATCCAGGTCATGGATAATGGCTAGCTGCAAAATTGTAGCGCTACGGTGAGGCGGTCGGTGATTTTTGGTTTTTGCGACTTCGCTCACCAGAAGCGCTACAAGGCCGATGGCCCTGGGGAGTATCATATAAGCGCGTCGTACTCGACCAGGCGTTTTGATGTGGAATGTAACATATTTACTGCATTTGGTCGTGCCGATTTATCACTACTGAAGACTAAACAGTATACTGCACTAACTTTGTCATTTATGGGTTTGGAATTTGTTCAAACACGAGGATCGCGTTCCGAAACATTTCTGGGAGCCGTCATTACCAACTTCCGGTAATGGCGGCTCCCACTAACACCGACGCCCCACGCTCAATGTTTTCAGAACGTGATCGTCGTGTTTGAACAAATTCCAAACCCCATAAACGACAAAGTTCGTGCAGTATACTGTTTAGTCTTCAGTAGTGATAAATCGGTACGGCCAAATGCAGTAAATATGTTACATTCCACATCAACACGCCTGGTCGAGTGGGGTGCGTTTATATGATACTCCCCAGGGCCATCGGCCTTGTAGCGCTACTGGTGAGCGAAGTCGCAAAAACTAAAATCACCGACCGCCTCACCGTAGCGCTACAATTTTGCAGCTAGGATAATGGCGTGCAGTTGCAGAAAAAACAGCCGGCTTTAGACTCAAGCACCTTACACAACATGTACTTTTGACCACAGTCGAATCGTGACTTTAAACAGCGTGTATGTATAACCGACACACTTGTTCATCTCAGGAATTTGACCACTTCGGTTCACTGTTGCGGCCGGCCAGGAATTATGTAGTGTAGTGGAGGTATCTCATTCACACACTCTTCCATGCCTATGTAAAGGTATGTCAAGTTTGTAATCTTTATCCAAACACCCTTTTTATAGTTCCGCGGTTCAAATCAAACAAACATTGACCAGTAAAGCTCAATCTTCAAATGGCAAGGGAGGAGTCCTTGGGCGAGGGGGGAGGGGGTTGTTACTTTGAAATGTATTATGCCAAGGGACACTTTGTAAATTTTAGGCATGTCCATTTGATCAACAGACATTCAACTGTAGACATTTACATTTCAATTACATTCAGCATCGCCCTTCAGGTCTTTTTATACTCCATTGTGTAATTATACAGACATACATGGTATAATATTCCAAATTACCAAGGTACATTTTCTTTTAACATTGCACCTCTGCTTCTACAGTACATGCATGTGTGTTCCTCAGGCCCACTTCTCCCATTGCCAATATCTTGTATTTAAATATAAAATATATTAGGATTTCACTGAAATTTTCCAGCTCACAGAGTCAGAATCATTCATTGTGGCACCAGAATTTTGCCAGCACTGAAGGTCGCCTAGCCTTGTGTTAGGAAAACCTATAAGTACAATATAATTTTACTAAGTTCAGTGGTTTTTCAGAGACATGCACAAAAATTTGTATCTTTTAAACCTCAAATTTAATTAGGCCATGTTGATGCAAACTGTCAATGTAAAAGTAGTGCAATGAAGCATTTGATAACTAACACTACTCTTACATGTTCCCTACCACAAGTTTGTTGAACTGATTGCACTCTGAATAATTGCCTGTATTTTCACCAAAAGTACCACATTATCTTTCACAATATACAAATTTTATGTTTTGTAAATTCATTTAACACTAACAAAAGAGCTCTCCATTATATTTAAATGATTAGAGAGAAATGAATTAAATGTGAACTGACAAATATAAAGAGACTTAAATAGTACATGTACAGTTGTGTACCAGTCAAACATACATTTGATGCTGAACACTTGCAATAAGTAGGTCTTTCATACTCTGGTATTTTAATTGCAAAGGTAATTCTGGAGTTTTAAATGAAAGAGTAAGTTAAAACTACACTGTACAGGTACATGTGACAGCCAGCTATAATACTGTACTGAAATGAAATGCCAGTGTCAGTTGCTTTGAGACAAACAGCTTATTACACCTTCACTAAACTGCTGGATCTACTTTCCCTTGGACCCCTCACCAAAAACAAAAAATAGAAGCATAGTCACATAGGGGTCATGATATAAATCTATGAAATGGTCATAAATGTGAAGACAGCCAGAATTGAGCTGACGATGTTCTGGTGTACAGTACTGAAAATGAGAGTAATTATACACATGGTATATAGTGAATTTAAATATTTTTGTTTTTCTTTCAATTACATGTCAATACATATTTTGTATGCTGTTTGGTTTGTATGGCTCAACTAATATGTGTGTTTTATTATCTTTGATTGTAGATCATTGCCATGAGAAGGACACCAACAACACAATAGAGGCTGAAGAATTACGTGGGCACATGAACAGTACTTCATTGTGTGTAGAGTTGATAGAGGAGATTGATGATGGAAACAAAACGGATGGGACCCAGAATACTTGCCAAGACTTCAAGACCATATTGAGGAGTAAGTAGTCAAACCCTTGATGGAAAAGCTACATCATATGTCAAAGAAAATCAAGGGACTATAGTTTAGGTAGATTCTACAAATACTCAAAAATGTTTGAAGCTTTCAACTTCGTTGATTTAAGAACATTGTCACAGAGTTTTCCTTTTCCTTCCTCCAATTTGGTTTTAGAATGGATACATGTAGCGAACAAAATTCAAATTGACATCTTTTGATACATGTACAGTAAGATTGAAGTCATGGTCAAAGATACGAGAAATTCCCCTGACAAAATACTGGTTCAGTTGCTTTGAATATTGAAACAAGGACTCTAAGGGGTGTCTTTAGCTCATACTTGTATACATGTAGTTAAATACATGTAGCTTTTTTATGTGATGTGTATTTTGCATAATTGTAAAAGAATGTAGCAGTTATACAGGAATTTGTTTGGCAATACTAATTACGTACAGTTTCAGACTTTTCAATTCAGTCTAGTTTTGTGGGTTTTTAGCTTGTCAAGATCTGTTGTTACACATTTAGAAAATGATTTCATTCAATTCTATACACTGTTCTATGGCAGAGTACTAATGTGCAATATTTTGTTCACAATCTGATTAATTGCTGGTGGCTGAGATAGGACCCATACATGTACATGTATATGTACATGTACAACTCACATATGATTGAATTATTTTTTATTTTAACTCTGTAAACCAAAACAAAAGATGAAATCATGTTTACTTTGATACATGTATGCTTACTGTCAAAAGAGAGCATTGATATACTTTTATAAAAAAAGTAAAATTTAAATAGAATAGGCCATTGCTTTGAATCTTTAACATTTTGCAAATGTGCCATGATAAACATGCAGAAATTATTCAATTCTGAAAATTGATATTACTTACATTAACCCTTTTCCTGCCGAGTCCATATTTCACCACCAGGTCAAGATGGTTAAAATAATGAAACACAACATATTCCATATGATGTATTTTAACATATTACTGTACATTTGAAGGCTGTTGAAAACATAAATTCTATAAACTTGATTTTTTTTTACCAAGCCAAGTGGGTGAAAATACGTCATGTTTTGGCTCAATACCCCTTTTTACTGACTTGGCTGATGGGGAAGTGATACTGTCTGGCACGAAAAGGGTTAACATAACACTTTTTTACATCAATCCTTAAGCAGTCACAATATTTCAACTTATCATTTGCAGTATTTGCTTCATTAGATGGCTATTGTTTTTCTCAGGCTAGAACTGAAGGAGCCAAGTGTAGTTGGATGTTTTTAATTGTTGTAACATGGCAAGGATATTGTGACAGTAGATTGGAGACAATGTGTTCTCTCTTGTAGACAATGTGTTCTCTCTTGTAGACAGCAATTTAAGTATTAAATGCTTGAAGAATAATTTAATCTAACACTTTCTCAATACAGTTAGGGGTCAAAAATAGCTATCTGTGCTGACCTGAATTCAACATTAGTAGTACTGAAGCAACAATTTGGACAACAGTGAAACTCTAACAATCACATTCTTTTTCACCTCAGTGACTTCATAGGTTTCTGTGGCAGCTACAGAGTCACATAAATTTTTTTAGCACACAACATGTATTTCCATACATGTAGGGACTAATAAACAGAATTGAAAATTTAATTGTTTATGGAAACTCCACACAGGGCACTCTGCAGTCCATTTTGTTTTCATTCACAACTGTTCATTTTCCTCATCTTCTAAAACCCTTTGAAGTGTATACCAGTTTAACAAGAGGGGTACAGTGTATGTGTTCAAAGACTTGTTCATCAAATTTCCTTCCAAAATTATTATAACTTTTTACAATCCACATTCATTAGTTACCATATTATTTTTTATTTAAGTGTGATGCTACATATACATGTATCTGTATGTAATGATTAAGCCCCTTCATATCAATCAACATGATTACATTTTATTCTGTATCAGATTTGTTCTTACATGATTAGGTTTTCATTTTTCTCTGACACTTCTGTGTAGGGCTATATACACCGTACGCTGGCTGCAAGGTCACTTGTAGTATGATGTAAAACTCTGTCTTTCAATTTGAAAATAGTATAGTAGGTCTCCAGTGCTACACTTAACTTTGTGGCCACCCAGTGTATGGTTCATCACTATGTATCAGGACCATCAACTTACAATGATAATTCAAAGACACTAAAAATTTGCATTCATTTGCTAAGAACTATGTATATTGTATATCAACTGCTTTTTACCAGTCAATTACATTGCAGTAGCATGTATATACAATGTATTATCTGTTGAGAATTTGTTGAAAGCATTACTACTAGATATTGCTAAATTGTTGTAACATTGCAAAAATAATGATTTGTTAATTGTAAGGTGGAAGGGTTGAAATTTAAACTTAAGGCTTCATTCACAAACACCTCTGGAGGTGAAGGGCAGGAGATTTAAGGGAGACTTGAAAAAATTAAAACATGCCCGGGGCATCATAAAAATTGACATTGCAAAGGATGGGAGACTTGAAAATTTATTGAATATCAAATTCCTTTCAAAATACCTTCTGGCACTTTCATTTCCTGCCATTTCCATTGCGGCGTGACATAGTTATATGTACTTATGAGTACATGAAATTTCATGTACTCATAAGCACATATACATTGTAACTACCATCTTCTAATAATTATGTCAATTATTCAGGTCCATAAATGCACCAATATTGCAGTTTTAAATTAGGAAAAAATTATTCACAGTTTTGCCATAGACTCCAATGTATAGGGATCAACATTTCTTGTACACATATGCACTTTTTGCCTGCCAATTCAAGCAAAGTACATTTAAATGAATTATCACACACATATAAATGTAAAGATATAGCTTTTTATGGGAACAAATTGTAATAATTTGCCCAATAGCCTCGCATGCATTATGATTTGATATTTTCAGACAAAGCATATATTGGCCACATTTTGCCTTCCTTTGGGAGTGACTAAAAATATAGCAAGTCAGAAGGGAGGGGAGGGGGCTTGAACACATTGTAATTTTAATTTAAAATTTGTTAGGGAGTATTTGAAAAAATCTGAGAACTTATTTGGGAATCCCCCCCATCCAGAGCTGTTTGTCAATGCAGCCTAATGGTTCAGTGTAGAAAAGCATTCAATCTAAGTATGGCAAATTATAACTGTAATTTTGAGATATTTTGTTTGAATATATTTGTACCTGATGTAACACAAACATTGACTTTTCTTTCAAATCAGATGCTCTCTTAACATAATGTACAATGTATTTGTGAATATATTTTGTAATGTATATTACTACTACATGTACTCATTGAAATGTTAAATTCTGTATATATATGTCAATAAATGGTTATGAATTGTAATTGAATGTAATTTATGCCTGTCACTTTCATTTTTTCCACAAAGAATTTCACTATCACCTTTATCTGTGCACACATTCTATATTTACACATATTGTCCTCTAGTGATGGTGATTCAATTAAGGAAATGTCTAAACAGTCATGACTGAGTATGGCCAATAGCATTAGAACAGACGAGTTCACCTTGTGAAGTATCGTCAACAATTGTTCAGATTTGGAACTGAGTGTAGTAAGTAGTTTTTAATCAGATTAGTTGACCTTGAAGTGATGTCAACTATGGTTGAGATTTTGAACAGAGTATAAATGTTGCAATTTTTCGACAATGGTTGACAAACTGAATCACCTTACAATGAAATTGAATTTTTTTATAATATAAGGCAAGTACTGCTAATCACGTATGTGTTTTGTGGACTTTTCCTTGGAAAAAAATGAATTTCATGTGCAGTAATTTCTCGGGTCACATTTTTCATCAGAAAATGTTACATAGCCATATTTGTATCAAGATGGACTCTCTTTTTTCATAGAAAAATAGAAAAATGAAACCACAATAATTTGTGTTAGGATTTTCAAGCACTTTTTTTTGAAAGTTTGAAAAGAAAAAAATTGATTCCATGATTTTTAAGAAAAAAACTCATTTCACCTCAACTTTTCGTAAAGTGGGAACTCTTTTTCGTTCTGTTCTTGCATCTTTGAATACTCAACGATAAGGAGACTGGCTGTATTTTACTTCCGAAGAAAATATAAATGCCGACTCTTCTCTACCTAAGAAACGTAATAAGCATGTACATGTTACGGATATTTCGCAAATAAAACAAACTCTCTTCTCGACAGGAAGATATACACGTCTTATGCCAAGCTAAGTGACTTAATACGAGTAAATTGAACACATAATGAATTGTATTACAGTTATTCAGTCCCAATTCTACTTTATACATTAAAGTTGCAAAATAAATAAAGCGAGTATTAGTATTCTTCATTTTCCTCTTTTACTCGTACAGAAAGACCAATACAAGCGGATGGCACCTGAATCGTTGATGCATAAAAAAGTTCACGTTGAAGACAGATGTGTGGTCATTTGGAGTTGTCATTTGGGAGATCTTCTCTCTTGGTAACAAATGCTTGATTGCAGGACTACGTTCTTCCATTCTGCATAGTGCATGCGCTTGGTCGACAGTTTTTAGCATTTCAGGCAGTGTGTTCTTGAGACATGTTTTAAATGTGTAATAAGTATATCTCTCATGTGTATCAAATTAGTAGCTCAAGAACAACATTCGATACTAAAGGATAGGGAACATTTATAGGACTCACCACTTTTAGAATGCCTTTTGGAGTAAATCCATGAGCGCCTTTGTCCAAATCATTTTGTAGGCATTTTTTGCCAAATGTGTCTATTCAGTCATTTTGGTGCGTTGTTCAGTTATGTGGCCTATTTGGCCCTATTCAGTCACGGATAGCTTGGCAGTCTTTGTTTCAGAGTTTGGAGAGGTGTGACACGAGCGAGGTAAAAGCTATCACCTAATTACTGATTTGTGAACTGGTAATTCAATCTTACTGATTGCAAAGATGAAATTTCGTCTTAGTATTTACAATCGAATCAAAATCATGCTGTCAGTTTGTATAACGAAGTCACCTCATCTCTTTTGAAAATCATTGTAACTGCAGAAAAGATAACTTGTATTTGTTGTAAAATCTTCTTGTAGGTCGATATCCCTACAAACATACCTATGAAAATGACCTCCTAGCATTGGTAGAGAAAGAGCAACGTATGACCAACCCTTATGGTTGTGAGGAATCATGTAAGATAATAAAAATATCAATCGATTCATTTTATGTTTTGTGGTGCTGCATGATAAATATTTTTTTCTATTTTAAATTGGCACTATGTTTATTATTCAAACAGATATGAAATGATGTTGTCATGTTGGAAATGGTGTCCAAGTTTACGTCCATCTCTGCAATCTGTCCACCAAAAATTGCGGAACTTAAGTGAGAATTGCGAGGTATGGCTGCTTGAATTCCTATACTAGATATGAACACAACCAGTAAACGTTTTTGTCGGCAAAAGATGTAAAATAAATGGACAAAAATTATGATGGGTAAAAGAACGACGACAGTAATGAAAAGCATGATGATCATGATGGCTGTTGTGGTTTGGTTGTTTCCGTTATTATCGTTCTATTTTCTTACATGGTAATTTTATCCTCTGAAATTAGAAATGAAACTGTTTATAGAACAATTATACCAAGAATGTTCTACTTGCAGGAATACTCTTAATCCAAGGACGCTAAGAGGAAAACATCAGCAAGCAAATAACAACGACACACCCTCAATGCGAATAGCTTCTTGCAGTTCTATTTCCAAATTTAATTTCTTTTGACGGTCATGCATGTACTTTTATTATCTGTGTACCAGATATAATATTCAAAAACAAAACTAAACAGCGAGAGGTAATCTTAGCTAACTTTAAGTGACTTCATAAGTCACAAATACTTTATATGCATGTCTGATGATAAGACGTTCATTTTTGTAAAGGTAAGCGCACACGTATTTCGAACGGCAGCTATAGGAAACGATTACACCCCATTTGTGATAGAAATTGATAGAAATTAAGGTTTAGGACTTGTTTTTTTATGCGTATAAGCAAAGAAGGAAACTCCGGCCAAAATTTTCGACGGTTCTTACTTGAAACCTTTGAAATAATAAGCACATCGAATATATCATGTCAAGGCTTCACGAGTCAATACTCAACCTCGAAGGTCAGCCACTGCATCTTTCTTATGCAGAATGATGTTAGAAAACCTATAAGCAAAACGATGCAAACACATTTGCAATAATGAGCATAGGTTTTTTGATCAAAATTAATATTTTGCGATCAAGGTACGACATGAAGGTCACAGAAAAACATTAACTTAGACACACGGTGGCTTTTTATATTCGGGGAACTTGTAGAGGTAATTGTTAAGACGCTGTTTAACAAATACACAGTGCCGTATTTTATCCTCTATTTAAAGGGTATCGCGTTTGCTAAGCTTATATGACATGCAACTAATTTCAAGGTGTTGACAAAAATTAAATTTCCTATTATTATATTTTCCGTCGACAGAAAATGTTTTCGTTTTAAACGAGTTGGTTATCAGATCAGATTAGATCATCAGATTATTATATTATTAACACATTAAATATATGCATTGTAAGTAAGATAAAGGTAATCAAGAGTTGGTAAATTTACTCAATCAAAGTAAGTTTTCATGCTTTAGTTATTAATGTACCATATTTTTGGGAAGAATAGAGACTATCTTTGTTGATTTTCAAATGAATATGCAAATAGTTCTAATACATGTGACTCAATATGCGAAAAATATTTCACGCAATCTTGACAATCATAAACGCAGATGCGACCATGTAACATAATTTATGTAAATCTAGTTGATGTAATAACAAGTACCAACATTTTGCGCAATATAATAACGCATTTCACTGGCAACTCTTGAAATGGACTGACCTTTTGTAAAGTTAATAAAACGTGTACACACGCTAAAAAAGAGTCCGTGTCATTCAGAATCTTTTGATGCACATTCTACGACACATTGAAAGTTGAATATAAAGGAAATACAAACAGAGTGATGATATATTGTAGAACTAAGAAATATGCATTACAAATGTTGATTACCAGAGAGAGAGAGAGAGAGAGAGAGAGAGAGAGAGAGACAGAGAGACAGAGAGACAGACAGACAGACAGACAGACAGACAGACAAGCAGGGTCATTAAGTGACTCGATAATCCCATTGTACGGTAAAAAAAATAAAGAAAGACTTCTTTATAAACAGTTTTCATATCTCCGTTGGAGCTAGTATTTTTTGTATGGCCTGTCAGCAAATACATGCAGCGTTGCCTTTTGGCATTGGCAAACACTGTCGTCTTCTAATCTGACAGACGCAACCTAGAGGCTAAATGCTAGTACTATAGCCTCGGTGGCAATGTACAATCGGAGTATGCTGTGCCGGTGTAAGTGATAGGAAATATTTCTGTGTGCGTTGAACTTTGCACCAGTCGGGCAAAATAATGGTATGTGCGTCCATTTTGACAGCGCATTTCAGTGTTAGTTTTCGGACCAGTACTTCTCTATCTATCCTGATTTTTACAGGCTTTTATTATTCGAAAGTTAATTGTCTCACGTTTATAAATAAACAAAACCAATGTATGTATGTATTGATTAGATAAGGGATCGAAACGGAAATGCTCTTCAAATTTCCATTATAGACACATAAATTTCATATTTGCCTCATAAAATGTATAACAATTTTGTAACGTGCATATAACCTCAATGGGATGACGAAAATTCGATTCCTTGACCGTGGTTAACTGCCACGGGGAGTTTGCTCGTATATATAAAATATTACAATACAATGTTTCGTTGTGAATACATCCGATCCGATTTCATTACCCGTAGATTTTAGGTGCTCTACTTTTCTGTAAAACTTTACATTTTTAGAATAAGTAACTGTAACATTTCAAATCAAACAACATTCACACAGCACTACAAAGAACCATCACTCAATTTTTCATTTTTCATGATTGAATATTTTAACTTCTCAATTTGTCCCGCTTTTTATACTTCTCCGCGACCTTTCTTTTGTTAAAACACTAAATATCAAAGTTGCGGACACAATGCGTGGTACGCATGCTCAATGTTGTTATTGTTTATGTCTGTATTCTTGTCCGAACTGAAATTCAGTTTTCAACAAAACGTAAGACAAATACAACCTCGCTGCTCTATTTTCAAGATAAATACGATGTATTTCGGCATAATTTATTTTCTCATAACAAGAAGCTGTATTGACAGTCTTGGTAGATATTCTAAATACGTAACCGTTTACAGAGTGCAGAAATGAAGGCGTCATCTTTATGGTTTACAACCAAACGGGTTGGTAGGTTATTAGTATTATTGTTACATAAACATGCGTCACCTTTATATCTATTATACAGACTTTTGACTCCAGTAAGGGTCATGCTATTTCTTACTAATCATTGGCCAATAATAAGTGCAAGCCCTATCTTTAGTTTGATAATAGTTGAAATTGGATTTGGCGTCAGTCTTATTTTGCGATTTCTGAATGCTAAGTGTAACGTTCGGTAGAGATGCACAGAGACACGGCAGCTTGAGTCATCAATACCTGGTTCTTTTATATCCAATTCCACATTAATTCAAGACAAATCAGTAGTACATTCCTGCCAGTACATTCAGCACAGAATAGTGAACTCTTTATGCCAAGGTAAAGGAATGACACGGAGAAGAAGAAGACCTGTGTACAAGAAGTACAGAGAATACCCATGTAAATAATTACACTGCTGTTTCAAGTTTCCACTGAGAAATCAAATTCACATACCTCTACATGCAGTACAGTAACAAATTCAATATATTGTTGCATCAGAGAGATTACATGCTGAGCAATGGATAGACGGGGTGGCTATGTCATCACAGCATTACAATAATAAAGACTTGTTGAATACAGTACTACAATTTGGACTGCATATGAATAATACACAAAACTCACCCTGACAGGATGCAACCTGTGTCTGTAGCCTCATACAACCTCTGCAGATATCACACTAAAACACCTGTTTAAGTAATAGGACAGCGGTGTAAGTGTCTTGCAAATTGTACAGAACATTCCATCAGTGTACGCTACGTGTAAACATTACATTACATTACAATATGGCCGCTCTATACCACAAAAGTGTCCTGTATTCAGAATGGCTATGAGTAGGAGTCACATCATAAAGTACTAGACTCGGTTTTGTGTCAACAGTAATGTGAAATATCAAAGCAGAAAAATTACTGTGGCCATGAACGGTAAACACTGGCCGCTGAACACTTGTCTGTGTGTCTGCACATGTGTACGTACGTTCGCATCCAACCAGATACGAACTGAAAACGTGAGGGCGTCCCAGATGTAACCTGTAGTATGTAAACCACCTTAATATGGTGGCAGAGCAAAATATTCATCACTAATCATGTGACAAGCTTTATCAATGTCGCCTATGGTTTGCATTTTTATGCACAAAAATATTGTAGTTCCAATATTTTAGACGAAATGTCTGAAAACAGTTTACGCAATAGTCACTACAACACATGTAGATACAACATTGTTTAGCCTCGTAAAATATTTGAAACATCCCAAAAGTCTTACATAACTGATAGATTTGCGTCATTGCGATCATGCAGAAAATTTTTTGAGCCTGTCACAATAAGCTTCAACCGACCTTTGCAATTCCTGTTTCAAAAGCCAAAATATTGAAAGCAAAATGACATCAAATGTTTTTACAATAAGTGTTACGGTTCTGATGAGAATGCTGACTTCCAATACAACGATCGTTAACAATAAAATCATCGGAGACAGGCCACGACGCGCAAGGGTAAAATCAATGACTCAAAAACTTATATTGGGACAAGATGTTGGTGAGATGATAGTAATTGATTTGTTCCTAAGATTGAGCCCACGATTACATTTACAATGGGGCTGTTGCTGAATTTTATTGCCATGTTAAGAGGCTTACAATGAAAAATATAATAAAATATACATATTGTTCCCTACTTGTAAATTGGTGGTGTATAACAGGACCACTTCCTTATAACATGAAACATTTGAACAAGACTTTCTCAGCATAAATTATTGTTAGCATGAAAAGTATCTTGCTACTGCTTTGGCAGGAAGTTGGCTTTCGCTCGACTTCTGCAGTCATGAAATCAATATTTTCTATCGCACCATGGGACTTTTTAACCTTTTGTACACTTCCATTGGGCACAACTTTTATCAAACACTACTGAGTATCGCCTGAGGGTATAAATAAGGATGGAACGCATACTCGGGATTCCATAGTAGTCTCATTGACAGCGACTGTATACTTAAGGCACGTTACAAATCATTCTTATTTCACAGCTGCTAACTGACGCAACTATGCTTACAGATAATCGTAATTTGTGCAAGCGTTTAGTGTTAGGGTAAGGTTAGTTTAGGTTAGGGTTTCAGTTAATTTCGAAATTACGTACTCGGTCAGAATGTTTATATATGAAAAATAAGACCTTGAATTTTCCAAATGCGCATGAATAATGTTCACAGTGATTAATGACATACTATCGAACAATCGATCTCGCCTACAAGATATACTTGTATGTAGCGCCATCTGATTAATTAAACAGTGCTCACTCACAGTGGTGATTTAACTTTCGAACGAAATGATGATGTCGTCTTAAGATGTGTTGCTTATTTTTTAACTACATAATATGGGACAGGTTTTTATTATCTCCAAGAGCAGAGTGCAACAAAGTATTAAAGCTCTTTAAAAGATGGACCTACGAGAAGCCAGAGTCCGTTGTAGTGTTTGGATCGGGTAGACATCAAAGTGGAATCTCAATAAATTTGTAAATTGAATTAAAAAACGTTGTCCTCTTTTGGGCGATTAAGTATACTTTTGGTGTAGCACGAAACAACCTGTAGTTTACATTTATTTTGTCTCGTGATTTTCTTTCTTTAATTTCGAAGGAATCTGCAGATGTGAAAGATTTGACAAAATGGTTACTTTACAGTAATGTTGAACCACTACCCATCAGATGGAACAATCTAACAACTCGCTCGATTATTGAGATTGGGCTGAAACAAACATCACCTTTTTGGTAGGTGTGTGGTTACTGTTTTTCCGAAAGCGGGGTTTATACGTTGATTGCCTCCGCATCCCGAACTAGATTGTGTTTGATACACATTGGGAATACCTTAAGTGACGAGCGCGGAGGCATGAATCCAAAATTGTCGAAAGTCTTGAGTTCGCCTGACCGTGGGGGCAGACATCCTACTTGATCCACTAACAGTAGCCATGGCAATCAGCCTAAAGTGGACTTGGACCTCAGAGCAATGGCGATTGTGTAACAATACCTAGCTTGCAAAACTAAAAAGGACTCTCGTCCTAAGTATTCTCTTGTAATTGCCAGTTTTGGTTATCGAGAATATTTGACTTTTCTTTGCATTAGTTAATCTTGTCCTCTTCAAGTATTGATTCTTCTGACAAAGGAGAGATGGAATGAGGGAGGGGATGTGGAGATGGAGATGGCGAAAGAAAATGAAAAAGGGATTGAGGGGAGAGGGTAAGAGATAGACACAAAAGTCATGGCATCCCCCTTGAACGTTAACAAAGCATAACTTCTAATGGACTAGCCTATCTCTTTGAAAATGAAACTTTTCTTCCCAAATTTTTCTGCGCCCCTACTAATGTCCAGAGAAACCTGTGATCAATGAAGAAACAAATGGCTGTAACTTCTGGGCGTAACAGATTTTGTGAGGGAGTTGGTTTGTTGGTGTTTTTTGTTTGTTTGTTTTTCGCAACAAATGAAATCAAGATTCTGTAACATAATCTGTTAGCCATATCCCGACATAATAGCATGCAAGAGACTTTAGACTTTATTCGTTCTTAGCTGCCGGGGATCTCCAGTAAGCATAATTACATCATATTTGAAACATAGCTTCGCTTATTTAAATTTTCACACAACGAAATATTATGATGGCCAACGTTTGATTAACCTTCCTACTAGAAACGATCCTTTAATTTGTTTATGTTTTCGGGTGCCTTGCCCATTTACACAGTGATAACGGCAGTCATGTCGATTCTCTTCAAAGGCCGCAATCTTCACGTGTCTAGCAACATAATACTATGCTTTAGTTTCGATAAGACCAAAGGGCAATAGGGCATAGTGAGTAACAACACTAGGCTACCAGAACCATCCGCTATATGTGATTGTAGGTGATTCAGTTTCAACGATGAACACATTTTGATTCTGCTGACCACAAAAACTGCATGATACTGACTGACACAAAGTGAGATACACAGAAACATCAAGAATGTTCAAAGAGCGATTCACGGCGAAGGTCCCTACGTAAGACCTGTCAGCCGTGTTTAAAGGCTTAACAAATCCACACCTCACATAAATCACTTAAAGGCGTTTTGTAGGGCATGCTGCAGATGACCTCTGATCATTGAATATACACAAATTTCCCTACGCGCATGCGTGAGCAGTTGTTGTTGCATACTCTTGGGCTGAATAGTCATTCAGGTGAATGAACTTTGAAGCTGCAGTTGCCAAGGCCATCAATAAAGGCTTCTGCAAAGGGTGGCAAATTTAGTCAATATAAAGTAACAATTATCTCAATTAAAAAGTATACGCAAATTATTATTTGGGCACATCCCCTGGTCTAAGAAAATGTATGTTGTGTTGCCGATTTTTTTTTTTTGTACTTTTTTCAAGGAGCATTCAATATGATCCTAATGATGTAGCTTAAAAGCTAATTAAAGTGAGAGGAACGCTAAATTTCGAATCCAATATTGTTTTGGGTAAAAGCTTTACTTAAAATAACGAAAACACTTAAACGGGGGCTTTTGTTTCTATCATGCAGCCAATTCAAACTGCGGTAAGAGTAAACGAAAGCATAGTTAAAGATGTAAAGCTTGTGGTCCGCTTAAGGAACGAATTCGTTCTTGTTTGACCTGAGTCATGAACTTAGTTTGATATGAAAAATAGGCAAAGGCCATCCCTAGAATAACCATTTTAGCAATACAACAAAACAACCCTATACGGTATCTCCCTTGTCACCACTTTTAATCTCCTTCATTCTGGCTTGAAAAAAAAAGGTTATTTCCTCGCGCTTCAAGACTCTACACAAATCACAGAGATGTAAACAAACGATACAAATATATCTATAATATCATACCACAGTTTCTTGTATACTCTGACGTCGCTAAGTCCACCCCACCCAAACCTGGTTTCGTAAAATGTGAATCAACGAGGGCATGCAGTGGAGGCACATGTTCATCAAATATTACGATTTCGCTAGCACTGCCAATAATACCACCAATGAAATCAGAAACAACATAAGCTGTTATAGTAAGAACCTAATATACGTTGTCTCATGCAAAAGTTGCTCAAAACAATATGTGGGGGAGACTAAGAAATCACTCAGACTTCGTTTCAATAAGCATAGCCACTCATTTCAATACTGCCTGCAACGGCATCAATGATATTACAATTTCTGCAAATTTAAAAATCAATGAGCTAGATGATCAGTTCCGGCAACAAAAATAACCTAAATGGATCCAGAAACTTAATAAAATTCCACCAGTTGGCTTGAACATCTGCATAACATTCAAATAAATTCCTATAGCGTCCCCTTTGTGAGACAGGATAAATAGCGACTCACAGGGTACTGTAAATGAACTTTTATATGCAAAACAGTTGATGGTTACTTTAAAGGACAAAGTGACAAGGAGCAATAAAACAGTACGGTGGACATTGGTACTTTAAGCATTAGCATATCACAATGTAGTTCAACACGAGTCAAGTACCATCACGATGCTAGCGGCTGTTTCGACGTAAAGTTGTTTGAGAAGAAGTAGACTTTGACCATTCTTCCTGAATTCTTCGTTTGCATGTTTGCCTGTTTGTTTTTTTATTTGGTTTCCTTTGGTAAACGTCGTATTGAATGTCGTTTATGTCGACATTCTCTTCAGTGTAGCACTTTAATTCACGTCCATTTTGTATCATAGACGTAGAGTCATTGACCAATCGGAAAGATTGTTTCATGGTTATGTTTTAGCGCCTGTGAAATCATGACATACTCATCGAATTCGTATTGTGGTCAACAAACTCCAAACTAATCCTTTTATTTTGAAGAGTGCTCTGTGTAGGGATCTATTTTCGATTGGCAATAACAAGCTCGACGACAATAACTACAGGTGCCTACACGCGTACCGGTAAGCATAGCTCTTATATTTACGCGTGGGCTGGAGTTTGCAATAAATCAAAGTGGCATTCCATTGTAATGAGCTGAACACCTCACATTATTTGTCTGCAGACGTGAAGGACGTGTGTGGTGCGGAGCAAAAATCTGGAAAACTGACAGGTACGTTTTATTCCTTTTCAAGTCCTGTATCCAAATAGTGGTTCATCACGTGTTAGTCAATTAAACCCTGCCGCTGTACACGTGTAAACGTCAAGCCATGGAACTCAAAGCCGAAGCAAGATAATCGTACAAGATAACAAAGTAACGCCATGTTGTTTTCAATTTGTCAATTATAATACAGTATAATAGCAAACGATCTCTGTTCAAATGCTTTAAAGCTCCTTTTGCATTAAATACTCTCTTCAGTTAAAAATTTATTGTGTATCATAAGATAATCGTTTGTAAAATTAGTAGATACGTAGAAATACTTTACAGAGCACAATCTTCTAAACGCCTACTGCGGTCAAAGTTTTCAACTTTAATGTATGTTGCTATCTGACTTACCTAGCTGAATATAGTTGTTCATCCTGTTTTCTTTATGACTATGAAATTCAAGAAATGGATATCTGACATTATTTTTGATTTAAAACCAAATTTTATGGAACCTCTCTTAATGCTCTTGCATTTTAACAGTATGTATTATGAATGATAAGCTGTGCTTACATGCCAAGTTATTTTCTTGACTAGTTCAATAATTACCGAATTAACTACACATTTTCTAGGGGATTTATTACAATTTTCTTTCTTGTATTATAGACAGGCTCCTTTTTATCACTTGACATCGGCAATGTCGTTTACATATAGTGAGTCATAATTATAGCAAGGTTAATGCAGTAATTATTAACGCCATTGTTCGGCGAAGCTGTCGAAGTAAGCACGGTCCCTGTGGAGGGACCGTGAAGTAACATATGAAACTGAAGCTTCAGGTATCGAAACTAAATTCAAGTCTTGCTGTTTCAATATTTACTCTGCTCAATTTTTAATATGGACGTACATGTCAACAAAGCTGGTGTATATCTACATATTTACGACCATCAAGAAATGTCCATACAATGCATTGTATTGAAGTTGAGTTATAATCACATGAACTGCCGTGAATGGCCACCTGTTTGACGTAGAACAGAACGGGTAAAAAATGGGAATTACCCCTGTCCTACGACATCAACCGAAACTTTTTTTCATGCACTAAATACCGTTCATACATTTCGCCGCGCCGCTTCCGTGGACAGGCGGATCTGTCGTGATCCATAGCGTGCTCTCGTGATATTTTAACGAAATGGTGATGTGAAAAATTCAGAAATGGAAAAAATGAAACGCACGTTCAACAAAATTTTGGGTAGCTGAAGCTTTATTCAAAAAATAGAACGGGACTGCCGTCGATCGATTTAATTGCTTAATAACGTCGCGGCTCCAGTCGTATGGCTCAATGTTGACGTCGTACCTCGGTGAAAAACCGAAAACTACATCTCACCGTAAGTTCAACTGAATAAATAAGAACAGTATGACATTCTAGAGAGTGAAATAGAAGAAACAAAACAAAAAAGTTCATTTGAGGAATAACGATAAATCTCATTCATCAAATATAAGTACAGTAAATTTTCGATCGGAATCGGACCTGCAGCAGATGCGTTTGGCTGTGACGTAGCCTGATTTCTGCACTACTGCGGTTCAGTGTTGTGGATGGATTAAGGAAAGTCGACTCGGACAACAGAAAAGAATTTCCGTCAAGACACAAAATGTAGAGGTGTCTACTGGTTAGATGTGTGTGTCATTGCTAACATCAAAGTCACTGAGTAAGAAGTGAACATTGACGACGGGGATTGAGATGACGAAATGACACCGATGGGGACCGGTAAAGGCCCGTTGTGGTCGGATACGTAGTCTTGATCACAGAGCTTGCCATCGAACGGAACTTTTCGGCCTAGCCAAGATCGTAAGCTTGTGATATTATGAAATCCATAACATCCCTCGAATAATAACTATTATTTCAATCTTTTTGTTACCTTTTCTTTAATATATCTGAATATATTCGTGATGCGCATGCATCCTATTACAATGACCGCATCGTTGGATCTGATACAAAAGGCTTTTTCGGATCATTGATAACATCACAGGCACGAAAGGCGCACTTGCTTCAGTCATACCGGACTTGGACCCCACTACTTTACCAGATATCTTTGCAGATTTCTTTCGCAGTAAGATTGCTAAGATACGTGAGAACTTTTCCTTTGTTCAACCATCTGACCCTGTTTCCATGTCAAGTTTCAGTCTGAGTTCTTTTGATTTGATTTCGGTCGACACTGTCAAAGGTCTTATTAGTAATTTACCTGCAAAATCATCTAAGCAGGGTCCCATACCTACAGTGTTGTTGAAACAGTGTTTGTATCAAGTAGCTCCTGTTATTACACATATAATTAACTGTTCTTTTGTCACAGGTGATTTTCCTCAGTCATGTAAATCTGCAATTGTTCGACCACTGTTAAAAAAACCAGGTCTTGATAAGAATACCTTGAACAAGGTTGTCCTTGGTCCTGTTCTTTTCAGTCTATACACGACACCCCTTCAGGACATTATTACAAGACATGGTTTAGAAACAATGTTCTACGCTGACGACTCCAAGCTTTATATTACTTGTTCTCATGCTTCTGTCCCTATTTCACAAATTGAAAATTGCATCGAGGAGATACGTCAGGGCTCTGTCCTTGGATGTGTAACAACATGTTGGCTCTGAATGACAGTAAGACAGAGGTTATTAGATTTTCCTCAAAGTTCAGCAATCTGGGACGATCACGAACTTGGAGGTTGGTGAAATCAGCATCAATTCCTCTCCTGTAGTTCGTAACCTTGGTGTAATTCTAGATGCATCAGCATCCATGTCAGCCCATGTTAACAATATTTGTAAATCTGCTGCATTTGCTCTATGGAAAATTGGTAAAATACGCAAACTTCTAGATAGTAATTCCACTGAAAAATTAGTTCATGCATTCATAACACCCAGGCTTGATTATTGTAACAGTTTGCTTTTTGGCTTACCACATTATCAACTCAAGAAATTACAATTGGTTCAAAATTCTGCTGCACGTTTGGTCACACTGACTAAGAAAGCAGATCATATTCTGTATAGTTTACACTGGCTTCCGGTTCATAAGCGTATCGAGTTTAAACTTTTTGTTTAACTTACAAAGTTTTACATGACATTGCTCCTCTGTATTTGAAAGAACTTTTAAATATCCGTGTTCCTGGTCGCACTCTTCGGTCGACTGCTGAGGGTGCACTAAGTTTGCATCAGCCAATTGGTAAAACCACTTTTTATGGTTATAGGTCATTTGCTATTTCAGCTCCACAGCTGTGGAATAAGCTTCCATCTGAGTTCCGCTGTTTTAACGACTATGATGTTTTTAAATCTCATGTCAAAACTTACCTTTTTAAAGATTGTTTTTATTAGTATTTTAAATCTGTAATTTTTTTAAACTTTAGCTTGGTATGTTCTGCGCCTTGAGGTGTTGTTTTTACACGGAAGGCGTTTTTAAAGAAATAAATATTATTATTAAAATATTATTATTATATTTAAATAACTCTAGTCATAACAATGTGGATGAAAGCCGCTGGTGCGGTGATGCCCCCTGCCAGCCGATGGCTGACTTCTTTTGGCGCAATTATAGACAAGTTCACGTGACCGAATCCGTATGTTTGATTGGTAAAGATGGCATTCGGTGTATCACAATTTCAACTAGATCGGATTTTAGCTGAGCTGAACAGAGTCGCCCGTCGTGCGCCGGATTCGCACCCACACTTGTCATTGCGCTAGTCCTACCTGGTGATGACGGTAGAAACCTTATGTTCAACGGGATAAATAGTGTCTATATCTGAATTGCACCGTCTGTAGTGAAGTGACATGAAAGCACAAAATACCAGGATATTTGACGAAGGATGATACATATCCTCAATTACATAAAGGTAGTTCGTTCCTCGACAGTGGAAAAACTTCTACTTTTGCTCAATCCTTTTCTTTTCAATTAGGAATAAAACACAGAGGTCACCATGCTCATGTTGATCAAAGAGAAACATATCAAATATTTACTTAGAGTGTAAATTTAAAATGAACCCATCCACGTGTTTTTCTCTTTGGAAAAATAGCATTCCCGACTTTCACAAACCTAAGTCTGTCTAGAGAAACTTAATTTACTCCATAAGCTTGAAATTAGCCCCTAAGAGCGGTAGAAAAGAGTATTGTGAAAGTTCGAGATTATAAATATCTGTGCCGAGGTGCATTCTGCCTTGACAGTAAGTGACGGGGTCGATGTACACGTTTCTATCGGTACAGGTGTTAAATGAACGCTGTGGACAATCGACGACAGAGTTTCCGTCAAGAATTGCTTTGAAATTGAAAGCATTGGTCAATGTGTTGCTCAGTTTGACATTACAAATTAATGGACCCCGATAAGTAAAATACGACGAAATGAGAGTCGTGACGAGGACAGTACTGAACGGCAACAGCGATAGCTGTGGCTAAGGTCAAGGTCAGCAAAATACTTCTCTATTATCGGACATGCTCTGCGTGGCAGGGCTGTTTATTGTTACGGCCTGACCCTGCATCAGTTTTCGGGAGATTTTCCCGAAAAAGAACTGCCGATTTTGAATCCATGACTTGAGTTGTTCTTTGTTTCGAGAACAATGACTCATCTTGGCACACCTCGTGCTGTTAAAAACTCACTAGTAATCTTGTGTCTCAGTGCGAGGGAATCAATCTATGAACCACGTTTCCAATTCAGAAAGGTCCTAAGTGCAGTAACGGAAAAAACAATTGCCAACATCACAGCATATGATTTTGTAATAGACGCATTTCTCGTCGATTTTTTTTTCTAAAAGTCACTTTTCTACACTAAGAATAAATTCCAGGTAATAAAGGTCAACGGTGATTGCTATTGGTATGTTTGACTGTCTAACATGTGAAATTTTAGGAAGATTGCTGATTCTTGCCTGTAATGCAAAAAGGTCAAAAGACATTCTCTCCTAATATGTATCATGACATTAAAGATCATCGTTTGCTTAATTTTAATAGTTTTGCTTCCTCATGGCTACGGTACAATTATCAAGTATATTATCACTTATGTTAGTTGTACTTGTCTGTACCACTAAACCAGGTACGTAGTATTCAAATTTCTTCATTTCAAATACATTATTTCGTCACTAAAACGATACAGGGAAGTGTGTTCAGTGACTAGATACTTAGAAATGCATATCGGACTACAAGACTCCTGAAATAAACACCTAACCATCAGGCTAAAGACGAAATTATCTGCAGGGTTGCCTAAAGCTCTTGATATTCTAAACAATGTTTAGTGCAAGTAGTATTTGATTACTTTCATTTAATGAGCAAAACGCCCATCACCTAGGAGATATGCAAATAATTACGGGTACATTCACTCATAAATCCGATCAAGTTGGAATTTTGATACACAGGAAGTAATCTCAACCGAGGAGACATACGGATTGGGTCACGTGAGCTTGTCAATCATTGCCTCGCGCTGTCCCAATGCTAAAGAAAGCCGGCCAGAGGTAGTCGGTTAAAGGCACATAGCAGCAGTATACAGAGTTTTCTGTAATATTTTCGATATTTATGAAGTAAATAAACTGATACGGTAGAAACAATTCATATTCTAGGAGATGTCGCGGCTTAAAAATATATCATAAGTGTATGATCTTTACGAGCCCGAAAGGTTCCATTCGACGAAATCCGACCCAGATTACTTTATTGCATGCCTGAGGGCACAACGCTGCCGTCACATGTCTTCGCAAGTGTCAACTCATCAATCCCGATCCCGGTCATCAATGTTTTACATTGCTGTTTGCAGCGACACATATCGCTCAAGTACATACCTTCAAACTTTTATCACTTGATGGAAACTCTCTTTTGTTGTCGACTGACGATAACACATCCACAGCGCTGCAGAGTTCAGACTACAGGCTGCTTCGATAGCTCAACACCGCGCTGTAGGTTCCGATTCTGATTGAGATTTTACATATTTTATGTGATAGGAAATTTAATTCTCGTCATTCATCGAATGGCTTAATATTTTAAGCCTTCTCTATCACTTTTCCGTAGATATTATGGTACAAATTTATTCAGTTTAACTTTCGTTAATAAGGTTTAGCTTTCGAGTTTATTGCCCAGTACGGCGTCCACAGTGAGCGGTACAAAATGAGCTGAGCGTTACTAAGCTATACGGCAGCCCTATTCTGCTAAACTTTAGCTACATAACATTTCGTTTGGCATGCCTTCCGTGTTTCCATGTCTGAATTTATCGGATCAACTTTCCGTAAAAAAAATCACGAGAGTATGGCATCGTTAAGCACGCAAGAGTCGGGCGTGCAGGTACCGTAGAGGAAAAATGTCCCGGTCGATTGCGTACAACGGGGTAATATTGATTTATGATCTTTTCTGGTATATATCACACAGGTGGCGATCAAGTTTTTTTAAAAAATGTCCACAAAATGATTTGCATATTTCCGTACAATCTACATTGGATTGGTACCTGGCACACAACCATGGCTTCATCAAAACATAACCCGATTGGTTATGGCTATATATTTTAAAAAATGCGTACATATTTTTTTTTTCAGTGACGAGTTCGATTTCCTGGGCAGTTACACCAAAAGATGCATACGTCAGAGAAGGAGATACATTGACACTGAATTGTTCAGTGAATTACTCTGAGCACACATCAAACTATCTACTTCCTGTATGGTCAAAACGTCCACTGAACGGTAAAGCCTTTGACAATACATGGATAGCCATCAATGGTACTTCAGTCAATGATTGCTGTGACGTAACTGGTGATAAATCAAAGGGAGAAAGTAATCTGGTCATCAAGAGAGTGACTAAAGAGAGTAGTGGACAATGGATTTGTTTTCATCATACACTGATATCTGCTTATGCAACCGTTACCGTGATTGGTAAGTTCATTCTCTACGTCTGATTGACATTACTGGCAATATGGTTAATTTTACACAAGACATGAAAGACTTCAATCATATCTGTCAACAATTTATTTTTAAAAACAAGTCGTGAAATATTATCAATTCAAACCTCCAATTGTTCCTGATGCGGGCAATCTCAATCAATGTAATTCATCAACAATGCCAATTTTTGTTGTAACTCTTTAATGTCACTTAATCTTCCAAAAATTACTTAACAAAATATAGTGATCTACATTTAATGAAAAACTATAAATTCATTCCAGTATTTATGGAGAGTGTCATTTCGACTATGGCGAAATTCTAATACCGGCGATTTTGACGTTGCATAATTTATTTCTGGCAGCGTAAAACATTGTAGCAAGGTAGCTTGACTTGGATTTGACAACATACTCGGGTAAACCTTGACTGGAACGCGGTAGTTGGTGACAATTATCAATATTGTCAAAGAGATACCAGCTCCTTGGCTAATTTTACAAATCCCTCCACTAATTTTGTCGAAAGTCTTCATTATTTTCAGTGTTCAATCCTTGAATTTTCAAAGAGTATCGTCATGATATTGTACAAAATATCTCTGTCTGTCTTTAAGTTGTTGATTTGTTTTCTTTATCTTTGCTCACATCATTTTCTATCGCTCGCATCGTGTCCGGTAGCAGTCTGGTTCAAATACAACAAAGCTCTTTTCAAATCCCGTATTTCGGTACTAAGTTCTCCAGAAACTGTGTCCAGTTTGTCCATTGGTCTGGTAAATACTTCTTCTAGAGATAGTTCCATATTTTCTAAACAAGGAGACTGCTTTAGGCTCTAGGATGTTGAGTTGTCATATTGAATTCACGATAAGATGTTGAGTTGTGTAATTGAAAAACTTGAATTTTAAAGTATTAAAAGAGAAAGTAATAATTTTGGCATGAATTCGACACAATAACGCAACCATTGACACTGAAACGGCTCACGGTTTTGGGAGATTTTCTTTTTCTATGATGATTCGGCAACAGAAACACATGCAGTCAGTGGACTATTTCTAAATCATCTCTGTCTGACTGCATTACGAGTCTCTTGTCAGCAAATATCCCTAGTCGCTATGTCAGAAACCAGACGCCATGCAAATACAAAGATTCCAATTCATACCGCACTTCAGTTGGGTTTTAGACATCATCAATGACGAGTCAAATACTTCTACTAACAGATCCCGACGATCCTGTCTGTACTGCAGTCAATGGTATAGGCCAATATAATGAAGTCATCGAGAACACTGAGGTAACATTACGGTGTAGCCTGAAGACTGAAAATATCACGCCACCAGGCAGACTAGTGTGGTATAGAAACGGAGCTGAAATCCACAGTGGCAACAGTCCCCTCGATATCAGGACAACAATAACAAGAGATGATCATGGTGTTCCTTTCAGCTGCAGATTAGAACACAGTAGCAGTTCCTCGTCCATTTCTTGTTTAAATAGTATTACACCAGATGTTCAGTGTAAGTTCATAATTGTAATCATTTGAAATTATTCGGAAACTAGGAGTAACGTTCCCGAAACACTTTAATGTCGAGACCAAGGTTGGAATTTATACAGCTCCTTGATGGACCTGTTGAAGAGATGACTCACACCGTTTGTGCTATTTTTCTGACCGTACGATTTCTTCCAAGAGTGCGTTTTGCTCATTTCACCCATGTTTACAATGACGGCATCATCATTTTTCAAAGACCACAACATATCTGATACTTTTCCCGTATCACAGCTCTTACCATCATAAGCTGTGGTCTTTCCAAGACAAGAACGCGATACGCTCATCTTTGTTTGTACCGCTAATTTAATTGTTAAGTACACTCAAATATCACTAAGGTGAATCAAACGTCAAATTTTCCTAGTGAGAATTTAAAGCTGATATATTTGTGTATATAATAATTCTATGAATTTGTTCTCTGTTTGACGTCATTGTGTACGAGTGTTTTTCGCCGAGCCGTATAATTTCGAGCCGAAGGGTCGAAATTGTATTGTACGGCTCAGCAGTGATGACGAATGTGACAATGAATACGACTATGGTGATGATGATTGTGACGTAGTGTCATGAGATTATTATTCATGAGCTGTCATTACTATTCATGAGGGCATGTATATCTCTCTTAGCCCACGTGTACTCAAGTCAGTCTCCAGCTTACCATCACACTATGTACGTAGCTTAGAGCTTAGTGTAATAAAGTAGCATCTTATAGTAGCATCTTATACAGTACTCGCTGTTTCCAGTCGTCTTTACATTCCTTCATCATTGGAATACCAGCCTTGCAGGCCCCGACACGCTACCGCATAACCGTCAATACCAACGTAACCTCGTTTATATCACAATGATGATGATGATGATGATGATTGTTGTTGTTGTTGCTGTTTGCTTCAGTTTATGTTGATGATGCTGTTGTCGTCGTTATTATTTGTTTTTTCATTCAAACAGATCCTCCTCTAGCGACAACTCCATCAAATGTATGTGTAAAGGAGGGAACAACAGTGAGGATCAATTGTGAATACGTACCGGGTAACCCGACACTGACAACTATTCAATGGAAAATTCCAGGCAGAGAATCGTTTTCAAGGCACAATCCTCTGATAATCGACAAAGTCAATCCATTGAAACATAGCGGAGTCTATACATGTAAAGTGTACAACACATATTTCAATGGAGAGCAAGGGGAGAGTTTAAGTCACACTGCAGTACGTGTTGAGTGTAAGTACATTTATTGAAACCATTATCCTGTTTGCTAAAATTCGGTTACTGGTTAAGTTGATTGATGTGTTTAATCTAATATTTTCGATGAAATGTGAGAGATAAGGATGGACTAAGTGTTAGGTTTATAATCCTCGCTGAACGAGGCGGGTGCGGAAGGGAGTTGTACCTTTTGTAACTGCATCTTTCCATCAAATTTCGCACATGTATATGAGTACTTCATCCTGTAATTGGATTCGCCTATTGGGCGAAAAATTAAATATAAAAGCAACCAACCTTAGCATACGACCTATTTTACTGAAATTCCTTGTAAACCTTGACCTTTGACATTAAAGTTCTAAATGACCAGTTAATCGAGATATTTGATATGACTTACGCATAGACTTCAAGTCAAAAGTGTAATTTATCTATCTATAGAGTACGTGTCATGCTAAAAGATATATATTTATACGTGAGTTGAGTATTTGTTTAATATGTACCTTGATATCAAATCATTTGTTGGTTTTCACTTCTAGTACCAGTTATCTTAATTTATATAATATGAATAGTCTTTATATTGGTGTCTGTAATGTCTTACAAACTTCGGCAAAATATTTTAGGAACAAAATTTGATACAAACACATGCATGGCATAAACAACTCTGTACTGCAAGCTGGCTTACTCATAATTGAACGGCATGCCTCCATGGAACAGTGCAAAACTATTGAACATATGCTTAGGTTTTGGTAAAAAAGGTATCGAGTGATAAAGTCATTACACGTAGACAACGTAAAGACTATTATCCATGCTTGCATGTAACTGATATCAAATGTCATTCAAAATATTACAGACTCTTATTCTTCGCAGCATACATGAATCTCGGTTTGGTTACATGGTAGCAATTTTTGTCATTGGCAATATTTAACGATGTCAAAAATGCATATGAGAAAAGATGAATTGCAAGCTGTTCTCATACAACACAGCAATCGTCGTTTTCTACTAGTTCTCTATTGCCACCTTTAGTCCAATCAAGGAACACTAAAGGCAACAGGGACTATGTCGTATTTTGATGACTTACTGTTGTTTTATTGCATTTTTTTTTATCACTTCAGATGACCCTAAGGTAGAAACACTTCCAGTTCAACGAGTCAGACAGGGAGATGACACGTCATTGAAGTGCACTGCACGAAGCGTTTCTGGTGTTGACAAGTTTCAGTGGATTACGCCAAGTGGTTCTGTGGTCAATGGACGTACGCTTACACTGCGAAATGTACAAATATCAGATAAGGGGATTTACAATTGCACAGCGAGAAACACATTTTGTGATGAGATCGGTGGTTACGGACACGGGTCGAATTACACATACATTGATGTACTATGTGAGTATATGAGAGAGAGAGAGAGAGAGAGAGAGAGAGAGAGAGAGAGAGAGAGAGAGAGAGAGAGAAAGAGAGGGAGAGAGGGGAGGCTGACAGACAAACACAAACATGCAGGCCGCTGATATATCGAAAAGATATCCATTGAGTACGAAACAGGTAAGACGACATGGCATAGGTGACTAACAACAAATAGACATGTAAGTGACAAATTCAAAAGCGTATTTATAATGATCGCATGGAAATTAAAACTTTTGATGACCACATTTCTATGTACCTTTTATACAAAGTAAATTATCCGCGAGGAAACGTTTCCTACCGACAACATTCAATAATTTAACCCATACGCGCCAACAATATCCGTATTTATAATTATAATATGCTTATTGAGCCGTCTTTATTTACGGCCTGGAGGGGTCGGAGGAATTTCATCGGAACTTCCAAAATTTCGAGTAACCACCCATTGCCAACCATGATTAATTTGAGTAACCCGCTCTCTAACTCAGAAATTTTGACAGACCCCCACAAACAAAGAAGTTTAATACAAATACATGTTTTTGTAACATTCACATAAATGCATCACAAAGTGACAACAAAATACAACCATATAGTATTGTGTAATTTGGATGTGTATCGTGACAGGGTTTTCTGACTGGGCAGAGTTTGCAGGTACAGGGAGGGAGAACACGAGAGGCTAAGGGGGAAGTGTCAGAGGGGACTGTCCCTATCCTAAATGGAATATTTTGAGAAACTGATGTGTGATACGCTGCAGTCTGATGCAATCTGAGATGTGTTTTTATTTTTTTTCTAAGTAAAACTGCTAAAATACTCCAAGGGTGGGGGAGAGCACGAGAGGGGGATCCACTCTTGTGTTGATACTTTAGAAAAATCGATGCGTGTAATGGTTCAATCTGAGAGGAGTTTCAATTTATTGTTTGAAAATTACATCGAACACTGTTATTTTTAAGTATTACATTTTCAGCATGATCAGTGTTTGAGTCATAATATTCAACAATCAAACAATGACAATACATTTTGTGAAAAGCACTTCTTAGTTTGCCAGTGATTGAGGACCAAAGAATATGCTGGGATAGAAAATATATGACCTACTTCAGATATTTCTGCAGCTGCCAGCTTCTAGATAAAAGACTGAATGCGGTACGGTTAGTTTTCAATGTTTGTGTTATAAGAAAGGATGTGTTCAAAACAGTTAAGTTTTGTCCTAGATCCTGTGAAAAATTGAGAAATTGATGTATGTGCAAAAAAATGGCGCAATCTTGTGCAATCTGAGAGGTGTTTTTGTCTTTTACAAGTAAAACTGTTAGAACAGCCCAAAGGGGAGAGCATGAGAGGGGGTGTACCCCCTCTCGTAAGGAATATTTTGAGAAATTGATGTGTGCAACGGTGCAATCTGAGAGGGGTTACATTTCGCACAATTGAGTGACCCCCCTCTTCCTCTCTGTATTTTGAGTAACCCCCCTTGAAGTTGTCAATATTTTTAGTGAGCCCCCTGACATTTCTCCAACCCCCAGCCGTAAATAATGACGGCTCCCTAAGCTGGGATCCGGCAAACTGATTTGCTGGAACAGAAATTTACATTCTCAACAAGAAGACCTGCGCGCTGCGTAACATTTTTGAACGTGCGCAAATTTCGAACTCCAGCTTGAGAGCTCAACACACCGTAATGTCCGAACGAGTGCACGGCTTGAGATTGATTTTGGTTGTTCAATTTTAGTCTAGTGCAGCTCAATTAACCCACAAATGAAGAATTTGTAGAAGCAGAGACGTCGATGTAACAACAACATAATTTTTCAGAATTCTTTCATATACAATTCTTCAACTTCGGTGTGTAATCACGATATCGATGCGTTGCGGTATCGTATTGTATTGTATGGAATTGACTGTGCACACTTTGAAACGTTCTTCTTAGCGTTTGTGTAAAGGCTGGGCGCTCCTGAACCCTCATTCCAATTTCGGTCCTAAATAATGACATTGTCCACTTGTATCTAATTTAGAATATTGTAATGAGGTTATAAACGTCAAGCGAGGGTATTTAGTTGCTGATATAAGACCTCTGGGGTGAAAATTAGCTTCGCTCGGTGATTATTTCCTGCCAAATATGATAATTTTCACCACAGAGGTCTTATATCCGCAACAAATACGCTCGCTTGACTTTTATAACCTCTATTCATTTATTTCATTAAATTACTTAAATTTAATATATTGATCGATAGTATGATATGTTTTCAAGGTATGTTGAGAATGGTTTTCTCGTTGTATTTATAATATCATCATTGTTTTGACGGAATTTAGATTTATAGTATAACTACACCAAAATCGATCTTCTATTTCTTTGATTAAATATGCATATCGCAGTTCTACAACTTTCTATAACCTACTGATTATGATTACTGACTGTATCCTATGGTTTTACAGATCGGCCAAAAGACGTGTCTCTAACAGGAAACACTGCCATGAAGACAGAAGAGTCTTTGACGCTTACATGCACAACAAGCCGAAGTAATCCAGCTTCAACCATCACGTGGTATAAGAACGGTTCACCTTTACAAGGACATCCTGGTGTTATCAACATTACGACAATTACCGAAGAAAGTAGCGGTCACAGTGGATTTATAACGAAAGAACAATTACATATGAAACTCCAACCTTTCGATAATGCAGCAAATATACAATGTTCAGCAAAGAATCCTGACTTCCACGATGCCAATGATGTCTTCTCAAGGGAAGTTACTCTGTCAGTTTTATGTAAGGATACGATTTATTGAGAATGCAGAATGGAACTCTTTGTAAATGTTGATGACGTTTCTTCTTTGTCAGTTTTTAAGCTTTGTATTTAATGCTGGTCACCCATTCGAACGATGATCGAACATTACCAAGTAAAAATGTTTTCGGAAAAATGGTAGACAATTCTTCTCAAAACACATAAAAAATTTTAATTTTATCATCTATCATTAGTTCCGCCAAACCAACCTGAAGACTGTCGTACACAGCTCACGAAAACGACCCCTGGAAATGAATTGGTAGTCAATTCATGGTTAATACTTCAGTGTACTTCCTGTAGTAGTAATCCTCCCGCCGATATATCGTGGTACATGGATGGGTTCGAAGTGAAGTCATCGAATCAAACAGAACACCAACCAGGTCAATTCAATGGGATAATTTCACATAAAGAACTTCAGATAGAATTAACCTATGAACACCACGGCCTTTCGATATACTGTGTAGCCACCAACCGGGATTTTTCAGGACAAACATACCAGTCAAAGAAAATAGACTTGGATGTACAATGTGAGTATAGCAGCGAATAATCTTTGTTGAAATATGCTTTGTCCGTTTTTCTTGACTGGGCAATTAAATACTGCGTATCATCGTTTATTATTTGTTAATTTTTTGAAGACGCGCCTTTTTCCGCTGATGACGTGAATCATAAGAGAGTAGCAGTGGCCGTTGGTGAAAATGCAGCTTTACAATGCCAGGTGAGAGGCAATCCAACCCCATATATACAATGGTATGACCAACATTGGAATCCATTACCGTCCGGTGATAACAGACTGTATGTCAAAGATGACCTTTGGAAAACGATTCATGAAAGTACGGTGTACATTGAAGATGTCAGCAATAGTGATTACGGGAGATATTATTGCAATGGCAACAATAAACATGGCAACGTCGAGATTGTCATAGTCCTCACAAGAAAATGTAAGTTCTCTGAGAATAATTTCCATATAGTTAGTCATGCTTACCTTGTGCAAAGTTCCTTTGTATAGTTGCACTATTGTGCTGGACTCGAAGTAGGTACAGCAATTAATGTATTAATTGTATCAGAATATGGCATGTATGTCAGTCTTTTACTTATTCATTCTAATTTCTCTTTTTAAAACATCGCAGCTGCTCCGGATGCTGTCTTAGATATCGACATCAGTATGGTAAAAAATATCATTACCATGTGTTGGACAGCGGGTTATAACGGTGGCGATGATCAGACATTCTACGTCGAGTATGTGAAACTCCCTGAAGGTATCAAGAAAACGACTGGAGAAATATATGATAGTGGGTTCGGAGACTTCTCTGTCAATATAAGTGGTTTGGCTGAGGGAACTCGTTACAACATAACAGTTGTAAGCAAGAATGATTACGGAGAAAAAAGAAGTCGAACGTTTACACTTAGGACAGAAGGTAAATGCAATAGGCGCACTATAATGACTTACCTAAAACGGTGGCATGACCGTTACATCAAAATTTGTCACCCCCATACACCTATTACACCATAACAGAGGACATGCATTGTGAAAATCCGAACCCATTCCCATTGCAGCGATTTTTGGCATGGCAAAACATCAGGATTTCTACACTGCAAAGTTAACTTTTATTCAGATATTAGATCGTGGTTTTGCCTCTGTCCCCCCAAAATTGAAATTAGTTGTTGGGGAAAACCCTCGGCAGCGGCAGCCGAGGGTTTTCCCCAGTGGCCTCCGACGCTTTGACTTCAAATTCACAGTGACCACAGGAGGGCGCTAGACTTATGAAAAAGGTCTATAGGAGAAAATGTATTTCAAATTTATTTAAATCGAAAAGTATGACGATTGTTACATCGCAAATATTTGTACGCATTCATTGTCTTGTTTCTATGTGATCATTTGCAATTCAAGATGACTAATTGTTTATGTAGGTTATCTTGTAATGATGTCTTCAGGCACTCCATCGATTTTTTTGGTTTTGTATTGCTGTCCATGTTTTTAACGGTGGGTAATATGACAGAACCCCATGGCCGGTGAGTGCAAGCGCGCCGTACTAGCGGTATCTGCACGCTTACTTTGCAAAGATTTTACGGGAAATTTAAAGTAAGATACGGCAAACGTAACTTGTCGAACGATCAAATTTCAGTGTTCACCGTGGCACACAAGCGCTCACTGTTATCAATAGCGTGTCGGACACACAAGCACAGAATAAACTTCATGCAATGGTGACTTTCTATGGTAAACAGGGAATGTCCGGTGAGAAAACTACAGGCAAACACGTCTCTGTGAAAATTTTAACTGTTTTATTGGCTCTGCTGCGACCGCAATTACGTGTGTTTCGATGCATGATGGCCGCCGTGGTACGGCGGCCACCGTGTAGCCATGGCGCTAGAAACGGACGTTGCCCGTTGTCAATGTTTTTGCTTCGCTGACAAACAAACTGCTCTTTCCGATAATAAAAATCATCCTCACACTCTAATAAGTACATCCAATTTTCTTTATCGTAGATTTTATCGGTAATGTCATGCATTTTACTGTAAGTAGCAGCGAACCAAAGTGAAATGAAGTCTTGTAGACGACATTTTTTTTGTGTTTACAAACAAAAATAGTTCCGGGTCAAAATTGGTAAATATTCATTAACATAAAGGAATGGCATAATGTTTTTAGTATTGCACTGCAGTGCAAATACCGGTAGTACGCGCGCGCTTCGATCCGAGTAAACTGTGGTACATATGTAATAATACCCTTAATTATGAAATGATGCGTTATTTTGACAGCTAACATACCTTTGACTGAGAGAATGTGATAACATGCACTGGTGACGTGCATTTGTTAATGATTAGCACGTCGCAAGCAGATCACAATGAACGAGCTGTCCATAGCTTTCACATAAGACTTTTCAAGTTATTCTACCTCATTCCGTATTTCTTTCTAGAACGTATCTACGCATCTTCACCAAAACACAGTGTAACATTGCCAATCATCATAACCTCCAGTGCCATAGCTTTGGCTGGGGTCATCGTTGGACTGGTTTTTGTAATCCGCCGTTGGTCTAAAGCGAATTTTCGTAAGTCAACAACAATTTATCAAATTATGTGTCAAACCACTTTCAATAAGTAAAAAAATATTTATTATCGTATCTATATTTGAATTTGTTTTAGAATAATTTATTTTATTCTCTCTATCTCTTGCAGGACATATGACATCGGGCCATAGTTATGAAAGTATAAACGATGGTACGTTTTATGTTAAATATAACATGTCATTCTCTCTCTCTCTCTCTCTCTCTCTTCTCTCTCTCTCTCTCTCTCTCTCTCAACAATTTGCAGAGTTGCGTTGTTATCATTTTCATTTATTTAGTTGCATCTATAGTTCATTGATATTGGCCTATTCATTTGTATAGGGAACACAATAGTATGTGGATACAATGCTTTTCGTGGACTGCTTCATGAATAGATCTACTCTTCAGTTAATCATTGATGTTTTATTGTTCCTTTCGTTTACCCACAGTCGTTGTTTGTTTTGTATATTATATGTTTATTATTGCTTTTGTTGTGAAGACATGTTCCTGAAAGACGAAAATCTTAGTAATTTTCATTCTGATTATAACTACTAACTTTAAATTGGTAATCTAAAAACCAAGCAAAATGGTAAGGGATAGTAAATCATTTGTTTTTATTTTGTTAATACCGATGTTTGCTTTACACTAATACTTGTATTAATATACTCATATGAATATTTCTTATGAACATATCCACAGAACGCCGGGGTCATAGTACATCAGAAAGTCTTAATGACAGAACCCAGGAACCGGGCAACATTGAGAGTATTCCTCTGAGAAATATTGTGACAAGAGAGGAAGAGAGCGATAGTACATCTGATGATGATCAAGTAAGATATTAGTGAGATATTTTAAAGACTGTTGTTGGCTTCATGTGAGATACAAAAAATATTACTGAATATTAATACTATTTACTGGTAAATCAGGTTTCACTCCAAAATCTTTAAAGTTGTTTCTAATTTGCTGCACAAACATGTAATTAATAAAATCTAGCCAATTTAAATCAACGGAATGCGTTAAAGCAAAAAAAAAAAAAAAAAAACTGGGTCGGAAGATATTCATTATTGTTTATCAAAGATAATGCCTTTCTGTGTATATTTATAGTTACAATTGATTTGATATCTTCAAAAATATATATCTTGAATAATAATCTGCTACATATCCACTAAATATTGCAAAGCATATATATGCATTGCGTAAATAGGTCAGTGTCCCCTCTGCATTACATTTCAGACATCTGATCCTTACACTGACCTCGGCGAAAGGAAAATGTCGCAAACGTACTGAAACCTGGAAAGTTTGTTGTCTGGCAATTTCTTTCCATTACATTTCAGACATCCAATGCTTATACTGACCTCGACGTAAAGAGGAATTCACCAACTTACATGAAACCTGGGAAGCTGGTATTTGAATTTCCTCGCGACCGACTTCATATCACGGAAACCATATGGACTAGTAGATTCTACCGAATTGACAAAGCCATAGCTTGGTTTATAGATGGTAAAGATGGACCAAGTGATGTTGCAATCAAAATTGAGATAGGTAAGAAATGAGTAAAGTTTTAGGTGCAACATGCTTTAGAACGTGATGTTCGAAAATTGATTGTGTTCCTGCACAATATTTTTTTTCAATTAATCACTGTAATTATGGATACATTTTGACAGAGTCAACAGATCCTGAGATTCGGACTGCCATGTTACAAGAAATTAGACTAATAAAAAAAATCAACAACGACGACAATGTGATAAAAATGTTGGGATACTGTACTGAAGACGGTAAGATTATTATCTTACATATTCAAAAACAGACTTTCATTTGGTCAAGACAAGGAAATATTGGAACATGTAGACACAATTTGATAATAGATTACTTAGTTTTACATCATTTACAAATCTCTGATACCTTAATGCGTTTAAATAATAATACATGTATAACAAGATATGGGTCTTAATACTTCATTTGAAACACAGTATAATATTCCATTGAAACACAATATAATATAAGGTTATTCACGAAATACAGGTAATGAGGTTCTATGTGTGAGTACATCGTGCAGCCGAGGTATTGCGTACGATGTACAAGGACATAAATCCCGGTATTGTGTAAATTACTGTACTATCATTTATTATTTTTGTCCAATTTAACCACAAAGTGTCGAAGTTAGAGCATTTTGGTATAAACGTCACGCACAGCATCGAGCGATCGCGAGCAGACTGGGAACGCGTCCGCTAAATAAGTGCACGGAAATAAATTTCAACCCGTACAGTGCAGTTCACGTGGTGGATATCGTTGGTCAGCGGCATGAGTTTTACTCAGAGGTTTCATATTCACAGAGTGAAGAACTAAATTTTTCGAAGTATATTTTTGTACAAAATGTAAAATGTTCTCTTATTTTTCCCGGTGTTGACGTGGAGGTTTTACGAGGTCAAAGCTCAAATAGTGTCCATTAGCACCTAAGGTTATTGTACTCTGCGTCAAAGCTATTGGACTCCGTGTCCTCTGCTATCGAAACTTAATACTGTACGATGGAAGACGCGATCGTATAATGATACAAGGTTATTCACAAATACCGGGATTTACATCCTGGTACGTAGTGCAGCGGAAGTATTGTCAGAGACGCGTAGGGTCCGAGGACAATACCGAAGTCCAATGTACGAAGACACTGGCGCAGCGCGTGCGCTAAGCGCGCGGTACGAAAGTTCAATCAGCGCAGCGCATTGCATGTGGTTGATATTGTAGGTCAGCTGCGTAATTTCACTCAAATTCACAGGTTTTGGACTAGCAATTTCACTTCGTGAAGTACTGAATATTGAGAAGTATAATTTATAAAATTTAAAATCATCCTTCCGTTTTCCCCACGTTGACTTAAAAGGCGTTTTGAGGTCAAAGGTCAAATAGCGTCCAATAACACCTTGAGTTATTGTACTCCACATCAAAGTTATTGGACTCCTCTGATACCAAAACCTACTGTACGATGAAACTTCCTAGGTTACAGACGCAGGTGTATAATAATATTTATTATTTAGGTCCTATGACTCTAATCATGGAGTATGCATCGTATGGTAATTTGAAGACTTACCTGAAAGATAATCGTCAGCATTTTACACCTGGTAAACACGAGTCTGCGAGGAGACAAATGCTGGGATTTGCTACAGACGTCGCTAGTGGGATGAAACATCTACAAAGAAACAAGGTAATGGCATGAGGACATGTTTTGTTTGTGTTATGTGAAGTGTCATGACCGACATGTTATATATTGGAACGCGAATCGACTAATAAAAAGGAAACGCCATGTATACTACACATGGCACAAGTGCTAACCAAATAACCTGAAGAAAGTGAAACGTGCAAACGGCGGATATAATTTTTGGTTTGCAAATCTTGACTTCACCAGTATTGCTTCCAAAAATACCTACCAAAAGATGAAATCCTTGATGAGAACACCTTAATAACTTAATTAAAGGTTCATCATTTTCTGATTGATATTGTTTGACCCGATTTTTGTTTTTTTCCTATGGTAGATTGTACATCGATACCTGGCAGCCAAACATGTGTTGGTGTGTGAGGGAGGTGTCTGCAAGATATCTAACTTTAGTTACACCACCGGTGTAATGAGTGACAAAGCGTTTTTCGATACCAATACAGTAGGCATTTCTTTCTTTCTTCTTTCTTTCTTTTTCCTTTATTTTTCATTCTTTATATTTTTATTATTTATTCACTCATCCATTTATTAGTTACTTATTAACTTCAATGTAGTAGCTGAAATACTTAAATGCACCATATTTAATTCGAAAATGTATGACATTTGTTCATCGCATCTGTCTACTATAATAAATTATAATCATTATTCATATTATCGTTCATCAGCTTATTTGACGTATTCTTTTTTGTGTTTGAGAAACGCCACCTTACGGGCGTTTTATTGACAGAATATTTGCAAATGACCGTTTTGTGACTAAATATGGAATGACTGAGTACTAGACGATGAAGACGCTTAGTGTGATTTGTCTCAATCGACGTAATGGATAAAATATGGTGTCAAGCAGAAGATGTAGTGGATAAAATAATTATTTCGTCAAAGAGGCTAAAAAACGTGTGCGCATATATCTTTATTATTAGACACATAACTTCCCTCTGAAGGGAAGAAAAGCGTTACAAAAACAAATGAGGGAGTTACTCAAAAGAAAACAAAACAGTGTTTCAAAGTAATAATAAGAAAAAAGAAATAAAATATAAGTGATTGTCTGCATCAAGTTTTCTTTCTTTCTTTCTTTCTTTCTTTCTTTGTTTCTTTCTTTCTTTCTTCCTTTCATGTAGACAATCCCATACCAGTGGATGGCACCGGAAACATTAATGAATAAAACGTTCACGCTTGAAACAGATGTGTGGTCGTTTGGCATCGTTGTTTGGGAGATATTTTCTCTTGGTAATAATCAATTACAGAAATGATGTTCTTGCATTCCTAATGTGGATTTTTTTCATACGTCTGATGTGTCGTGAGATTCGGTCGGTAAAAATTAAACACTGCTTGGCATTGCACTGCAAACAATTGTATGGGTAGGATATTCTGCCGACATTGTGTGTAAATATATTCTGATTGGTTGCTACAAAATATTTACACAAAACACTGCATAAAAACCCTATAATACTTACTGTATTAACATGGATTATTGCATGTATTTTAGCTGAAGAGTGCATATACAGATGAATACAGTCAAGAATCCATTTTTTGTATTCAGCAAGCCTGTATTCATGTGGATTCATGTGAATTCACGTGTATTATACTATAATACAGGCAACTCATTAATGTGAATTTATCTGAATTATCGGGTTTTCATGCAGTGAAATTTACTCTAATTTGTTTGCTGAAGCTTAGAGTCATGTACAAATCAACTTTGTAAAACGCTTGGTTTGAAAGGCCATTCATTTGATCAAAAAGAGTAAGAGGTACACTTATTAAGAAAAGTAACATCATTGCGACCTTTCATTGTCTTCGCATAAGTGTTGTTATCCACACGCTCACTTGATCCTCGGAGGAACTTTATGACTGCAAGAATGAGGACTTAAATCTCTCGCAATTTTCGTTTACTGTAGGTCGATTTCCTTACAAAAACACGCCCCAAAGTGAGCTCATATCATTGTTGGAGAAAGGACATCGTATGGTGAGCCCAGACTGCTGTGAAGACAACATGTAAGAAATTAAAATACCAATCATTTTGATTTCATTCGTATGTTTATGCATGACAAATAATGTCTCCATTAAACATTGACATTATGCCCATTATTCAAACAGATATGAAATGATGTTGTCATGTTGGAAATGGCGTCCAAGTTTACGTCCATCCCTGCAATCCATGCACCAGGAGTTGAGGAACTTAAGAGACAATTGCAAGGTGAAGTAGCTGTATTAATTATTGATGTAATGGTAGATTAGATATTAACATATATAATGCATGGGAATATATGTTGGTGAATTATATTAGCATTATAGGAAAAAATCATCACTGCAACGGTTGGGACAATAATGACGATGACGAAACTGTCATATTTCCAAAGTTTTCTCAATGGCCGAAAATTTACCTCCTTAAAAATCCCATGGGCTTGAGATTATGTCCCGCATATCTTTCAAAATTGGCGCGAAGATGCATTTTCACAATTCTTTGTTCTAATTAAATGGTGGCGCCATTCAGAAACCCGTATAGTATGAATTCTTATGATTATTCATAGATGCCCTTGTGTACAAAGTTGGACAATAGAAAGACGCTGGTAGGGTGCTTTTCATACTTTCACGGCTTGGATCTTAAACAATAGTGTTATGTGGGCAAACTGATAACTTGTACATTGTTTCTTTTCAAAAGTCGGTAGAACTCAAAGTTATATTTATTGTACTTTCTAAGACGATTGAGCCGACAAAGAACTGTAAATGTATAAATTGAGGTTACTTTCGTGATTATAGGGGATGCACTCGATATTCTGATTTACACAGAGACACAGCTCTCACGCCGTATTACTACGTAGCCGCACCACTGCCCTTATTTTATAATTATTACAAAACTATAATGGTAATGTTGTCGGTGTTGTTGTTTTTTACTATTTCTTAGTTTTGCCATAATTTTCTTTTTATCCTTTTTAGACAGTAAGGATCATAAACTGTTGAAACTTGTAACAGGAGAGTAACATCAGGAATGTTTTATGTTTCAGGATTACAAAGACGTTATTGGCAAAATAACGGCAAGCAAAACGAAAGAACCTAAAGTGTGAATAGTTTCTTGCAAATTAATTTTAGAAATATCTCATGAGTTTGAACCGTGCTAATTTTGTCCAATCACTGCAAAATGCCTACTCGGTTGATTTTTTCCCGCTTTATACATGTCGCAAGAAGCATTTCCCATGTTCTATGATATTTGTATCGAGTTTGAACTCACACCCTACGTGATCACATATTAAGTAAATAATAGATCAAAACAAACGAAACCAGTACAGCAAATAGTAATAACGCAAAATTTGAACCACGTAATTTCACTACTAGTCGATTGATTTTAAATCAGCTACAGCTTATCATGTATACACACGATGATTCCTAACAAATTGCGGAGATTGTTACACATGTTAATGATTTTGTGAAAGAAAGAGACGTAAAAAGAAAAGAGTTCCATTGGAAACGACAAATAAGGTCATCTAAGAAACCTACCTTGTTTATGTAGATGTGACATTTAGACCTAACACAGCCTTTCAAGAAAGGATAAGCAGATGTATATCTTTTCTCATGATTGTGATTTGCAATGGTCACTCAATTACCATTTGGTTTTGTAATTTTCGGGGATACTGTCATGTGAAGCGTACTACTGGCTACCTGCTACCAAATACCTGGCTGTACTGTACCGTCTATCAACTGTCCAGGATGGTCATCATAGCCTTCTATTTTTGTTATCTCCAGTCTCTAACATTATTAAAGCAATTAAATACATTAAAGTAAACATCGGTAACAAATTCCCTGCCATGGATACTTGGCTAGAGTATAAATACATCGTTCACAGTAGTTACTTTACACCATTCTCAGTACATCTGCTAGCAGAAAACCATATCAAGAAGTACGAGGCAGGATAACTTCGAAGTATTTCATTGATAACGTATTAAATATTCATTCGTCTCCACCGCTCAATCAGACAAACGATCAAGCGTTGACTTTTTATAGAACTTTTAGGTAATACAAAAGACACTATCAGTTGGTTTAGCAATCCTACCATTTCTTTTAAAAAAGAAATATTGAAATTTACTTTGCTAATATGATAAACAATTGTGCGATATTGAAAGAAATTGTTTTCTCAACATTTAAGCAATCAAATTCTACTATATAAATATAAGCTTATATATATTTATATATATAAATATAAGCTTGCTGTGACGGAGTATCTGCTTCATATTAAAAAGAAAATTATTGGTTACTTAATATGTAACTTCCCGTTAGTGGTGTCGCGTTTGCATTTTTGTATTCCTTTTTAGAATAATGATATTTTTTATCGCCCATACAACGACTCTTTCTACTTAAGTCGCATAGCTACTTCATATACGTATGAAATACTGACTCTAATTTCACTGTTCGAATTTAATTGGGTTATTTGGATGCATTTTATGGTATATTTGATCCTCAACACGTATATGGACAAATTCGCTGTTGTACGCTAAAAAATATAGACCTTCAAATTTGTCTGTCATTTCTTTTTTTTATTCTATTATCGTGCTATTGTTTTGACTGTTTTATATTTACTCCAGCCTTTATTTCAAAAGTGTCTCTTCATTGCTTTGTAACTGATCTTGTTTAAGTGATATGCACCATTTTTATGCACCTGATTATCTGTAGACTCTTTTTATTGAGTACAACGGATAAGTTATAATAAATAAATGGAATCAAATGAAGAATGTAATTTTATGTTTATGATAATATCATGTCAGCAAAACATTTAAAAACGTTACATACTATAATATAGAAATAACGGGACGCACTGACCATTAACGTTTGTTTATGGGCAAGGGCGAGAGGAAAGCCAAAAATTAACGGGCGTGGCTTAGCGAGTCCGTTAATTTTGGCTTTCCTCTCGCCAGCGCCCATAAGTAACGTTAATTGTCAGCGCGCCCGTGGAGTCTGATATTTAAATTATATTATCAACAAACCCCCGAAACTAACAAAATTTACGAAAATTTCCCACGCGAACGTCAACAGTTCCCAGATTTTGTTAGAGAGTAGTGCGCGCTTGAAAAATTTTGCAAATCCGAAGATTTTTTGGAAAAAGTGTCTAAACCTGGCCTATAAGTGTTCAAATTCTATTTTATGATTGATTATGATCTTTGTACAAATTACAATTTGCCGTAAATTTACGATGTTTACGATATCATTTATATACATTGGCAAATAAACAAACCATTATTGCGTATTTGTGGTTGGTCACATGGTTCAGCTCGACCAATTAAAATGCAGCGCGCGCACTACTCGCTGACAGGTTCTGGGCCCCGGTTATCGTTCGCACGAGAAATGTTCGTAAATTGTGACGGTTTTTCGGGGTTCCAAGCCTTGTAAATATATAATTGAAATAATGATATGAAATGACGTGATATTGAGGTTATCACCAAGTATCGTCTATTCCTATGTCTTTTAAGCATGGGTGTCATTTGTGCTGTGTCAGAAACGAGACGAAGTCAACTGTCTGAGGCAGCACAAATGACACTCATCATTGCTGACACGACGCGAGGAACAGGCGACATGGGGTAATAACAGATTTATCATCCCCAGAAATTTACTTATGAAACAAAAAACATAAATTTTGAGGTTTTACTTTATTACGCCATCCGCATAAATATTGAATTTATTGTGCGAACGATACGAAGAAGTCAACATCACGATCGACATTGCGATGAATCTTCCAAATTTCAGTGAAATCTGAGAGAAATAACACTGGGATAAAAAATATGGCTGGATGTTCTGTAATATGATATCAAAAGATACACTGTAAGGAATTTTATCTATGCAAACGTCACCCTACAGCGCCATCTGTGGCATTGGTCACAGTTCTTCCAGTTCTGTCCTCTTTTTCACGAGCACGTCAGACAGACAACATTGCCTTTTACCGGCTCTACCCTTGGTCAGTTTTAACATCACCCGCCTCCTCCCCACACCACCTCAGACGGCCTGTAGCCAAATTCCATACTTTGTATGAAATTATATGATATAATGTGGTTATGTGATACGTGGTTTTTACAGAGTGTCTTCGAAAATTAACACCTAGCGATAATCTTGTGATAAACAAGGCATTTATAGAGTGAAAGACTTTTCCGTAATTTCTTTTTAGGATTTTTATTTTTTGCATGATTTTGTAAAAAAAAAAGAATTTTCTTGTGACCGTTTTTAAATCCCGGAGTCATCAATTTGAGAACAGTTCTGGTTCATCCTCAATCAAGTGATAACTATGCGGCCCACAACGTCATCAACAAGTTACCATTCGATCATTGAAGCCAACGATCTTTGATATACGAGGCAGTAAGCAAAATAATATGTATTTGTCATGTTGTGATTTCCGTTGGAAATAAAATCACCCTTCGAGAACACTGCGCTTTGCTGTCGTTGATAATTCTTTTTTTTTTTTGCTTTCGTCGAACTACTAAGGTCGACAGCGATAATCGCGTACCGTAAACTACCCGGGGGCCTGACTTTCGATAAATCAAATTTGCATTCCATTGTACTGAGCTAAAAATATCACATTGCCTTCGTGAAACATTACGGCCACGGTTGCATGTTATAGAGAAAGAATCCGGTATAGCTGACAGGTATGTCTGCAAATTTATTCATTTCTTAGTCTTTTATCAACACGTGAGTTCAACACGTTTGAATGAATCAAACCGATTGGTAACTCTTGTACTTGAAATTGTAAAGACGTCCAGGAAAAATCAAAGCCAAAAGTTAAATAGTGTCCCTGGTAACAAATGAACCATAATTATGCGATTTTCAAATTGTAAATTGTCACACTGTACGACTACTAGCAACAGTTCTCACTTCGAGTATAGTAAAGTATCTACTTTTTGATAATCGTTCGTAAAAGCAACAGATATGTAGAAGTGCTCGTAAGAGAGTTTGATCACGTAAAAGATATATGCAATGCAAAATGCGAGGTACATGACTATGCAAAAATTAATAAAGAATCATTCGTATAAAATCTTAGTATCGAAACAATGCTCATTGATATAATTTGCATAAATAAAAACTAATATATCTAAGATCATTTTAGTGTTAAAGCGATTATGGAGACTACACTTAAGACGATTACGTACAAGATAGCAGGAATGGTAAACTATGCTTACATGCCGGTTTAATGGCTATTTCTGTGACAGGTTTTACAGTTGCGAATAATAACAATAATTGGATCAATGCACCATTCCCTAGGGAATCTGTTAAGGTTATCTTTATAACTTTGACTTGTTTTTATCCCGTTTACAAAAGCTGTTTCATAATTGTGGCAAGTTTTTCCAACAAATATTCTCGTCATTATTCATCATTCATGAAGCTGTCAAAATAACATATGGAACAATGTTTGAGGTTTCGACACTTAAATCTAGTCTTGCTGTTTATATAATTGTAATTTGTTCAATGTTTAATATTGACATACAAAGCCAACAGTGCTGTCTAAATGTTTGGTCATCAAGCATTGCCCATTTAAAAATGCTTTGCCTTGAATTTCAGTTTCATGAAGTGACGCTGGTCGCCACAAATGTGAAACTTAGAACAAGACGTGTAATAAATACGTATTAACCGTGTTTATGTTATTAATGAAAACAATGCTATTTTGACACGAATACATTAATTTTATTCCGATCGAAATTATTATACTGGTCGCATAGTACTGTACTACATAAAATTACGACAACAATGACATGGTACTGCAGTAAAATCAAATAATGCAAGGAATATCCAATGAAATTTATCTTAAAGTTTCCTTATTAATTTTCTTTATGTGCCTAGACCCGGCGTCCGACTCTATTAAACTTGATTGCTGAGGCCATGGTCATGGTCAGCAGAATGCTTCACTTCATGTGCTATCGAACTAGCTCTACGTAGCAGGGCTGTGTGTTGTTAACGCTCGAATAAGCATCAGTTTAGTGGAGGAAGGTTTTCATGGAGTAAACGGAAGTGTTTGAATCCAAAACCCGCGTCGACCTTCGTTTTCGAGCACAGTTACCTCGTCTAGGTACACTACGTGCTATTAATATGTGCTTGTAAACTTATGTGTCTATGCGCGGAAACCGTCCGTGTCCAATGCCGGTTATAAATTCAGTAAATTTACGATGGAACTCTAACTCTCTAGCGAACACATCACAGTCAAAACCATTCGGCTAATCCCCCATCCTCTAAAGTTGTTCACTAACTGTCAGCCCAGCTACGCTGAGCTACTGTTGAATGGTTCTTTTTGGCTCATCATGGATGAAAACTTGATATGAATGCAATACAACCTCTTAAATGAGTCAACAAACTGTTTCAGTGAAGTGAAGTGAAGAGAAGTGTTAACTTTTCAGAATGTCCAAACGAGGATAGATTAAAATGACAGCACGCTTCGTAGTAAAGGATTGGACAGAAAATACTGGGAGTGTTTGGGTTTATTTTTTTGATGGGTGGCGATTTTTTGCGCAAGCAAGTTGAAGAGAAATTCACGTGCATATGTTCTGCTATCGGCCGTTCCACTCATTGAAAAGAAGTTAATCCCGATAAATAATAACGTTGTTTTCATTTAGATTCTAAGGAAATATTGTGTTATTCTTTGTTGTCAGACAAAAAAATCAACTGTATGTTGTTCTACTTTGCCAAATAAAAAAATCCCACAACGTCAAACTCAGAAAACATTCATAAAATCGATATTTATGTTGAATTTGCATAACAGACTTTCGGAATACACGTACACTTTGCCGCTTTTTATGATAACACATAGCAAAACCCTTATTGTGAAGTTTGACTGCTGCAATAATTAAGATATTAATAACAAATACAAACACAAATAAAATGCAGAAATAAAAAACAACTCAAAAAATCAAAAGAAAACAAAGTGCTGCTTATCATTGTCTGTAAAGAAATTAGCAAGGCTCGCGGAGCCTCAGTCTGTAGCGTTAAGGATTGTAATGAATTAAACAATAACTCGATAAACAATCTCTGAACTACATTGCACATTCATAAAGATGAAAACATTGATAACATTTTTAATGAGAAAATAAGCCTTATCTTAAGTTACAGGCATATGCTCAGTACAAGCCGGCCATTGCCATTGAAATTAATTACCAAGGTTTCTCTCAGGAATGAAACAAACATTTACGTTGAAAAATGTTTCAGGCACTGCAGGTCAATGGTACCGTTTTCTATGTACAATTATCTGACAATTATCACTCATATGTGGCATTTCGGAAGAATACAAACATCCCTTTATCAAATAAAATGTGCAAAGACATTCACTGGAAGTGGATGACGTAAGAAAATTCCACCCTTTGCTTAATTTCAACAGATTGTTTCCCAATGAATACTGTACATTTACCAAGCATAATGTCACTGACATTACTCGTACTAGTCTGTACCACCAGACCAGGTAAGCAGTGTATTAATGTCCTCTTTTCCGATACATTTTAGGTTCAGATGACACGGGGAAGCTTGCTCGTAGGCTTGGTTGCTAGACCTGCACATACGGCTATATGGCTCTTGAATCAAACACTGCTATCAAGTTTCTGGGACTTTTATTGTAGCGTTGGCTAGGCCTTTCACATTTTGGAAGAATGTAAATAGTTTAGGAAGGTTAAACGGATTAAGATAATTTTAAATAAACAGCAGTTTCGAGAATTAGAGGATTATAATTAGATCAAATTAAATTAATAATAATATTATTAGACAAGTCAGTAATTTTTCGATCGTATTCGAACTCACAAAGTATGGTACCAAGTCACCTGGCGAAGACATCACAGTCAAAACCGCTCGGCTGTTACATTTTCGACCACGACCCCTCCACACGCTGTAGAGTTCATGAAGCACTCGCAGCTCACCCACTCGCTATTACACATCACACATACCACCTTATCAGAGCAAAATAAATCAGAAAAGGAAATGATTATTTTGCAATATTACGAAAAAGGGAATTACAAACCTGCACGGTTACTACGCAATATACCCTATATTATATTTGCATTTAGTTGCTCTCTTTAGGTAGTCTGGCAGAGACCCTGCGATTCGCGTTCTCCCTGTTGGAACACGCGCGCCCTTCAGAGACGCGACGCGAATCCCAGGGTCTGGACGTTCTTGCAAGCGACCGGTCGGATTTCTGCCTGATCCGGGTACTTTATAGAACTCCACACACCCGTTAATCAAAACAAAAATGACAAGTACCATAGCCAAATAAAATTAAAAATGAAAAATAAAAACATACTGCGTATATAAGTCTACCAGCTACTAGTAAAACTTTTCTCCGCCCAGTTAGATAGGTGTTTCTCCTGACGACACTACCCTTATGAATATTCATACCCTTGCAAAAACGGACAGTCGCTGTGTCTGGCAGCGCGTGCTCACAGCTGCACAGCGTAGTCTTCGAATGCAGGCCCATCGTGGGCGCGCACAAAACAAGGCACAGCGACTGTGGAGAGTCTATCTTTAAGGGTGCATGTATGAGGAGCAAATGTATTGTCATAGTGATATATGCTGTGGCACATCGTTTTCAGAATAGGTCAAGAAGGTAATGCTCTTATCAACAGTGTTTGGGGGAAGAAAAATATATAATTGAAAAAAACTAGTAACATTTAATCAAAATTAAAACAATTTTAATGTCTAACATGCTGTTTCTCACTCACTACGTTTTGAAAAGGCCGAATCCAAGGCTCTCAAGCAGATGAGAATAAATCAATATGATGATATCTCTATTCCTATAGTCTCTACTTTCGATTTGCATCAAGCATATGAGTATTGATTCGAGGGGAAAAGAAAAACCAAATGGAATTTTTTTTAATTCTTTTCATCTCATTATATTTATTAACGAATTTTATAACAGTGACGAGTTCGATTTCCTGGGCAGTTACACCAAAAGATGCATACGTCAGAGAAGGAGATACATTGACACTGAATTGTTCAGTGAATTACTCTGAGCACACATCACAATTTCTACTTCCTGGATGGACAAAACGTCCACTGAATGGTAAATCCATTGACGATATATGGATAGCCATCAATGGTACTTCAGTCAATGATTGCTGTGACGTAACTGGTGATAAATCAAAGGGAGAAAGTAATCTGGTCATCAAGAGAGTGACTGAAGAGAACAGTGCCCAATGGCATTGTGTACATAATGCACTGAGATCTGCTAAGGCAACCATTACCGTGATTGGTAAGTTCATCCTCTTCGTCTAATGGAAATTACTGGCAATATTGTAAACTTCCAGTGGGAATAACATATTGTTTTCAAATATATGTCAGCGAAATACTTGATAAAAACTACAAACACTGGCAATGAAAACTTCCTTTCGCTGCAAGTGCTGGCTATCTCAATCAATGGACTTCATCAACTTTTATAATTTCATACCGCACTTTTGACGTCAATAATGACGAGTCACATATTTCCATTAACAGATCCCGACGACCCTGTCTGTACTGCAGTCAGTGGTATAGGCCAATATAATGAAGTCATCGAGAACACTGAGGTAACATTACGGTGTCGCCTACATACTGAAAGTATCATCCCAGTTGGCAGACTAGTGTGGTATAGAAACGGAGCTGAAATCAAAAGTGGTAACAGTCCCCTCCATATCAGGACAACAATAACAAGAGATGATCATGGTGTTCCTTTCAGCTGCAGATTAGAACACAGTAGCAGTTCCTCGTCCATTTCATGTTTAAATACGATTACACCAGATGTTCAGTGTAAGTTCATTCCGAAAAGTTTATTCTTGTAATACAATGTCTTAAGATTCACCGGAAACTGGTATTATTTTCTTCTAAATCACAATATAATGTCAATGCAAAGGCAGGAGCACAGCTCCTCAAAAGAAGTACGGTGTGTTTTTTTTTACTTTTCTGACCATGGTAAATATTGCACGACAGCGCTTTCCTTATTTCTGCCGTGGACGAAAAAAAGAAAACAAAAAAAAACAAAACAATTCTTCGCGGTCATTGTTGGAAATTTTCCGCGCTGTTGGAAATTTATCTCCACGCTGTTGGCGATTCTCCGCGCCGTTATAAATTTTCCTCTACTGTTTAAAATTCTTCGCGCCGTTGGAAATTTATCTCTACTGTTCAAAATTCTTCAACCTGTCGGAAATTTTTCTTTATTGTTTATAATTCTCCGAGCTGTTGGAAATTTCTCTGTACTCTTTGAAATCTTTTCACTGTTTGAAATCTTTCTACTGTTTGAAATGCTTCTCTGACCTTTGAAGACCACATGAGATTTTGTCGATAGAGTGTTCTTATATATTATCCATTTAATTTTTTCTGTTTGACGTCACCGTCTCTTCGTACAATTCTCGCTTTCGACTCGGAGTTGTAACGCTCCGCCAAAAACACGAGCGTACGATACCACACAAAGAGACAAATTACATGGGAATATAGTTTATTACATGAACAGTTTTCTTTTCTTTTGGTTGATGCGGAGTGATCAAAATTATAGTCGAGGATTGCAAAATATTGTCGCGATCTGGGTTTTATTTCCTGGATTACTTTCATTCAATGAGTGAAACGGTCAATCGCCCTGTAGATATGCTAATGCTTACTGGGTTTTTTCATTCATAAATCCTATCAAGTTAAAATTTTGAAACAGTAAACCACCTATAGCTGCAGCCTGAACTCTGAAGTGCAGCGCTATTGACTGGTGGTGATAGCCTGCTGTAATTGTGACCACGTACATATACCTCATCTGGGTCACAATGGATGCCATCGAACTTAACTTTTCGGGCTCGCAAAGATCGTAAGCTCGTGATATTCAGAAAGCTACGACACCTCCTAGATTAAGAACTTCTGTTTCGATCTTGTTGTTGCCTTCCCTACGTATATTTATTTGAAAATATTCTGAATATATCTGCCATCCTAACCAATCAGATATACGGATTCGGTCTCTTTATCTTGTCAGTCATTGTCTCGCGCTGTCCCGACGCCAAAAGAATCTGCCATCGGCTGACAAAAGGTGTTTCACAGCTAGCGCCCGACAGCCATAGTACTATAACAAGATATATTCAGAATATTTTCAAATAAATATACGTAGGGAAGGCAACAACAAGATCGAAACAGAAGTAGTTCTTAATCTAGGAGGTGTCGTAGCTTTCTGAATATCACGAGCTTACGATCTTTGCGAGCCCGAAAAGTTAAGTTCGATGGCATCCATTGTGACCCAGATGAGGTATATGTACGTGGTCACAATTACAGCAGGCTATCACCACAAGTCAATAGCGCTGCACTGCAGAGTTCAGGCTGCAGCTATAGCTGACAGCTGATGGCCTCGGCGCAGAGCAAAGCTGCAGGTTTGATTCCGATCGAGAATTAACGAAAATTATGTGTTGAAGGAAATTGACAGTTTTTCGTCTAATGATTTGATGTTTTTGCCTATGTAGCATTCTAAAGATCATATGGTACTTATTTATTGAGTCGAACGTACGATGAGGTGTAGCTTTCGGGTTATCACCGGGTTCAACGTCCACATTAAGCGTCCGAGAGCTTACGCTTAGACTGGAGTACGTATAAGCCGCGACGACACCCCTATTCTTTGGAAGAGCTAAGAAAGGTTTAGCGCGACTCAAAATTCCGTTGGACACGCCTTTTATGTTTCCATGTCTGAATTTATCGCATTTAATAATTCTTCGTAAAATGTCATGAGAGCACGACATCGATGGCGATAGATCGGACAGATCGTGACAGGTCGAGGAGTGCAACATGCTGCATCATCACCCAAACGGAACTTTCAAAGGCTTCATTAAAGGTTAACTCCTCCGATATGCTCGCACATGCAACGACAACAGAGAATTCACGAAAATGGTCATCTTTTCACACGAAACCTCAACAATGATATTATCAAACAGAAAAATCACGTATCAGACAAGCAATTTAAGCTAACAAAGCGTCAGCTGTACCTCACAGATAAAGATAAGGGGAATGACGTCACAACGAGAGTCAGTCCTATCATCCTAACTAGCCTGATCAAACAATTTTAAAAATAACTGGAAAATAATGGAGGCCGATCAAACACTGGCCAACGTTTTGCCAGAAAAAACTATTATAGCATATAAAAGGAATAAAACATAAGAGACATCCTCGTTCAAGCAAAAATCAACACGGGCATACAAATGAACGAACACGAACAGTCTGACCAACAAACAACTCAAAGTTCAGACCCTAATATAGCCATACTAGCATCTCTCTCTGATGAACAATCGCTACCATCAAATTAACACGTGGGGGAAACAGAAAAAAGAGGGACTGGTGAAGGAACCGCACTGTAGTTCCGAAACACCGTTAAGACGAATCACTCTAACATATAACCGGTTTTTCCGAGGACCCAGATCACATGACAAGGGACAAAGCAATATCGATTCACCAGTGTCTCCCCATGTTGCTCCATATCAGAACACAAATTGATCGATTCAATATACCGCAGCACTTACAAAGGTAGAAAACGATGTATGAAGCTGCCCTCACTTTCCTGTATATTCAAACGGCATTTCTGCTGTATCTTAGAGCGAAATTTCAAATTGTAGAGAGAAATTTCCAACAGCACGGTGATTTTTTAAATAGTACAGAGAAAATTTCTAGCAGGGCGGATAATTTTAAACAGTAGAGAGAAATTCCCAACATCACGAAGATTTTCCAACAGCGCGGAGAATTGTCGTTTTCGTCCGCGGTACGTTTCACTTGTGTTTATGACGGTATCATCACTTGCAACGACCACACCATTTGGGACTGATATACTAATATTATGGTTATCCCATGTAACAACGGGGTTAGTTAAACATATGGTCCTTCCAGGAACAAAATACTTATCGCGTATAAGCTTATTTCTTGCACCTTACATCCGTGTGTGCAGTGCGCACTGAAATATAAATTAAGGTAATCGAACATTACATTTGCCCGCAACAAGATGAATAGGACATCAAGTGAATCGAATCGTGGAAAAATAATCTTTACACGAAAGCATCGCTGTTTACTACACCTAGGACATGATATGTTTGTACGAAGATTATGCATTTCGGTTGATTCAACCGAAAATACAATTTATTTCATCAATAATTATGGTTCTAAAAAGTAGCAAGTCGTTATTTATTTAAATATCTTTTCGTATTCTTATTGATCTTTTGTTACAAAAACAGACCATCCTCAGGTGACAACTCCGTTAAACTTATGTGTAAAGGAGGGAACAACACTTAGGATCAATTGTGAATATGTACCGGGTAACCCAACACTGACTGCTATTCAATGGAAAATTCCAGGCAGAGAATCGTTTACAAGGCACAACCCTATTATAATCGACAAAGTTAATTCATTGAAACATAGCGGAGTCTATACATGTAAAGTGAACAACACATATTTCAATGGAGAGCAAGGGGAGAGTTTAAGTCACACTGAAGTACGTGTTGAGTGTAAGTACAAACCCATAATATTGTTTGCAAACATTCAGCAACTTCAATCGCTAAAGATACGAGGTGTGTTTAATCTTATACTTGGGATATTAGTGAGTTATAAGAAAGGACTTAATGTTACGTGTTGTGTTTGAGTCACCCTAAAGAGATTGCTTTTACTTTTGTACCGTTATCCTAGGGCATACAATTTGACAATAATTTACTTTGTTATCTAATAAAACAATTGATTGACGGTCGTTTTATTGCCGCAATAAAGTGTATGATTAGAGCTATCATTCAGACACACCTTGGCCATTATGACTCAAAGCATGAAAACAGTCAATAAATTATCACGCTCATATATTCGTACTTACGCTGCTTCTTTTCATGTTGAAAGTGATTATGGTATCACGACTTATTCATCTAATAGTAGTTACGGTGTTGTCAAAGCGGTTGATTGACCCGATAAAACAAACAAACAACATCGTCCCTCCAAAATATGTCTCCAATGCACGTTAAATTCAACGGTTTTGCCCACGACCCGCGCTGAACACGTTGACATACAACCGTGCTCTCCTGACTTTTCCTCATTAACATTGATCTTAGACATTCAATGAGTTCAAATTGACTTGTGTCTCCAGACGTTGAACAAGATTAGAGCATAGACATATCAGCCAAATGCGTACCTAATTTACCAAAGGCAAGGTTGCGACATGCGGAAATATATTAATAGCATTTCAATCTCAGCTGTACTTCTATTATCAATTATTTTTACTTATTGAACCAGCATAATGTTTATTTTAGATCGCAACATCGGAAAAACCCAGGACACAAAATTTCAACAAGAGAGAGATGCGGTGGCAAATTAGTAAATGTTTGTAATGTCTAGCGCATGGTTGGAATATACTTAGGAACATAATTTTGTACAAGTACATGAATGGCTTAAATAATCTTGTAGTGCTTGCCTTTACCCATATGCTTGAAATGTATCGTTGAACAGTACAGCTATTGAACATGTCATTGGCTTTGGAAACGTATTGAATGAGAGAGTTTGTGCAAGTAGGCAGAGTAAAAATTCTTCGTTCTTGTAAGCAACAAATCTAAAATTTCATTTCAACTGTTACAGACTCATTTCTTCTGTTAGGTCACATTGATAACAATTTTGTTATTGACAATGATATTCAAAAGTTGTGGAAAATGCACTTGAGACTAGCTGGATGTCTGCACAAGGTATCCTCATACAACGCAGCAATTTAATAACCGATGTTAGACCAATTAAAGCACCCAAGAATAGATGGGCACTGTGTAATCTTCAGATAACCACTTGTTTCTTTTTTTTATTTTATTTCTCATCAGATGAACCGAAAGTTGAAACACTTCCGGTTCAACGAGTGAAACAAGGAGATGACACGTCATTGACATGCAATGCAAAGGCCATTCCTAACGTTGATAAGTTTCAGTGGATTACGCCAAGTGGTTCTGTGATGAATGGACGCACGCTTACACTGCAGAATGTACAAATATCAGATAGCGGAATTTACAATTGCACAGCGAGAAACACTTTTTGTCATGAAATTGGTGGTTACGGGCAGGGTTGGAACTATACATACCTTGATGTACTATGTGAGTATGAGAGAGAGGGGGAAGGAAGGGAGTGGAATATATAAAAATTAAGAGAGGAGGAGGGAGGGGTAAGCCAGCAAGATTGACAGAGGCAGGGACACACAGAGAGACAGACAAGCGAATACACTGGGTAAAATACTTAATATACGTCCCAGTATATTAACGTATATTTCTAACTAGTGTTAACTACAGTTAGTGAGAAACATATTAAGATGACAGAAAGGACACAAACACTTAAACAGATAGGCATAAAAAGACAAATTCAAAAACGTATTATTGTAATTTCCTTGAAATTATAACTAATCCAGACAATGTATAAACTTACAGCACCTTCCCTCTAGAAGGCTAGATTTGTCTCCTTTTCAATCTTATTTATTTCGTTTAGTTTTATCGTCATGCAGTTATAACATACGGGACGATGGTATGTGTTTCAAAAAGTATTTCGAGTGCGTTTTTCACGTTATTATTTAATAATCATTATTATTTGCAGAAATTTTGATTTCGAACCACCGTTGTTTTGAAATGCCCTTTTAAAGTATATGTTGTACGAATTTAAGATTTTACAGATTTTAAAATACTGAAAATAAGTCATTATTTACTTCATCTCATTGCTTTTTAAAGATGTGCCAAAGGAAGTCTTTCTTACTGGTAACACGACTAAAAAGACAGACGAGTCTTTGACGCTTACATGCACAACAAGCCGGAGTAATCCAGATTCGACCGTCACGTGGTATAAGAACGGTTCACCTTTAAAAGGACATTCTAATGTTATCAACATTACGACGATTACCGAGGAAAGTAGCGGACACAATGGATTTATAACGAAAGAACAATTGCAATATAAAGTTACACCTAGCGACAATGCAGCAAAGATACAATGTTCAGCAAGCCTTGAGGATTTCCCTAATACAACGATTGTATTCTCAAAGGAAATTACTATGTCTATTTTCTGTAAGGATACTTTTAATTATAATTTACCTTGAAAGGTTTTGTAAACGTGGTTGACAAAACATGTTTCTTGATCACCTTTTTTGCCTAAAAATCATTTGTGATCATCTTTTCGAAATGGTGATTTTAAGTTACTAAGTAAGCAAATCGAGTGGTTTTGAGAAAAAAGATTATTTGTGTCAAATTACATTACCCGTTTTGATTTTCTATTTCACTTCTTTACAGTTCCGCCGAACCATACTGAAAACTGTCTTACTCAGCTAACAAAAACAACCCCAGGAACAGAATTGATAGTAGATCAATTGTTGACGCTTCAGTGTACTTCCTGTAGCAGTAATCCGCCCGCCGATATATTGTGGTACATGGACGATCGTGAAATGAAGTCATCGAATCAAGCAGAACACAGTGATGGTTACTTCAACGGTACAATATCAGAAGAAAAACTTCATATCAATTTAACCTATAAGCACAACGGCCGTTCGATACACTGTGTAGCAACCAGCCGGATTTTTTCAGGACAGACATATGAGTCAAAGAAGATAAACTTGGATGTACATTGTGAGTAATGAACAGTACTAGTATTATTTAAATGTATGTTTGTTCCTTTTCAGAGCAAGAAAATTTGCGTATGTGGTAAATGATTTCTTAAAAAATCAATAAACTTTATGTTTGAAGATGCGCCGTTTCCCGCCGATGAAAGATTTACCAGAAGAGTAGCAGTGAGCGTCGGTAAAACTGCTACTCTACAATGTCAGATGAAAGGCAATCCAACCTTATCTATGCAATGGTATGACCAAGACAGAAGTGAATTACAACCTGACGATAACAGACGCTATGTCGAAGAAGACCTAAAGGAATTAATGCAAGAAAGCACGCTGTACATTCAAGATGTCAGCAATAGCGATTATGGGAGATATTATTGCAGAGGTGAAAATAAACACGGAGATGTCGAGATTGTCATAATTCTCTCAAGAATATGTAAGTTGACTGTAAAAACGTATTCACATTGACGCATTAGGTCATGAATATCATGCACAATCATTTTTCATGTGCTTGTGTGTTTGTTTGCGTCTAATCAGCTATCGCTGTTCATATTTTAGCATATTGCATATATGACAGTCCTATACTAGTTCATGCTATTTTTTTCTTGTGTTTGTTAATATCGCAGCAGCTGCTCCGGATGCAGTCTCAAATATCAAGATCAGTGTAATGGCGGACATCACAACTGTGCATTGGACACCGGGTTTTAACGGTGGCAATGATCAAAAATTCTACGTAGAGTATGTACAATTGCCTGAAGGTGTCAAGAAAACGACTGAAGAAATCAATGACAATGAGTTGGGAGACATCTCTGTCAATATAAGTGGCTTGGTTGAAGGGTCACGTTACAACATAACAGTTGTCAGCAAAAACGATATCGGAGAAAACAGAAGTTCAGCGCTGACGCTATTGGTAGAAGGTAAGCACAACAGAAGTTGAACGTCAACAGCAAGGGCAGAATGTAATCTTTGTAAAGCTGTTACAAGTATTTTCTATTAATATCTGTCAACGTTATGTCTCAATTTTACTTTTGAGACAGTTTCCAGACCCGAACATTATACCAATGAAATTGCATTGATAAATGCCAAATACGCTCATCAGAACGTCTAAAACTAGAAATATTTCTGTGTTAAGATGAAAAATTCTATGTGATTTCCTAAGAT